>NC_090922.1:390710186-391023658 GCF_040938575.1 Ambystoma mexicanum
ATGCAAGCAACTCTACAGCAAGACGTAAGCTCTCTTAGACTTTGTACAGTACCTTTAAAATGAAGAAAAGATGCAGCTGATGACTCCTGTTCCTGTGCAGTACTGCAGATCTCACTGTCCCTGGGCCTCAGTTGTGGGTACAAGAGGGAGGACATTGGGGGACTCCTGCACTGCAGTGGGACGGTCAAAACTTGCAATCAGCGTTTCAGCTCCTTGTGTCGACCGCAAATAGCAACACTGCGGTTCCTGGCTGTTGAGATGGGCTTTCCTTGCTTCTGGGGTCCCACACTCTGTTGAGGGGGCTCAGGCTCGGTCAGTCCTGCTTCCTGGGAGCCAGGAGGAACTTCCTGGAGCTCTTGGCCAACTTAAAAGCAACGCACACAAACTGGTGTTCCTCTCCCTGGCTCTACGGTTTCCAGCAGCAACTCTGTGGAAATTCAACCAGCTCTGAGATGGATGTCCAGGTGGCTTACTTTGGAGTTGATTGGTCCCACCAACTGAAGGGGAGAAGTCGTCCTTGCAGGGGCTTCTCTGTCGATGCAAACTTGGTGTTTCGGCACTGCAGGAGGGCTTCACCGGGCAAACCAACGGTCCAGGAGTTGCAGCAGGCGTCCTCTTCAAGTTCTTCTTCGGTTCCTTCGTCCAGTGGTCGACTCTGCCTTCCAAGCCAAAAGACTTGCCTTTTATACAGTTCTATCCCTTTCATTCCAGCCCAGCTGTCAGTCACCCAGTAGGGTGGCTGTCCTTGCCGGACAGTCAGCCAGCCAACCATCCCAGCGTGCATTTGGGTCTCCTAAGAGACTAAGCACAGCGCGTTTCGGGCACCTCTCTCACTTCCTGCCTACCCCAGACACCCTGGAGCCAGAGGCGGGCTTCACTTATGAATCTCGCCAAAGACAAAACAAAAAAAGCGACCAAACCCGGTTTGGCACACAGAATAAATCTCAAAAAGGACCATTCCACAAAGAAATGGCGAAACAAGAAGACTGGGCCATTTTGACAAAAATGGCACCCTCGGGTGCTTTACTGCAGCTGCGAACGCAGCCCACTATAAATGCACATCATGGTAGTAAAAACAAAACCACTGCCACCAGCCATTCAGTGAGGAAAGGGCAACATAAAAATGTTACAGGAGAATCTAGACAAAAGGGGATACTAGGTAACCCCTCCAGCACCCTTTTATAAGATAGTGTGTGTTAGGTCTAGAAAGTAACAAATGTAAGTAAATTCAATTTCACTTTACTGCTCTGGGAAACAGTAGTTGATCCCAGAGAAGGTATTTAAACCTTGGGGAAACCTAAAAGACTTCCCTGTGCCACTGCACTGAAGGTGCTGTGTGACACAATGTAAAAGATGTTTAAATAACTTCTCTTGGTGAAACTACTGTTTCCAAGAGCAATGAAGTGAAATTGACTTTACTTACATTTTGTAACTTTCCAGACCCAGCACACATTATCTTACAATAGGGTGCTGGAGTGGTTACTTAGTATCCCCTTTGTCTAATTGCTAATGTAGCATTTGTATGTTACCCTTTCTACAATTAATGGCTGGTGGCTGTGGTTTACTTTTGACTACGATTGTGTGTTTGTACCGCAGGCTGCAATTGCAGCTGCAGTAAGACAGCCATATGTGCCCATTTTGTCAAAATGGCTCCGGTCTTCTTTTTTTGCCATTTCTTGTTGGAAAGGTCCTTCTTGAGATTTACTCTGCACACCAAACCAGGTTTGGTCCCTTGGTTTGTTTTGTCTTTGGCGGGATTAACGAGTGAAGTCCACCTCAGCTCCAGTATGTCTGGAATGGGCAGGAAGTGAGGGAGGTGCCCGAAACGCCCTGTTCTTAATCCCCTTCGTTACAGGAATGCCCACAAAAGTGATTGACAGCTAGGCTGGAATGAACGGGAGAAACCTGCATAAAAGGCAAGGCTTTTTGCCTTGGAAGGCAGTCGCCCACTGGACGAAGTAATCAAAAGAAGAACTTGGAAGAGACGCCTGCTGCAACTCCTGGACCGTTGGTTTGCCCTGTGAAGCCCTGCTTTGGTGCTGGGACGACTTCTCCCCTTTGGTTGGTGGGACAAATCGACCCCAAGACGAGGTCATCTGGAAATCCTCTTGGAACTAGCTGTACTTCCATTGCTGCTGCAGGAACTGAAGTGCCAGGGAGAGGAACACCAGAATCGAGTGAGTGTCTTTAAGTCGGACCTGAGCTCCAGAAAGATCCTCCGGACACCCAGGAAGCAGGACTGACCAAGCATGAGCCACCTCAACAGAGTGGTGGACCCCAAATGCGAGGAAAGTCTCAAGTGGTATCGGAGAACCGCAGTGTTGTTATTTGCTGTCAGATGCAAGGAGCTGAAACAGCGACGTGCCGCTGAATTGAAGTTTGCCCATTGCTGCCGCTGACCTTCCCATTGCAGTGCAGGAGTCCCCAGACGTCATCCCTTTTGTCTCCACGACTGAGGCCCAGGAACAGCAGGATCTGCAGAGCTGTATAGGAACAAAAGCCAGCTGGAACCATTTATTCTAACCAAAGGTACTGTAACACTAAGGGGACTTACCTCTTGTTGTGTAACCCTGCTTGTTCTCAGTTGAGACTTTTCTTGGTTGCTTTTGCAGAGTTGCATGCAGCTTTGCCTTTCACAAGCCTCTCAGCTTGTGGCCCTTCTGTGATTCTTTATTTCTACAAAGACTTCTAAAACATTGTGCAAGCCTTTTACTTACCTACAAGAAGGGCTTCAGTTCACCTAGATTTTTGTTCAATTGACATTGGCTGGCCTGGCTCCCTGAAAGACTTTTCTTACCTCTGACTTTGTGTTTTAACTCGCCTCCAGGAAAGGGGTAATTTACCTTGCATTGGGGGTTTAAAAGTGCTTTCCTGTTTCAGAATATTTGTGTAACACTTGTTTGATTCCCAAACCCTTTTCTTTGACACCAACTCAGTATTGCTCTAAATGTACCAGTGATATATTAATGTTCACAGTGTCCTAGTTATTTAAGTCACCTCAGGGTGTGGGAACCATCTGTGTGCCATCTCAAATGGGTACTTGCTGATTTAGAGAAACTAAGAGTGTGTATTTTGAAGTATAGTTATGTGTTGCTTATATATTGCTCCCTTCTGAATAAGGCTTATTGAACTGACTGTTAAATTAATAATTGTTTAATTAAGAAACCTTGATTGTAAGAGTTTGTTTGAATACTTGTCACTGTGAATCATTGTGTAAAAGCCCTACTGCTCACATTGACCGCTCTTGAAATAAGCCTGGATGCTCAGCCACAGTACCAACCTGTCTAGTACAGACGTATACCAAAGGTTGGGTTCCTATGGCCAGGAGGTCATGGTTGCTTTAGTCTCCCAAAGGGTACTGCACATAATCTTGCCTAACAGTGATGCAGCATGAGTATGACATGAAAACGTTGTCTCTTGACTCATCTTCCATTCCAGGATCAGGAAGCCTCATTTCCCCAAGGATCTGGTGAGTGTGTGCGATGTGAAAAATGATATTCTGGATTGGTTGGGAACTTTTGAATTTACTTGTAAGGTACAAGGTATAAGTGACACTGAACTTACCTGTTCCCTGTATTATCTGTAGGCTCCCCCAGAGTGGCTGTGATGGAGTTGAATGATGCTGACAGAGAAGATTACCAGTTCCTTAAAACAGCTTTCATAGTCAAGTTTGTGATGACCCCTTCCCAATACCTGAAAAGGTCTAGGGACCAGAAGAAGTACGATGGAGTGTTATGGGCAACTTGGATGTGGTAGAGCCTGAAAAACCTAGATGGGTGGATTAAGGGCCATAACGTGAGCACTTATGATGGTATGAAACATCTTGTCATGGTAGAAAGCATTGTTTATGCCTGTTGCCCCAGTGCTGAGACAGCACATTGCTGACTCTAAACTTGACCCTAAGAAGTTAGCACGAGCTGCTGACTTGTGGTTAGCCAAAAGGGGTACTCACAAGGATTCTGGAGCTCTTCACAAGAAAGAGGAGGGGGAAAAGCATAAGAAAGATGGGAAAGCTCATTCCATAACTCTCCCTCCAAAAGAGGCCCACAAAAACCACAAGAGTAAATTCCTCCATAAACCTCATAGGGCTAGTAAAACCTCTGGACCCAAAACAGAGGGTGGTGTGAGAAACCAGAAGGTGCCTTACCACTAGTCCCCGGGGATCTGCCATCCAGGTGGCCAGAACACAGCCATCACTTTTGCATCCACTTCCTGGGGGTGGACCAGTGCGGGAGGATCACCTGGGAAAGGGTCTTCAGGGAGTGGAAGTGGGACACCGGATGGTGAGACGTGGTATCCTCTTCCCTGTAACGCCTTTACCCCCATCCTACCAGGTAGGATATTTAGGAAATCATCCCCCTTTCAAAGACAGCCCGCCACAAGGGAAAACGGACTAACACCTGAGCCGTATAACCGACGTGTCCTAGTACAATGGTCAAGCAAGGTCCGGCAATTATGGACCATCACACACACACACCTGACTTCCATTACACTTCCCCACATGGATAAAAGGCGAAGCATGTGAGCACACACTGAGCGAGGCAAAGCACACAAGGAAACAGCAGTTCCAAGTTGGCCGTTTAACATGAGTAGAAAGTCTGTGAAGGGGATCGCAAGGAGAGAAGTTCCCTTGACCTTTTTGACAATGTACCGTCACTTTCACGAAGCCTCGAGAATAGCAAGCATAAAACCAAGAAACCAGGCTGAGTAATCCTGCATTGTGTGTCGGAGGTACCTCACGCGTCGATAAACAAGGCGGGGAGAATCGCCAGCTGCCGTGGCACTCTCCTTGGCTCCAACAACAAAGCAGCGTTAGTGAAATCAACACAGCTGGTGAGTTGGGGAGACCGATACAAGACCGATCTGTGTTGAAGCCAAGGTTGCAAGCAGCAGCATTGTATGGCATGCTCTGGAACAAACATTGTATGAAACACATGTGTTAACCAAGAGGAGTAAAGTGAGACTGCAGATGAGTGATTGAACTTTGAAACCAAGATATGGTTCCTTTGACAGAGTGGTCCAGCACCACGTGGGTGCTCAATCGAAGGTTTCTGTAAGGTATCCTGCTGAGAGTCAGTGAAAGAGTAGCAAAGGATTGTGAATAGAAGTGGTCCTGCAACGGATTAAGCAAAATCCTGTGCACAATCGAAAGTCTTCGATGTTGATACAGTAAAGAAAGTTGATGTGAATCAAAGAGGCCCTGCAATGGGTCAAGCAAAATCCTGTGCACAATCGAAAGTCTTTGATGTTGATGGAAAAGTAGATAAAGTTTGTCCGAGCACCGCAGAGGGAGATCAATTGAAAGCTTTGTGTTAAAGCAAGTTTGTGTTAAAGTAGATAAATAGGTCCAAGCCCGGCAGAGGGAGACTGATTGAAGATGTTGTGTCAAAGTGGATCTGAGCCCGGCTGGGGGAGATCTGGGGTGAACTGTGAGTCACCTGAGAAATTGTATACATGAAAATGCTGAGAACAGTGTGTTAAAGTGGATCTGAGCCCGGCGCAGGGGGATCCGAGGTGTATAGTAAATCACCTAAGAAAATTGTGTATATGTGAAATACATAAAGGAAAGGAACTTTATTGTTTGTTTGTTGTATCAGGCTCTCTGAAAGAAGAGACTTTGGGGGTCATTACAACCCTGGGGTAGGGGGTTAACAGGGCCGGTAGAGCTGCCGGCCCCATTAACCCTCTACCGCCTCATTACGAGGTCCGCTCGCGGGACCCGCTAAGGACGCCTGGTAAAACCAGGCGTCCTTAGCGGGTCCCGCGAGCGGTCCAGCATGCTAACAACGGCCTGTCATTAACGGGCCCGTTGTTAGCATGCTCCCCATTCCCATTGAGCCCTATGGGGGCTCGAATGAGAATGGGGATGCACAGGGTCTGGGTTCCCTGAATGGGGAAATATCGGGCCCTCCAAGGTCGGAATGGCCCGGTATTTCCCCATTCAGGGAACCCGGACCCGGTACCCAGAATGGGGGTAGCCATGACGCAAAATAGCAGCATGGCTACCGCCTTCCATGTAATGAGGCCCTTTGAATGGCAAAGAGACTTTGGAACAGACTGTCTTGATGTTGAAGTTTTGAACTGCACCCTCGTGTTAGAGAAGCCAGAGACTGTGCTAAGCTCGAGTGCGCCACCTTGTCCCATGCTGAAAACATGGGCAAGGGAAGCCAACGGCTTGAATATCCTGACATATTATTTCTTGAACAATTTCTTTTGCATAACATTATTTCCCACACTATTTATATTTAGAAGTAAGGATTGTCAATAGGTTTCTTATTATTTGATGGTCGTAGCTTGCTCCCATCTTTTGATTTCGGATTAGATAGGCGTTTTCAAACACAATTGAAGTTCAATAAACTTCGAACTGTGGTCACTTGTGCCTGTCTTATTGTTGATACCATGCCTTCCTTATAGTGGGTACCAGAAACACCCATACCAAATAACCTTTGGGAAGTGTGTTGTTTGTGGGTCTGGTGACCATGCGAAAGGAGATCCTAGATGCAAGGCTAAACTTTCAGGGATCTGTCTCCTTAGCCTTCACCGAAGAGGGGGACGTTCCTATGACAGGTGCTAGCTTTCACACTCAGGCTAAAGAGAGCCCATTGGTGTTCAAGACTGTTTCTTTAGTATCCCTGGGACTGTGGGAACAGCAGAATATAGAAGTCAATAGGCCTCATTACAACTCTGGCAGTAGCCGTGCCAGTAAAACCGGCAGGCTGCCGCGCGAGTTGTCATTTTTTCCGGCACCTGACTTCATGGAATCACTGGGGAATTACAGCCCCGGTGGTCTGTGAAGTCAGGCGCCTGAAAATGATACTCCCCATTCTCACTTGAGTCCCATATGACTCAAATGGGAATGGGGAGGACGGAAGCACCGGCACTGTGGTCTGATCTGGCGGGCGGGCCAGCAGCTGCTCACAGAACTCGGAGTGTGCCAGTCTGGTAACAATGTAACACAGTGTGCTCATCAATGGTCAGGACACCCCTTCCGTTCGAAACACAGTAATTAGCATAACTGTGGTGGATGATGCTTTCTTTCAACATGAGGATGTGGCTAAGGCATCTAAAAAGGCTCACCAAGTTAGCAGGAGGCCCTGTCCAAATGAGCCCTGTCAGCTACCAATGAGTGCAATGATATGACTGTAAGAATCATTGTCAGTGTTCAGTCTGAAGTGCCTGGTAGGGTACTGTTAGGAAATGAATTGAACGCCCTCAGTGTATTCTTCAGCTGACCAAAGTCCTCTTCTAAGAGGAGAAGAGAGGAGAGCTTACAAGAAAAGCCAGGGAGGCAACCTTAAGAGACCTCCCCACTGAAACCAATTAGAAATCCAGTCTCAAAAAGAAAGAAGGGCCTTGAGGCCAAACCTTCTGCCAAGAAAAGAGTTACTAGTAAAGACAAACTCCAGGTCACGGTTCTGACTCGACCTCCAGCTGAGGTTGAGTTGATAGAAGACGACCCTGAAAAACCCACTTACTGATGAAACAGACGTGGAGGAGGTTCAACCCTGTCTAGAGGATCTGGATCCTAGAGACCATCCTGAGCTGCAGACTTTGCTTGCAGAAGGTGGACCCTTTAGGACAGACTTTAGTAGGGGTTATAGAGAGTGTCCCTTTCTTGAAGATCTGTGTCAGCATCCTGCTTTCCAGTGTGAAAGGCAAGATCCTTCAAAGCATAGACTCAACTGGGAAGATGGCCTCCTCTACAGTGAACCTATGGAATTATCTCCAGGGGATCTCAGGAGACTGGTGGTACCCCAGGAGATCAGACGCACATTTCTGCAGTTAGCCAATGAGGTCCCTTTAGCTGGTCATTTGAGTACAAAAGGAACAGCTGGTCATTTGAGTACAAAAGGAACCAAAGAGAGACTCTCACTGTATTTCTATGAGAAAAGCATTGCAGAAGCTGCCACATTGCCAATTGTCTGGCAAAAGTGGAACCAATAAGGTGACACACTTAATGCCCCTCTCAGTTGTGGGAGTCCCTTTTGAGAGGGTGGGGATTGACATAGTTAGTCCCCTAGACTCTCCAACTTCCTCAGGCAACCGGTTTTATCATGGGTGTAGTGGACCATGCCACTAGGTACCCTGAGGCCATACCAATGAGAACCGTTACTGCTCAGGCAGTTGCTAAGGCCCTGCTTGTTTTTTTTTTATCAGAGTAGGTTTTCTTAAGGAGGTAGAATCCGACAGGGGGTCAGAGTTTATGTCCCACTACATGCAAGCCATGTGGAAAACCTGTGGGGTCACCTATAGATTCTCAACATCTTACCATCCCAAACCAATGGGTTGGTGGAGAGGTTTAACAGAACTATTGGTGCTTTAGAAGAACCCTTTAGAAGAAAGTGGGACCTTCTACTGCTATGGCTTCTTTTTGCTTATAGAGAGGTGCCTTAAGCTGGAGCGGGCTTTAGCCCCTTTGAGCTCCTCTATGGTCATCCAGTCAGAAGTCCTTTGGCCCTGATTAAGGAAGGGCTGTAGAGTGCTCCACCCTTAAAGCCAGTACGAATTACTGACTATGGGCCTCATCACAGGTTGCACGGAGCGGTAAAAATGCGACAGTACCGCTATTATCGCTGCATTACCGCACTGCCCAATCCTGAGTTTGGGTGGAAAGTTGCAGATTTACCTCCAGCATTAGCTAGAGGTAAATCTTGTCACTTTCCATTGGTGGCGCTATTACCACGGCGCTATTAGCGCCGCAGGTAATAGCGCCCACAATGCCCCATTGAATCCAACTGACCCAATGTGAATGGGAACTTACCGCCCCCACCACAACTCAGGACCGGGCTGCGGTAATGCTATTTGCGCTGTGCGGTATCATGGCAGATTTAACGCCGGGATTCCGCCCAACTTGTGATGAGACCGTTTGTGCTAGGCTTCAGATAGAGGTTGGCACACATGATGACTGAAGCTTCAGAAAATTTGAAGGCTGATTAAGCCCTGGTCAAACATTGGCATGACCAGAAAGCTAACATGGTGGAGTTTACTCCAGACCAGCTTGTTCTTGCTATGGTCCCAATAAAACAAAGAGTTTTACAGGACAAGTGGACAGGTCTCTTCAAGATTGTAGCCACGCTTGGGGAGGTCAATTATTTGGTGGACTTGGGCAACCCCAATGAGGCCCCTAGGGTCTTTCACACCAACCGACCAAATGCCTATGTCCCTAGACTAGAAATAGGAGCTTTGCTTCTAGCCTCTGATCAGGAAGAAGAGGAGCTTGAGCCTCTCCAGATCTTCGGATTGGACACCCTTCAGATGGTTCTACGAAAGGAGTTAAACTCTCTTCTAATTTGACACTGCCGAAACAAGAGGAGTGCAAGTTTCAGTTAAGTCAGTTTGCTCCTCTGTTTTCACTAACACCAGGCTTGAACCCTTGGGGCAGCATGACATTGACACTGGTGACAGTGTCCCTGTGAAAAGCAGGGACTATAGAATGTCAGAACATGTGAGGAATTACATCAAGGAGGAGCTCAATAAGATGCCTGACCTTGGAGTTATTGAACACTCCATTAGTACATGGGCTATCCCAGTTGTGCTAGTACCAAAAGCAGGGCTCAATGAATTACGGTTCTGGGTGGACTATAGGGCCTTGAATTCAGTTACCAAAACTGATGCCCATCCTTTGCTTAGGACTGATGAACTGGTGGATAAGCTGGGTTCAGCTAAATTCCTCAGTACATTTGACTCAAGTGATTATTGGCAGATTGCCATGACTGACCATGCCAAGGAGAAAGCAGTTTTCTCTACCCCAGAAGGCCTGTACCAATTTAAGGTCATGCCTTTTGGACTGATTAATGCCACTGCCACTTTTCAAAGAATGGTAAATCATGTTCTGAATGGGTTAGAGAACTTCTGCCTGGTATACTTCCATAACATAGCAGTGTTCAGCCCTACCTGAGAAGAACATCTTATCCATCTTGAACAAGTGTTGCAGGCTATTCATCAGCCCAATCTGACCATCAAGGCAAGCAAATGTCAAGTTGAGCAAAGTGGTCTACTTTGGGCACGAAGTGGGAGGGAGGGGCGGGATAAAGCCCTTGCCCAGCAAAGTACAAGCAGTACAAGACTGGGTCACCCCTACTACTCAAACACAAGTCAGAGCCTTTTTAGGACGCACATGTTAGTATAGGAATTTCCTATAGAACTAAGGGATCATAGCTTCTCCTTTGAATACTGTGTCTTCTTCAAAATACCCCAAAGGGTGAAGTGGAATGAAGACTGTGAGAAAGCATTTCAGGGTCTGAAAGATGCCCTCTCTAGAGCTCCACATTACACTGAGGCATTCCTAGTGCAGTCTGATGTATCCAATACAGGAATTGGAGCAGTCTTGAGGCAAATGGGTAGCATAGGCAGGGAGCACTCCATATGCCTCATCAGTAGAAAATTAAAAAGATAGAGATACAAGTTGGGCAACTATTGAACGTGAATGTGCTTTGAAGAACTTTCGACCATACTTATATCGATCTAGTTCAGAATTCAAACAGACCACCAACCCTTAAGGTGGTTAATGCAGATGAAGAGGGAAAATCCAAAGTTGCTCAGGTGTTCCATTAGCCTTCAGGGCTTTGACTTCACCATAGAGCATCAGTCAGGTACCCAGCATAAGAATGCTGATGGTCTCTCCAGAAAGTATGACAGACAGGAACCATAGATCCATCCAGGAGGGGATTAGATCCTTTTGTTCCTTAGTCTGGGAGGGATGAGTGTTAGGGTGATTTATCCATTTTATGCTTAATTCCCTCTCCTAGTGAGACCCCCAGCACTTTTTAATGGGCTTCTGGACCTTTTTCTTGTTCTCCTGAATGAGGGGAGCCCCCCCCCCCCTCATTCATTCTTTCCTGCTCTAATCATGGGAACCATGTTCTATATGTTTTATTTATTTTATAGAGTCTTGCTTTCCGCCATACCTTTTAAAGGCATCTGTGTTTCACTTTTGCAGCACAGAGCACCCTATGTGCAGTGTTGCTGGGAACCCTTTGGGCTCTCCTTTTTACATAATTTTATTTTCCTTAAAAACAACCGTTTTTAAGGAAAGATGGATACTTTCTATCCTTCCTAGCTTTTCCTTTTTGAGAGATCAGCATGCACCACCTTAGGTGGAGTGTTGAGGGGATACCTAGTATAAATATTATAATTGGTTATTTATAACGCACTTAATACCCAAAGGTTTCTAAGCGCGGATGTAGCGTTGCTCCGGGTCGTCTTGTTTCCAAGGCAAGCTCGTTGCCCTTGAGCTATCCTCTCGATACAAGTATCCCCCTTCCCTCTGCCCCTGTAACATTTTAGTACAGGAACAACCCTATAGCTATGGCTGGTGGCAGTGGATGTGTTGTACCGAATTTTGTGCAATTTTCCAGTACGGCTGTATTCATAGCTGCGGCTGTGCACAGGAGTGTCACCTATGTCCCAATATGGTTGCTCCTTTTTTCGCCATTTCTTATGTGGTTGTTCTTTCGTGGCCCTTCTTCTGTCATCCTGGGAGGGGGAGGTCTTGATGTGAGGTTTGTCTTCGCGGGAACCCTTTGTGTAGCGGCTGAGGCTCCAGCATGTCTGCAAGGACAGGAATCATGGGAGGTTCAAAAACTCTGCTATCCTTTGTTTGCTATGTGCCTGAGAGGAACCAGTTCCCACGGGGGGGAGGGTTGTCCACACTGGACGGCCACCCGCCCCTTTCTCTAAACTGCAGGGAGAGTTTGCAGAGGATGAATGGGAAATCCCAATAAAAGATGAGGGTCCTGTGGCAGAAGGCAAGTCAACCACTGGAACAGAAGATCTGAAGCAGAAGGCGACCAGAGATGCCGTCAGACTCTTCCAGTAACCGCGAAAAGATCACTGCTGTCCTGACCCCATTTTCAAATCAACAGAGGAGCTCCGAAGAGGACGACTCATTCCCTTTGGCTGGTGGGACCAACTAGCCATAAGACGACCTGCAGAACTAGCCATCCCCAATGTGCTGTGCCCTTCCAGGACTGCAAACTGCAAATAGCTGGGGACCTCCGACCCAACTGCAGTGCATCATCTTCCGGTGGATGAATCCTCCCAGATCTTTTGTGAGCTCCAGTTGGACCTCCAGAGACAAGATCCCCCTCTCCAAAGTCCCCTCACCAGGGTTGCAGGGCCAGAGAATCGAGGCGGATTGACCAGGCGGTGATCGTTCATTGTTGGAGCTTGTAAAAAGGCGCCAAACCGCAAACCGACGTGGGAGTACAAAGAATTGCTTGATGAGGGTCCTTTCCCTCGACTGCTGTTGTGACATCCCTTCCAGAGTCCCTCCTTTCATCACCATGATGAAAGAACAGGAGACCGGTTCCACCGCTGCTGCATAGGGAGGAATCCAGCCGCATCCTTTTCAGCGCTCCTCCGGTACTGTGGGTCTCAGGTAGTACTTACCTCAAGCCAAATTGACGCTCCTGTGTTACTGGAGTGCAGTGTCCGGTGTTTGGGTGTTCACCCATACCACTTGCCCAGGCCTAATGCTTGTGTGCCAGTAGGGAGTCCTTTCCAAGGTCCCTGATAACTTTTTTTATTCTACCAAAGCATCCTCCTTGAAACTTTGGTCCTCATTACAAGTATGGTAGAGTGGGGAAAAATGGACTAACGGAATTACTGCCAATATTCCCACTCCACCATACTACGAGTATGGCACTGGCTTGGAGGATATACTTCCAGCATCATGCTGGAGGTAAATCCTCCAACTCTCCGCCGAATAATCTGTGGAATTACCGCTGCAGTAATTCCACCAAATAGCCCAATAGATTCCTATGGATTCTTAAAAAATCGGGATGTACACCACCACTTGTAAACCGGGGGTAATTCCGGTGGACGAAGTGGCGATAACAGTAATTCATTTGGGCAGTATTCCAGCAGATTTATTGCCGGAATACCACCCAACTCGTAATGAGGCCCTTTATCTTTTCTGCTGCTGCACAACACTTTGTCCCCCTCTTCATCTGACTCTGAAGAACTCTTAACTAGTTAGGGAATGGACAGCTAAAGTATTGGAATAATTGAAAAGTATTACAAAGTAGTAAATTGCTATTACTAATGCTGAATAACCCTTTTCCTAAGAACAAAGCATTGTCTGAGTGACTTTAATAAGTACATTGAACTATCATTGAACTGTGTTCCTGACTGGAACATCCCATTGCTATTGGTTTACTCACCTGAAAAAGTGTTGCTGATGTTTTCCATTTTGTTGATTAGTTAGTCTGAATACCATTTGCATACCTGAATATAACTTTGCCTTGTGTATGTACAATAAATGTCTATTTTACTATAACTACAAGTGTGTGAGAGGTTATTTGGGCCTATGTATTGACTGAGTTAATTGTACTTATCTACAGCTCACTGTGATGCTGGAAATGAATCGGAGGGACAGGGCCTCCGTATCCTTGTCCTTTACTGCTTTTTATCATATGTTCTGTCGTGTTTTCCGCGCAGGAGTTCATGTGGGACTCCTGGCGGTGCAGCTCTCTCTCTTCTGGTTTGGTGAACAGACCATGGGATACCCTTATGGCACCCATCGGTAGGAGTGCAACACTGTGCCCCCTAGTGTATGTTTTTGGGCACCTGTGTGTGACCCACAGAGCAGGGTACTGGCTGGTGGCAGCTCCGTGCTGAAATGACTGGTGCCCTGAGCATCCTCCATTTTGGCATGCCCACGCCCTGTCATTGGAATCGGTAGATTCCGGATGGAGACATAATGGCCCCCAAGTCCCGGGAAGTCCTGTCTCTGTCCCTTCCCCCTGACTGGCTGTTGGGTGGAAGTTCCATATATGTTAGTGTGGGGAAGTGCCGACCAGACTGGCTGGAGCCTTCTCAACGACAGTATGTTGTGGGTACGCCTGTGGGTGGGACCAAGGTGAATGGAGTGTGTGACGAATATACAACCAGGGTGAATGGATTGTGTGACGAATATACATTCTATGTTGTGGCTGTCTAGTATCTGGTGGTTGACACAGTGGTTGAGACAGCCCTGCCCGAAACCGGTATGAATGCAGCTTGGAGTGTTGGATGGCTCGGTACTTGTCCCAATACACATAACTTGTTGTGAGTGTCTGGAGAGAAGTGAATGGCCTGAATGCCCCGTGTGCCTGATTGGCTGCCTACCTGCATGAATGACCATAGTCGTGATTGGATGCTTGAGTGTGACCCAGCGGAATGAATGGGAGATCAACAGTATATCTGGGGACCTCTCACTGCTAGGAATCGTGTTCAGAAGCTGAAGTCCACTACGACGAGTAACTGGAGTAACTGAAGCTTGATCTTGAAACCCTGCTGGACGAGAAGAATTGCTGTTGCTCTCCTTCGCAATCTGAAAGCTGCTGTGCTTCAAGAACTAACCCAGAGAGGACCTGGTAAGGCACCCTCTTCCAGAGCTAAGAGGGACCATCGTGCACAGCAGATCTTTGCCTAAGCTCCCTGGTAGACGGACCTGCGACAGGCTGCCGACCCGATACGGGGATGGCTATGGAACTCCAAGGAGAAGCGCCCGGACTGTTGTCCGCCACTGTCGACGACCGCCGTTGCCGACTGGATCCGCTGTGCTCCTGTTGCCTAAGGACTTCATTGATCCAAGGACGCTCTCGTCCGCATCGTCGCTGCTGTATCCTGCTGGAGAATGCCTGACCGTCGATGCACCGGTGAGCATCTACCGGTGGGTTTCTTGCCATCCAAAGACCACAGAGACGCTGACGACTCGACGCCCTTGCTGGGCCACAGTTCTTCAACTCTTTGTGGTCCAGAACTATCGACACCGAGGTGCCCCGCAACGCCTCTTCCTGGCAGGACGTTTACACTTTCCCGTCAACGAGCACCGCTAGGAACGACGCGGCCACTTCACCGTCGTAGCTCGACCTGTTCTTCATCGGACGTTCAACGAACCGTGACTCCTGCCTGAAAGGGAGGACACTCAAGAAGGGCCGTCGATTCCCCGACGTGGAACCCTACAGCGCCAAGGTACTTTGGGGCTGCAGAACTATTGGAAAGTCTAGTGTGAACAATATATGGACTGGGCTTGTATCTCTCTTCTACAGGTTGCCCAGGTGGGGGGGATCTCCACACAGAACTGTGTCTAGTGGTAGGGGCCAGTATTCTGCCAATTGTTCAACCATCTGGCCTTCCTTCCTCTCTCTACTGTTGGTTTCCTCTTTATCCTGATCTGTGTGTCGTTCTGACCGTATGCACTTTAATGAGATCTAATAACGTAAGTGGTACCACTTTTGAAACTGTATTGCTGATTTTCGGAGTACAAAGTGAGTTATCGTGATATTGTATATACCTTTGAACATTAATTATATAAAGACTGTGTTGTAACCGATACAGTGTGTGGACATTCCTTTGTGGGGGCTTGGGGACTACACTGTACTTAAGAACTAGCTCGCATCACCTCCTGAGAAGCTAGGCCTTGATTGCTCGACCATAGCTACCAAATAGAGAATCTTTGCAGGTGTCCTCTGTGCCTCTCCTCTACCATATAGAGAGCAGAAGTGCAGACCCCCCCCTTCGGTCTTTACACTCACATCCTCCTCATAAAATCAGCTTGGCTGCTCTGACATTCTACCAAACCTTTGGGTAGTACGACTTATACTACGAGGTGGGGCCTGTATGCCAAGGGTTCATTTTATAGAGTATCACCTGTTGGTAGACTTTAGGAAAACTCCCCTAACATAAACCCCCAGATTTGTCGACTCGCAGAATCGAGGATGAGAAACATAAGACCAGAGACTGTGAACAAAGAGGTATGGGGACACTTGAAACCCAAGGACAGTGAGTGACTGTGAATATATCGTCTGTACTGGGAAGAGACCCCGGATTGAGATGCACAATCTAAAAGACTTAGGGCATCATCACGAGTTGGGCAGTAGCCCTTAAATGTGGCAATAATGCTATTACCGCTGCATTTAAGGAGGGTCACGAGTCTGGCAGCATTTATCCCCAGCTATAAGCTAGGAGTAAATGCGCCAACTTAACGCCCATTTCCTGGCACAATTAGAGCAGCGCTATTAGCGTGCGCTAATTGCACCGAAAATGCCTAATTGGGTCCCAATGGGGAATACCTATTATGCCCAACCCTTGATTCGGCACTAATAGCGCTGCATCGGTTGGTGGTAATGCTATTAACCCGGGCGGTATCCCTGCGGTAATACCACCGGGATACTGCCCAACTCGTGATGAGACCCTTAAACTGTTAACTGAGGGTGCTAGAGGGCCACCCAAGATGGCCGCCAAGGCTTAAGCTCCCGCTCTGCCCGGGATTAATCCGTACAAATCCTGCTGTTCCTGGCTTGGCTCTACACGACCAAGGGTGGGTCCCGACTCCTAAACCTCTCGTCTCCCATCTCCTCGAAGCTGGAAGAAAATCGGCCTTTCTACATCCCAGAACGACCCACCCGTTGCTGACGCCTGCCATTTCACGCGCGCTGGCCATCTTGGTGCGCGAGCAGCCCCAGGAGAACACTCGATCCAGGCATCCCTGACGCCGAGGCTGTTCTAACATTCGCAGCCCAAGAGGAGACTCAAAGTGCAGAGGAAACCAGAAAGCCCCCCACTACCTGGCGCCCACCACGTCAGGAACCGGCCGGCGAATTGTCGCCGGGGCGGGGCGCTGGCCATCAGCACCGCACCGGCAGATCCGCTACATCAGACAGCCCCCAGAGCCCCTCGGTGCACGACCAGACCCCCCTGCCCCGGGTGCCGTAAACTGAGCACGGGACCAACTCCGGGGGAGCCACAGCATCGAAACTCTGACACGGCGGGAACGGATGCGGCCTGGGCGGAAGTGATTCGACGGTGGAAGCTGGAACAGACCCGCGGTGGGACCACAGATTGAGGTACAGACAGCAGGGGGGCAGGGATTTGGAAGGGGAAGAGATCGCAAGCATAAGCGTACACACCGTGCCCCCGCGACCCCCCAAGCCATAAACCTCTCGCCAGCATTTGCCAACCCCTGCGGGGGACTCTGCGAGGCCTCTGTTTGGTGGTAGGCCTTCGCTACTGGGAGTACTCGCACACTCAGCAAAGCAGGATGGGGAAGGCGGATAAACTGCAAAGGAAGTTGACTTTTGAAAACGGTGCGACTCCGAAAGCCACCCACTTACAAGACGAGAGTGAACCTATGCCTGGAGGCTCACTCCAAGCAACATCAGGGAGCAATCCGTCTGAAATAAAAGAACTACTCTTGGAGCTAAAAGTGGGCATCGGCAGCTTAAACAGTAAAATGGACCCCCTATCCTCCAAAGTAGACCTAATGCAACATCGCATTGATACCCACACGGAGCGATTAACTGAGGTCGAACAGCGGGTCTCCGACCTGGACGACTGCGCGACAGCACTATCGACCAAGGTAGCCAGACTTGAAAGCCAAATGACCATGGCCAAGTGCGAGGACTTAGAAGGCCGCTCCAGACGGACCAACATCCGAATCATTGGAGTAAGAGAACATGAAGTCCAGATGAAAATGGAAGATTATGTTGAATCACTTTGCATCTCTCTCTTTGGCCGAGAAGCGTTCTCACAACTGTTTATGATAGAAAGAGCGCATAGGACTCTGTCCGCCAGACCAGCCCCTGGTGCCCCGTCCAGACCCATTATTGCGAGACTACTAAATTACAGAGACCGGGACGCCATTCTCTGCCTGGCCAGGGAGAAAGGAGAACTGCTCCATGACGGGGACAAAATCCACTTCTACCCCAACTTCTCGGCCGTTGTCCAAGCACAGAGAAGAGCTTTCACCAACGTCAGGCAAAGACTTCGAGACAACCAGCTGGTCTACTCAATGCTGTTCCCGGCACGGCTCAGGGTACAACACAGCGGAAGAGTCCATTTCTTCCAGTCCCTGGAAGAAGCCCACACTTTCCTAGACCAGAGCGGTTTACCGGATCAACATCCTCGTCAGCTCTGTCCCCAGAGAGAAAGAAAACCCAGGAATCCTCCATAAGAAACAGCACCCAGCAATCACCCCAGTCAGTCACTAGGAGCCAACCGGAACTAGCGCAATATAGCTAACACGACAGGGCAGAGACGTTGAGAAAGCCCCAAGCGCCCCTAGCACAGCATCTGTTCCCACGTTCAAGTTGGGGGGGATCCCGACGGACAAGTTGGGGGTTGTCCGCGCTATGGGAAAAGTTTTAAAGTTATTAGTTTGGACACGCGCCATATGTTCACGCCTGATCCCGACCCGTTCCCCTCCGCCCTGACAAGCCCACTACTGCTACAGAGCCTTCCACATCGAAGCCGCTGCATCATCCAGCAAGAGTCCCAGTGTGCAACAAGTACAAACACGAGACCTAGGCTGGCCTCATCGCGGCAGGCTAAAGCGAATACAAGGAGACACAATCAACTCTTCAACACGCTTCATTCAAGGTGTTAACATGGAACATAAGAGGTGGTAACATCCCGATCAAAACCAGAAAAATCCTGCAATACCAATGAAGGCACGTGATCGACGTAGCTTCAAGAAACACATCTACCCCCTGGGAAAGAACACCTCTGGGCCAGAAGCTGGGGCTGCCACAGGTACTTCTCCTCATATTCATCGTACTCTAGAGGAGTCGCTATACTTATCCATAGGAGAACAAACTTCCGGCTAATCTACTCCGTAAAGGACACCGAAGGCAGAGCTATTCTAGTGAGTGGCAGAGTAGCTGGCCAAAGTATAACCCTTGTTAACTCCTACGCTCCAAACACAGACGGCCCCGACAATTTCAGCTGGGTACTAACACAGCTCTCCGCCCAGGCCCAATCAACCATAATCTGGGGGGGGCGATATGAATACAGTGCTCGACCCGGCGAAAGACAGATCGAGAACTACGCCACAGCCCATGTCCAAAGCCTGCTCTCAAATAAAAGAAATTTGCAGGGCATTCGATTTGAAGGACGCTTGGAGAGCAGCGAATGGAGAGCGGCAAGAATATACCTTTCATTCAGCAGTTCATAACACGAGCTCCAGGATCGACTACTTTTTCATCTCTGCACGGGGTCCGCTGGCGAGCGACTCTTGCTGTATCCTCCCAAGAACGTTATCCGATCACTCCCCAATAAGCCTCAATCTCATCTCAGCCAACTCTAAATCCCCTTTACAGCGCTGGCGCTTCAAAAACGGATCCATGCGGGATGAAGTATTTGCAGCCGAGCTGAGAGAAGAAATCGCCAAGTTCCTGGAAGTGAAAACAGGATCGGTCTCCTCCCCCGGCACAGTCTGGGAAACGCTGAAATGTTTCTCTAGGGGGATCTGCCTCACTAAGGAGAATGGCATTCTTAAGCTCATCAGGCGTGAGCTGGTAACCAGTGAAAGGCGCCTTAAGGACCTGGAACGACAAATCACAAGTACAAGCGACCCCAAAATAAAAGCGGCCTTGAAAGAGGAACTTCAGATCTTTAACAACACAGCGGAACGAGAATTAAAATTTCTAGCCCGTAACAACCAAATCAGGCAATATGGTGAAGGCCAAAAACCCGGCGCCCTTCTGGCAAACCTGATAAGAGCAGATAACAAGCTTCCCCCTATAGAAGGCATTTGCTCCAAACAAGGTAAGATGATCCACACAGAGGAAGGAATGGCTGAAGAATTCAGGCTCTTTTACCAAGACCTTTACAGCTCAAAGCATAACAGTGACTCAAACTCTATACTGGAGTACCTCGAAGATACAGAGCTGTACTGGGTCGAGAGTCATCTGCGGGAGCCACTCAATGAATCGATCACACCAGAGGAGATCATAGAAGTCATCAAGACCCTCTCGAACTCCAAAGCACCTGGACCAGATGGCCTAACGGGGGAATTTTATAAAGCATTCGCGGTTACCCTTGCCCCCCTCCTAGCGGCAGTATATGTGGAGACACTTGAAAAGAAGACACTTCCTCCATCCCTCTGTGCAGCTAACATCATCCTTTTACACAAACCCGGCAAGTCTCCAGAAGACTGCACATCCTACCGTCCCATCTCCCTGCTTAACCTGGACAATAAAATTCTAGCAAAGATACTTGCAAACAGGTTGATGCCACTAATGCCCGCCTTGCTCCTCGCAGATCAGGCGCGGTTCATTCCGGGCCGCAACACGTCCTTTGGAATAAGAAGAATGTTCGGCGTTATCGCAGCACTAGATCCCGCTCAGCAGGCAGTTGCGGTTCTTCTCGATGCCGAGAAGGCATTTGATTTGGTGGAGTGGCCCTTCCTGTTCGAAGTGCTTACCAGGATGGGACTGGGTGCCCATTTCATCAAGCTAGTGTCCCTGCTCTACACCAATCCACAAGCTAACATCATTGTGGGAACAGCGAATTCGGCCCCCGTGGAATTACAACGTGGAACAAGACAGGGTTGCCCACTTTCGGCGCTGATTTTTGCCCTAATAATGGAGCCCTTGGCGCCCAACCTCAGGGAACTGAGGCAACAGAGAGGACTTAACATAGGACCACACAAACTCATCACATCCCTATACGCAGATTACGTGGCGCTGTTTGTGCGTGACCCCGAAGAAAATCTAAATCCAGTAATGAGAGAAGTCATTAAATTCAGAGCGGCCTCAGGTTTAAAAATCAACCAGTCAAAATCCATCATATTCCCATTGACTCCATCGACCAGGGCGTTTGCAGACGACTTTCAGTTCACATGGAAAAGATCCAAGGTCCGGTACCTAGGGATTCAGTTGGCACTGATCATCACAAGGTGTTCTGGGACAATTACGAAGAAGTCACCAAATCCTTGCAAGATAAAGTGGCACGATGGAAGTCTCTGCCACTGACTCTCTGGGGAAGAGTCTCCCTAGTCAAGATGGTGATACTACCGAAACTACTGTACTTATTCACGAACATTCCCATACTACTGCCACAATCGTATCTGAAAAGATTGAAAAGCTTGGTTCTTGAATTAATATGGGCGGGTAAGACGGCCAGAGTGGCGCACTCAACACTATGGGCCTCATTACAAGTACACCGGTCCGGAGTTAACGCCGCCGGTAAAACCATACCGGCACCGTTTCCACATCTGCCCAATCATGACCCGCGGCCCCGGACGGAAATAGCACCTCCTCAAACCGCCACCACGGAGTTAAGGGTCCAGTAAAGTCCACCTGCACGGAAACCCCTCCGTTATCGGCAACACGAAACACAGCAAGCATCACAACTAGCGCGGACATGGAAACACCGCCAGAAAAATGGCGTTAAAACTGTGATCACGGTGGCGGTACCGCCACCACCGCGAACATGACGTTAAACAGTGTCTGTTGAACGGAATCAGGGCACAGGTGCACCAAATCAGCCCAGCTGGACCCAGCAGCACACTGGGAGCCCACAAAAGGGCCACACCCAGCCCAACACAACACAGAACCATCCAGGCAGCAGCTCTAGTAGCACTTGGACTGGGCCTACTCAACCAACAGGCAGCACTGCACATGATGGCAGTAATGGTGCAGAGGAGGAGGCGGAGGAGGCGCAGGCACCAACCAGCCAACCCTGCACCTATGGCAAACCCCATTGTGCAGCTGCCACAACCCCGCAGGCAGCCTGCAATACCACGCATCAGGGCCTCACCGTGGAACCTTACCCCAGGACAGATCCACACACTATACCGGCTGGACCGCCCAACAATCCTGTACATCACTGGCATTATTGAGGACGACATCAGCAGCCACATAGACACCCCCACTGCCACCCCCCCCCCTCCTGAAGGTTGTGTCTGTGCTGCATTTCCTTGGCACTGGCACCTATCAACACACGGTCGGTGAGCTGCACGGCATATCACAACCCTGTTTCTCGAAAATCCTGGTACAGGTACTGGATGCCCTTTCGCGCCATGTGTCGGAACACAAAGCCCTACCCCGTACCCTCCCCGAGGTCATTGCCACAAAGTTGGCGTTCCATGCCATAGCACGCATGCCAAATTGCATAGGTGCACTTGACTGCACCCACATTGAGCTGACAGTACCACGTGCAATTGAGATGGTGTTCTGCAATAGGAAACAGTATCACTCACTGAATGTACAGATGGTATGTGATGCCACGCTACTGATTACACACTGCTGCGCACGTTTCCCAGGCTCAACCCATGACTCAATGGTACTGCGGAATTCCACGTTGCCACGGTACATGGAACACTATGCCGGACAAAGCACATGGCTATTGGGTGAGTACAGCTGACAATGCTCTGACCCTGTTGAAGCGTTATGTATGTGTCCAGGCCAATGAGCAATGTGAGTGTGCCGCTGTACCGCGCATGCATCACCCCACCTCGCATCTACCAAATAGACAGCGGATACCAAACATCACAAAGGAAGACATGACAGGTCACCACAGTGTGCCTGTACACTCCCTGCCACAGCCCATCTTGTCACTGTCCCATACACCTTGTGCCACTGCAGACACCCACCCACAAATGGAACACTGCCCTCCCAATGCATGAGATGCCTGTAAATGAGACGTCGTGCATTGACTACTTCAGTACAGTGGAGTCACTCTGCCATGTCTGCACATCACTGCACTATGACATACTCACAATCCAATGTCACCCGCAGGGCACAGTACACATGCACATAAATGTGTAGGCCAATATGCAGTTGGGGACATCCACTGTGATGCCCAATGAACACTTCAAACCACTGCATGGCACGTATGCATGAATGAACAATGATACAAGATAGCACAGCATCAGATTAAGACATGATACCACTAACACTGACCTGTCCCCCCATCTTCATCCCATGTAGGTGATGCTGGATATGTAATCACACCATGGATGATGACACCTGTACGGAGACCAAGGAACAGGCATGAAGAGGCATACAATAGGGCACATGTCCGCACACGTGGAATGATTCAGAGGACATTCGGACTGCTGAAGGCCCGTTTCCGCTGTCTGAGCAGATCTGGGGGATCACTGCTGTACAGCCCAGTGAAGACGGGTAAAATCACGCTCGTATGTGCCATGCTTCACAATCTGTGCCTGCACAGGAACATCCCAATGCCCCCAAACACAGATGAAGAAGATGGGGATGGAGATGGGGATGGGACCACCTCCCCCTGGGGGTGCACTTGATGGCCAAAGAGCACGGGATGAGCTGATTCGCATTTACTTTTGAGACACAGCACATTCACAGCAATGCATAGAGTGATGACAATAAATTATTTGTTGTACTGCAAATGAAATGATGGATGTCCACACATGTATGTTTTGCTTTCAAGTGATGATATATTGATGAATTCACAACAGGGAAGGAGGTGAAATGGTTAGGGAAGCTGTACACCCGAGCCCACCCACCACCCACACGTATCCACCCCCATCCAGGCCCCAATGTTCAAACACCCAAAACAACCTCCCCCACCACCCAAACGTACCCACCCCCACCCAGGCCCCAATGTTCAAACACCCAAAACAACCTCCCCCACCACCCAAACGTACCCACCCCTCACACCCTTCAAGTCCACGTGTGTCCTGCAGTGCCCCACACACATATCATCACTTCCGTGTGCGCTTCTGTGCCTGTGCATCCTTGCCCGAGAGCCCCGTTAGCCGACTTGAGCGCCTCCTTGGACTGGCAGTAGTGGAGCTTGATGGGGTGGTGGTATTTGATGGCACAGAATCCGGTATGGATGGCATCCGTGCAAGATTTGCCTGTTGCCCAATCAACATGGCCTCAATGATCCTGGAGGTGTTGTCGTTAGCCTCCCGCACATGGCGTGCCAGGGTGACTATTGTGCTTGCAAAGCGTCCAATAGACCTTGAGAGGCGACGCACTGACGTGCTATAGCACTCCCTCTGCAGCCTAGATTCTTCAAGCTGCCTCTCCACCAGCTGGGTGAGGGTTGCCTGCTGCTCCTCCATCCGCTGCATGCAGGAATTCAGCTCTGCCATGGATGGGGTGGGTGACCTCATGGGACTTCTGAGTGAAGTGGGGCTAAACTCCAGCTGATGGAAGGAACCCAGGTCATCAAATGTGGGCGTCTCCCCCTGTGGCCCAGTATCAGAGTGCTCTACCGGGGCACTGTTGTCACTACAGGCCGCCCTCTCTGCAGTGCAGCTGCCTTCTGTGTTGGTTTGGGTGGGCATGGTGGGTTCCCGTGGCACGTGTCTAGCCTCTGGCAGCGTGGAGACGGTGGGGATGTCGGTGGTGGTGGCTGGCACATCTGTTGCAGTTGGTAGTGGGGGCAGAGATGCCGAACTGCTGGCAGCATCCTCTTGTGTGGGGGCGGTGGCTTGGGAACGTGCCGGTGCTGATTGCCTGGCCTGTTGTGCAGTGTCACTGTCACTGGATACGGCTGTGGGGACACAGAGGACATGCAATTAGTGTTGTGGTGGTGGCTGATGGGTGCATCACATGCATCATACAGGTTGGTCATTGTATAGTGTTCGTTACATGCATCTGATTGCTGGGGGTATGCACTGTTGTGATATTGGGTGCCATACGGATCTTGATGGGTCCTTTGGGCCAGTCATGCACTGCCTGGGGGGGGCTTATTAATGGGTCCTTTGGGCCAGTCATGCACTGCCTCGGGGGGGGTTATTAATGGGTCCTTTGGCACTGTAATACCATCAACATATTCTCATATGGCATTCATGTTTGACCACAGCATCTGCAGGTGGGCTCACTCCTGCCTCAGCCTCCCCGATCCCATGAATGCCTCAGTGGGGAAGGGGGTCCTCCACCTGTCCCACTGCTGTGTTGGCGGTGTATGGAGGTGAGGTTACGAACCCTCAGCCTGAGGTCATCCCACCGCTTGTGGCAGTCCTTGACGCTCCTCACTGTCACGCCCACAGCGGTGCACTTGCGTGCTGCTTCCGCCCACACTTCCTTCCTCCGCTGCTGTGTGGCATGCTGTTGATCGGCACTGAACAACATCTCTGCATGCTCCACTATGTGCTCCACGAGCACAGTTAGCTCTGCCTCACTGAAGTGCTGTTTGCGCTGCCTCTGCGCTGGAATCCTGGCAGACATGCTGGTGGTCCCTTTTGCCTTCTCACAGTATGGATTGTGCTTGTGCTGACTCTGGATGGCAATGGATTGTACTTTATATGATGGCCGCCTCTCTGTTTCTGGTTTTTGGCGATCATGGTATTCCCGGTTCCGTTTCGTGGCGATTGAGGCGGACACGGGTTTTGCGCTACTTGTGGCAGCGCTATGTCCATTTCCGTGGCCTTTTCCGTGACGGTGGTAACAACGTTTCCGCGTCCGTGTGGTGCGCGAGACCGACAGCACGTAATCGGACGGTCTTTCCGCAACCTTACGGACACAGAAACTTTATTACCGTCGTCACGGAATCACCGCGATCCGAAGCTGCCAGGTTGTAATGAGGCCTTTTGTCTTCCAGTGACGAGCGGGGGACTAGCCCTTCCAGATCTGGAGAAATACTTCTGGGCGGCTCAAGCACAGTTCCTCAGTCATTGGTACGCCACACAACCAGTCAGACCCCACGTGCAAGTGGAACGAGCTCTAGCGACACCCAACCTGTTGAGTGCCGTTGTATTCGGCCAGACACCGGTCCCCAATAACACCATGAATGTGATGCTCGCGACGTACAAGATTTGGAAAACGCTCGCCCAAAAATATGGAGTGCAAACGCAGTAGTCTCCCCTTCCTGCAAAATTTATACCAGGGGTGCTGCTGACTTCCGAGAAAGTTTACCACCAATGGGTTGAAAAGCTCCACATAAACTCCCTGGGAGATTTCTTCATTGAGGACAGTTTCATAACCCTGCAACAGGCCAGACAGAGGGGCGGCAATACCGCACTTGACACTTTCATCTATTTTAGGACTCGATACACTTTTCAAGCAAGCCTACCTGACTTCCCAAAGCAACCACAGACCTGGCAGTTACTCCATAATACAATACAAGCACAGGGAGAAGGCAGACTGGTATCGCAGATCTACAAATCTATTATCACCGACACGACCACCAGCGACTCCCGTGCAAAAACCAGATGCGAAAAGTCCCTATGTACATTAATCCCTGAGGAAGACTGGATCTTCATTCTGAGACAAACGCAGAAGATAGCTTTCAACTCCCGCTTTAAGCTAATCCATTTTAATTTCCTTCACCAAACCTACTACACACCAGCGAAAGCAAACAAACAACATCCTTAGGCTTCTGCAAAATGTGACAGATGTGGTTCTCCCTCGGCAGACGTTGTGCACCTCGCATGGGACTGCCCCAAACTGTCCCTATTCTGGAGCCAAGTTATGGAGACAACAGCCACGATTGTGGGAGAAACCGTTCAGCCCGCCCAGACAGCAGCCCTGCTTGGTATGACGAGGCTCATGTCAGCACCAATAAGAAAACTGGCTGGACTGCTGTTGACTCTTGCTCGGAGGTGAATTGCCATGGCCTGGGGTCGGGGTTCCCCCCCACGGTCGCCACTTGGCGTAAGGACATTCTGTACTGCCAAGATGTTGAAACAGACTTCAGTAAGCTGTTGCCCCTCCATGCCCGCCCGCCAGGCATCTGGGGCCCCCTGGTAACTTTTCTGATGAATGAAGCAGAGGATGCCCCGTCCCCCCCAGAAATCGACAGTTAGAAGTGGAGGCCATATTCGGCAATCTATTTAGCTTAATACCTCCACCCCATTGAGACTTTGAACTGGGGCCTAGCAATACGCAACACTATGTGCACTGAACCTCGGAGCGGGATGTCGGGAGGTTGGGGGAGAGGGATCTGTGGGACTTGGCGCTAGTTAAGTTCACCCTAATGTGGGTGTGTAGTTGTATTGTGTTGGCAAAAAAGTTAAAAATAAAGGTTTTTTTTTAAAAAAACTGTTACATGCAAGGTGATGACATTTTTTTGAACTTTTACTTCTTGTGGCTGTCTCTCGTTGATCCTACTCAATTTTGTGACTAGTCTTAAAAAACCTTCACTCCAAGATGTCATCTAAACACTTTAAGGAGTAAAAGCCACAAAAACACATAGGCCCTCATTACGACCCTGGCGGAAATCGAAAAACGATGGCGGAAATGCAATACCACCATCGAATAGCGCTCGGTGCGATTATGACCCGTCACCGCAAAGTACGATGCCATTAGCGACACCGCAGTGAACGCCAACGCTAACTGCACCAAGTACGCGCGCGCGCCATGCCAAACCGCAATTACCACCATGGCGCAACGGTACGCAAATTCTGACCCCAGCGGACATGCACCTAACGCCATCAAGCACGGCGGAAAGTACCATTCCGCCATGGTGAGAAGTACGGCATCGCGAACCAACCGTAAACGGCCCTACTGAGTGCCTGTACACCGCTCCCTGGCCACATTGTACAACTCCCCGTAGGTGCAATGAAGCCACACAATGCAACCAGTGAAATGTACAAGTCATCCATGCCTGCCAACGAACAAATGAATCTCAAGAGGGGCCAATGGAAGCTGCAGGGCACAGATGGCACGAATACAGAAGCCACACAAATGGACATGACCTCAGTCTCCCTCCAAGAAACGCACGCAAACACAGGCACCTGTGACCAGCCATATTCTGATAATCACATCATACCACCAATCCAACTGGCTGACCGGCATCTGTTACACAAAAGCCATTCCCCCGCCCCTGAGCATCACATCATCAAAACAGTCACATTGGCAGCCCTCATCCCTGACCTCACTGGGCTTCGTAGGCAAACGCGCCCAGCACAGTACCACGCAACTATACTCCGAAGCTGGAACCCAATGCAGATCTCCTCACAATACATCGCTCCCCAAATAGGAATATGACACATCACCTGCAAAGAAGAACGCTACACGGTTCATATCAGAATAGGAATTTAATGCACAACAAAATCACCAAGCCCATACAGCCATCAGGCCATGAACTCCAAAATACATTTCACCATTGTGGGCTGCATCCGCAATAAATGACCAGCTACTTCTTGTGTGACGCCCTGTACCCTCATGGCACATAGGGGCTACATTCTCGTACGAAAAGGCAACATGGAAGCGCCTCGACCCGCAGGGCCGTCCCAATAGGGAGGCACTAGTCCAGCTGAAAGGCCGAAATGTTGCTCCTAGCCACTAGTACTGCGTAAGGGCATGTGGCCCATTGGCGATCGTCCCATAAGATCGTAATGCTGCTCCACTGATTAACACGAAGCAGCAGGTGTCGGGAGTAAAATCCATCTGCAGGAGTGGCATACAGATGGCAGTGGCAAAAGGGGAGGAGATACCTGTCACCCAAACGAAATGAAAAAGAATAGAATGGCCATCAGAACTACATTTGAATTACTCACTTCAATGATCACACCAAATCCACAGCCATATGCATGCTAGCCCACTCCAAAGGATCATCACCAACCAAAAACCACTAGCGAATCATAACTATCTATATCGAGGTCAAAACACTATCACAAACGCCTGCTTCCATACTCACATGACATGTGAAACTTCCATTGAGCCTGTGCGTAATGCAGCCTGCAAAATGCACTGTTCCCCCAGCCCGTAATTCCAGTGTTGTGAAGCAACATGTAATTGGGAACGTCCGGCCTTATCGCCCACTTCGCTATTGCGCATCCCATACTATTCATATCAATCATTGCATCCTCGCCATGGCCCCTGTCCCAAGGACATTGAACAATAGAACGTTATATTCGCAGTCAGACCTGTGGGCATCTCCTCGCCGCTAGCTGAAAACCGAAAGCGCCGTCCTTCGAATTCCTCATTTGCAACATCACGTCGAAAAGGCATCTGTGGCAGCTTGAAATCACAAATTAATCCATCTAATGCGGCTGTGTGTGAAAATGGCAACTGCATTCACTCACAAATGGGACGCCCCGCCCGTCGGTGAACCTCGGTGCAGTGTTGCATGAGGGTCCACCGTTACTCGAGTACTACGTTCCACTGACCCTTCACAAGTCTGTTCGCGACTGCAAAGATAGTATGTGAAACAATGGGACCAAAGCAGAATGAACATATCAACCAATGTTACACTGCCATCGGGTACAAATACATGATTGTAATGGCAAGATGCCATTCGTCGAATTGCAGCGTTGTGTGCGGGACGTGCTCGCCCAAAGGGGAGAGCAGCTTGCACAGGTGGAATGAATCACCACAGGTGGAGGCCATACAGCCTGGAAACACAATAATTGCACACCCAACCCCCTCCCACAACCACACCCACTCCGAAATGCTACCGGCAGGACTAGCCATGTTGGCCCTGGGGGACCTGATAGCACTGCAAGTACTCCAACTTCAAGAAGAAGACGAACACCGACTACAACCGGCCGCACGGAGGAGACGCAGGAGGAGGAGGGCAAGGCAGGGCCAGCAAGGGCCGCCAGCACAGCCACTACCACCACGCAGGCAGCCCGCTATCCCACGCCTCCGAGCACATCCGTTCAACCTCACTGATGAGCAGATCCACACCCTCTACCGTTTGGACCGGGACACCATAACCGCCATTGTGGACATGACACACGCTGACCTTGTGAGCATGATAGATAGCCCAACCGCCATCCCACCCCTACTGAAGGTGGTGTCTGTACTACACTTCCTGGCCACAGGCACCTACCAGCACACAGTCGGACAGTTGCATGGCATTTCACAGCCACTGTTCTCACGGACACTATTGCAAGTGCTCGATGCCCTCCTGCTGCACGCAGACGACTACATCTCTCTACCACGCTCGGAGCAGGAAATTACGAACGCAAAAGTGGGATTCCATGCACTTGGCGGCATACCGGGTTGCATTGGTGCCATCGACTGCACCCATGTGGAATTGGTTGTCCCACATGCCATGGAGGCCCAGTACCGCAACCGAAAACAATTTCATTCCCTGAATGTACAAATGGTGTGTGACTCGAACAGGATCATTACACATTGTTGTGCCCGATTCCCAGGATCAACCCATGATTCTATGGTCTTGAGGAACTCTACTATACCACGCTACATGGAGCGACACGCAGGGAACAGATCCTGGCTACTCGGTGAGTCTCATTTCAAGCATGATAGTGTGGGGTATGTGATGCGGCAATGACCTGGCAGGAAGGGGGGGTGCGTACGTAGCAATGGCATTCCTCAAAATACCTTCATTGTCCACATACAGGTGATGCCGGGTATCCACTGAAGAGATGGCTCCTTACACCAGTCCGCAACCCACGGGACCAGCATGAGGAGGACTACAACCATGCCCACTCACGTACCCGTGTAGTCATTGAACAGGCATTCGGCCTACTGAAGACTCGTTTCCGCTGCCTCAGCAGGTCTGGCGGGGCACTCCTGTACCGACATGAGAAGGTTGCAAAGATGGTCATGGCATGTGTCATGCTACACAACATGTGCGTACGTAGAAATGTGCCCATGCCCCCTGACGCAGAACTGCAAGCACCTGAAGATGGTCATGATGAGGGTGGGGATGTGGCAGCACCTCAAGGAGTCTGCGAGGCACAGGAGGGCCGTGACATTCGTCAGCATATCATAGATGCATGCTTCTAGCACTCACGCCTGGTGGCTGATACATGGACACGGGACTTGTGGCACTGTATGTGTCTGGAACATGCACAATATGGACTGTACGCCTATAATGGCCTCGTACACAAAGATCAATGTCCACGCATCTCATTGTATGATCGTGCATTGTTCATGGCATATGTGATATCATGTTAAACACCCTATCGACCCGCCACCCAAGTAAGCCCAACACACACCCTCCTACCTCCCCCCGAACACCAGTGTCCAAAGATGCTCATTGTCAGTGGGCAGACGCTATTGCAAGCCCCCTCTCCGGGTATCAGGGGCACCCCTGCCTGTGGAGCGCAGGTTCCTCCCAGATCTACGTTGGGGGCTGCCCTGGACGGAACTTGCAACGGATGATGTCTCTGCCTGCTCACGTCCATGCATGTCCCTAAGGGTTTGTGAGAGCTCAGTGAGCACACGGCGCACAGCGGCAAGTTCAGCACATACGTCTTTGGACGTCGCATGCAGTTCCCCCCTCAGGCTCTCGGTGCTTCTCTCCATTTGGACTCTCAGGCTCTCGGTGCTTCTCTCCATTTGTGCCCTTAGTGTCTCTGTACTTCTCTCCATTTCTGCCCTAAGTGTCTCAGTTGATGTTTCTATGGCTGCCTTAGTACCCCCACATTCATCAGCATGGTCCTTGAGGAGCGTGGCCAGTTGCTGCTGTTGCACGATCACCTGGTCGAGGGACTGTTGCCTCTGCTGTGCCATGGCCATTTGCGGTGGTGTCACAGAGGGGCTGGTCACCTCATGTTGCCTTGCCACAGGGCTTGTGGGGGATGGCCAGTCGTCGTCTTGTGGGTGCCCCTGCGTGGTATCCTCATGGTGTACGGGATGAAACAGACAGGGGGATTGAGACAGGTCATGGATGGATCTAACTTCGACATCCCCGTTTTCTGTGTCGGAGCATGCTGCCATTAATGCAGTGTCACCTATGGTGCTGCTGCCACCAGAAGCAGTGCCTACTGTGGCATCCATTGGGGGGACCTGTGGTGGTGCTGTTGTGGGCATGCTGGCTGCTGGGGTGCCTGTTGGAGTTCCCTCCTGTGTGCTGCCACTCGATTTGTGCTGCTGCCGTGTCTTGATGCGTGCAGCTGAGGTGGAGGGTCTTTGGCCGTTGGTCTTGGCCCTCTTTGCAGGTGTGCTGGTAGGGGTGTCCTGGAGCTCGTCGTTTGAATCGGACCCTGTGGTGGAGTAAAGGAGGGCGAGCGTTATTAATGGGTCTGTGGAAATTGGAATGGCAATGTATCACATGCATTGGGGTGGTACCTGAGGGTGATTTGGGTTGGGGCCTTGGAGGTGGTTTCATTTGTGTGTGGAGTGAGGGTGCAGTTGTTTTGCAGCCTGCAGTTAGGGTGTGCCTGCTGCACGTGTAGAGGGTGTTTTTAGGATTTTTAATTATTTATGTATTTAATGTGACTTTTAAAGTGTGCTATCAGGCCTATGCATGTGGCCGTTCTCCTGGAAATGTGTTACTGTTGCACTATGTGGACACGTGGTCCTTCACATGATTGGACATTGTGGTTTTGGCATTGTTTTATTTGGGGCACCTACCTGATTCTTCGGTTGTCTGCACTCCTTTCTCCATCCCTCCGACTCCCTCTATACTCTCCATTCCAATGGTGGAGGCACAGATTTCTTCCCAGGGGGTCAACTTGATGGGTGATTCCGATCCCCCACCGGTAGCTGTGGCAATGTTGCGGTTGGCAGAAAGTATGCTACGGACGCGGATCCGCAGGTCGTCCCATCGCTTTCTGCATTGCTGTGGGTTGCGGGGTGCAGTCCCCACCGCACTTACCCGCTGTGCCACCAGGGCCCATATAGCCTTCTTGTTCGCAAGTGCCGTCCTGGTCATTTGCGTGGAGAAGACGGCGGCAGCATTCTCCTGGAGGGTCTCTGTGAGCACGGTGAGTTCCTCACGGGAGAAGTGGACCTGCCGCTTGCGGTCGCACGCTTTCTTCGCTACTTTTCCCATTGTTCTTGGTTTCACTAGGGTGGCTGACGGGTTGGGATGTGTCTCAGGGTAGTGTTTTTAATGGTTGTGTGGAAATAGTGTTTTTATAGGTGTACGGCGTGATGTTTCCCGTTCCGGGACCATGTTTTTACTTCCGTTTCCGTATATTTCCGGTCACCGTACTTTCCGGTTGCCGCTCATTGCGGTGACCGCTAAAATGGGTGGCGGAATTGCACCTAGGGCGCCGTACGGCGGCGGTGTGGGCCGTTTTGGGGTCATTTCCGCCATCGCGGACTTTGCACTTCTGCCATGGTGTGGTGCTCGTGCCCGATGGGTCGGAATGAGCCGCACTTTGCTCCGTCGTGCAATGGCGGAAACGCTATTTACGCTATGGCGGTCCGGTCGGGCGATTTCCGCAAGGGTCGTAATGAGGGCCATAATGTTATGAAACCAAATTTTACAGGTAAAGCCCAGAGACGAGGTCAGTTTTCAACTGAAATCATGAGGGCAGGGATTTCACACACCTAGGATCTGTTTTAGCCAAGGTCAACATATTTTATTAGGAACAACAGAAATGAAGGTATTAGGTTTAGCTGAGGCCACGGGGTATTGATATTGATATTTTATGTCAATATTTCATGGGACCCTTCTCATGTGGCCTGGGAAATGCAGACTCTTGCTGATCCTGATGCTGGGGTGGTGTTCTGCGGGAGGAGCACATGGGGGGAACCAGGTCAGGCAGACTGGGAAACCCACTTATATAACGTTCCTCGTAATCTCACATTGTTGATGGCATATTACCAAGTAGAAGAAGTAAAGAGCTCTAAATCTTCTATTTGGGACTTCAAGTCCTATAATCGAAAAGGTACTAGGACAAAGAAGAGGGCTGAAGAGCAGTGCAGAGCTGAAGGTCAGGCAATTATGGCTAACAGCCCACACCTGAGAGAGGCTGATAGGCTTAAAAAGCTCGCTCAGGTGCAGACCATTGGTTGTGGTTGTGGCTGGAGGAGCAGTAGTAGTTGTAACAGCAGCAGAAGCAGCTGGGGCAAGAGAAAGTGGCAGAACAAAGCACGTTGCTGGCAGAATCCACAGACGTGGGAGGAAAGAATGGGTGCTGGGATTTTCCATCAGCTTATTCCAGTTAGTCCTCACTTGGTCCTTTTCCCACAAAGTCTGGATTGCAGAGGTTGCGTAGCGGAATGTGAACCTGATTGAAGAGATTGTGCAGTGAGAAGCGTACAGAGGACTTTGCCTGGAGGCTGGCATGCTCTAAGGGGTTGTAGTGAGCCGAACTCCATGCCTATGAATTAGGACCGAAGGCAGCTTGCTGAGAGAAGTATGCCCGGCCAACAAATCAACATATTTGGGGATCGTGGTGAGCCAAACTCTGTGGCTGTGAACTGGGACCGATGGCAGCTTGCTGAGAGAAGTGTGCCCGGTCGAGAAATCAATGTGTTTGAAATCCTGCATCTTGTGAAAAGGTCGCGAGAAGCCGGTGAGTAATTCCGACCGTAACCAGTTGCTTTTCACTCGCGAAGGAGGGACATTGTTAGAACCTGAATGGACTGTGTCAGACAATGGAGTGCTACAAATGTAGCACTTGCGTATAGACGAATATGCTGCAGAAGTTAAATTTGAATATTGAACTCTTTAAAAACAGCTATAACAACTTTAATAATGGTTGCGTGTGCCTAAAAGTGATTATAAAACAAAGACAAAGGGCCTGATCATGAGTTGGGCGGTATCCCGGTGCTAACTGCGGAGGGCGGGAGGGTGGTAAGTCCCCAGTCTAATGGACCCAATGGGATTGGGGGCGCTATTACCGCCAGCAGTAATAGTGCTGGAGGTAATAGCACCGAAAATGGCCTTGAAGCCCGCACATTCACCTCCAGCTTAGAGTTGGAGGTGAATGCCCCAGAACACGGGATTAGGCGGAGCAGTAAATGCACCAGTAATATCATTACCGCCACATTTTACCACTCTGCCCAACTCGTGATGAGGCCCAAAGCCTTATAATTTCACAATAACTTTGTATCCTGTGAAACCAAGTGTTAAACCTTGATATTGGCAAACGAAGAGAACAAACAAACATTACCTTTAGCCAAGAGGTGAACAAGTATTGCCCTCAGCCAAAAGAAGCTAACATAACAGGTGATTCTGGAATAACTGTTGCGACCAGAAGAAAATGGGCTGATAGGGTATCCTTAAAGGTAAAGCTTGCAGATGAGTGACTATGGTCTAAGAGGAACAGCAATTAGTCACAAACTTACATTGCTAAAGTCAATAGAGGTTGAATTGAAAGTACTTGGTTGGTGGCTTGACAAAAGACAAGAGTGGTAAAAAAGTGGCCCTAGAAGAAAATTAGTGTTAAGAAGAGAAAGCGACATTGCTTGTCTAACAGAGTTAAAGGGTCCTTGGTATAAACCTTGCCTTTACTACAAAGTTGTGAAGAGTTGTTTAAAGCTGTTTAAAGTTGAATAAGTGGTAAACTTTGGAAGTGTCATTGGAAATGAAACTTCTGAAGCAGCACAAGATTTAAAACACGGTGAAGCAGGAAAGTGAAACTGCATGGTGTATCTTTGAAGGAGTTGAGTCTGGTAAACGAGTGGGCCAGACAGAAGTAGAAGTAGAGGTCCTGGTACAGAGTGACCTAGGTAGAAGTTGAATGTACTGTGAAGTTGTTCTCAAACTGAAGAATTTGTGTTTCATGGTGCTAAGAGGGAAGCACTGTAAAGAGAGCTGTTGGTGTTTACAGTGCTAAGAGTGAAAACACAGTGGTATTTTCCAGACAAAGAAGTTGTTGTGTTTCATGGTGCTGCGAAAGAAGCACTATGAAGAGAAGCCAATTTCAACCTATTTATGATTTGTGAATCATATAAGCTGTAACACCTATCATCCTGTCCTACAATAGTATTGGTGCTGTTTAAGGAACTTTGAACTGCATATTGCCAGGAGAACAAGGATCTTTTCTGTGTTGAACTGTAGAGTATTGGAAGTTTTCTTTAACAACCTGACTTTGTCAAGAACTGTGTTGGAACTCTGTTTCAACCCCAGATTTCCTTGTTTTTTTGTGTTATACAAGGGAACTGACTTTGACCTAAAACCTGGGCAAGCAGAATTCACTCAGGTTGCAATAAATGACTTTGAAGGTGTTGCAAATACAAGTATTGACATTGTGAATTGCCATATATTTTCTTGTTTATGTATAAGTCTGAAGGCCAGAAATGTTCTATTTGAGTGTTTCCCTTTGTTTAGACTGGGAAATCCCAGTTAGAGTAGGGCAAGTGAGGCGCTTGGTTGGCACTTTGGATTTAATAAAATGGCATTGTTTGACAAATCATCTGGAAGTTGTCCACCTCACATTTTCGAGCCCTCACATCAGTCTGTCCTCTCTCCCCTAAACACATGTGCCTTCTTGGCACAAATACAATCACCCAGCTTCTTGGGTTTATAGTGCCTTCTCTTATTCAATGGATTCTCAAATGTTTTCGCATTGTCTGAAAATTTCATATTTTTAGCTTATATATTTTTATTTTTGTATAGTGTGTTACAGTTTATAAAAACATTTCACACTCAATAACCAAAGGAAACAGTTTACACCAAAACACAATTAATAGCATCAACATACATAGTATTAAGCCAAATAGCAATAAGATCATTTGATATCATAAGTAATGAGTTACGAGTTTGTGGCTTCTGCCCCTGTTTTTCTGTGCTGGCCTGCATCCAGAGGGTGCAGTACATGGGGTGTAGTCCTTTGTTTGCATCTGGCCTTTTCCCAGTCCCACCCTCTCCCTCCCGCCTCCCAACCCGCCCACCTCCCCTGATTGGTATGTCCACCTGTTCATAACCGACCTTCCCAGGGAACCCCTCTGCCCATGCAGCCCCTGCGGCTAAAGGCCCCAAGGCAAAGGGCGGCTCCCACAGAGGCAGCTCCACATTGTGTCTGCAGGTGTCAGCAGTGGAGGCCAGCGGCCAGTCGTCAACCAGCAGCAACCATCAAGGTAGGTGTTGCCTGAGTGGGGAGTAGAATAATCACTCTACTCCAGAAAGCCCTGCCACTCTACATTATCTTACATCACAACATAGAACATAGAGTTGTAAACATTAGCCTGTGTCGCATCTACATAGAATTGCGGTTGTTAGCAAGTATGTTATGTTATGTAATTTTGTATTTATATAGTGCCTTATATACCATTGGTATGGTCTGAAGGCGCTGGTAGGTTGAACGCCCTTGGGAACCAAAGTTCAGATCAGTATAGAGAGTAGAGGGAGTCAAAAGGTGCGTGTGAGCACCGGATATGTGTGCAGCTCGTGCGGTATTCGTGTAATAGCTGCTTCTTAGCGGCAGGTGTGGTGGTTGAGAGATCAGGAGTATGTGTTCGCTCTGACAGGATTTATCCAGACCGGATGTGGCTTTGTTAGGCCTGAGGAGAACGCCTGGCTGGGGTGTGTGTAACCAACAGTGTTTACCTAGAATGATGTGGAGTGAGTGGCGGATGTTGGTATGAGAACAGTTATACCGAATGGTGTCATAGTATCTTTGTGTTCTAGTTGAGTGGTGATGTAAAGGAGAGAGTAAGCATGGTGGTGTGATATGATGGGTTGTATGCTCTTTCAAACGTTCTCTGCATTCCAAACCATACTATAAACGTCAAGCAAATCTATGCGCTCCAGTCTGTTCCATGCACTCCTGTCCACTCCACGCACTCATGCATTCCAGCTCACCCCACGCGCTCCAGTGCGCCCCCGAGCGCTCCAGTGCGCCCCCGAGCGCTCCAGTCCGCCCTGCGCACTCTTGTCTGCCCCACGCATGCACTCTTGTCTGCCCCACGCATGCACTCCTGTCTGCCATCAAGTATCACACCTAGATAGAACTGTGAAGGTTTGCCTACACTGCATCCAGACAGAATTATGAATCTTTAGTAAATGCCACACTTGGATAGAATTGTGAACGTTAGCAATTGCCTCACTTTAGATGGAATTATGAATGCTAAATAAATGTCACACTTAGATAGAATTATGAATCTTAAGTCAATGCCACACTTGGATAGAATTGGGAATATTAGCCAACGCCACACCTAGATAGAAATGTGAATCTTAGCAAATGCCACACTCATATAGAACTGTGGAAACTAGCCTGCGTCGCATCTAGACAGGATTTTGAATGTTGGCAGATCCCACACTTGGATAGAGTTGTGGGTGTGGGCAGGTCCCGCACTTGGATGTGTGAATGTTAAGCAAACATGGACTCTCAAATCTAGGTACAGCCTCCCCTTTGTCTATTGTAAGGTGAAACGTAATGTATTGGCATACCTGGGCCTCTCTCCCGCTCTGCAAGACTCTCAAATCTAGGTGTGACTTCTGTCTCTGGCTGTTATATGATGAGAGCCCCTATTGTGGAACCTAGACCTTTCTCTCACTGTATAAGACTCTCATGGTGAAACGTAGTGCATTATGAAACTTAGGCCTCTTCGCGGCTTTGCAGGACACTCGAGTCGAGGTATGGCCTACATCTTTGTCTATTATGTGGTGAAACGTGGTGTATTGTGGGACCTGGGCCTCTCTCCCACCGTACAGAATTCTCAAAATCTGTGATAGAACTGTGAATTTACTAGTCTTTGCCATAGTCAGAAAATTGCTAGAAATTATTAGCATTACATTGACTCACATTTAGAAAATTGTTAGGAACTATTAGCATTGCACTGAACTAAACCTAGAAAGTGCCCTGTGATAGTACTTTGAATCTACTAGTCTGCATCGCCTGCCTGTGCCGTTCTCCTAGAAGCAGTCTTACTACAATTGACTCAAACCTACAGGGTGCATGCTATGATACTGTAATTTATTTACACGCTTAGAAATTGTTGTGGCAAGATTGATTGACATCTAGTAAGCTACTTTATCTCACATCTTGAACGTACCCCCTCTGATAGCACTATGACTTAGGTGCATGCACTGCACAATAAGAATTGCTCTCACCCGCTCCACTCACAACTAGAAAATTTCGCCTGAGATAGTTCTGTAAGTTACTTACCTATGTTTTAGACCCACACTCTCACCTCCCATATCTCTACGCTTACTCTCTTCTTTAAACCATCACACAATTAGAGTGCAGCTATACCCCTCGATCAATTTCAGCCTAGTTGCTCACATACCAACATTAACACATAAACACCTCATTCTATAAAACGCAGCTATACCCCATGACAAACTGGCCTAGCTGCACACATAAGCCTCCTACAAGCCCAACTCAGCCAGAACCCAGTCCTGGTGTCCACTCCACATACTGCATACATTCAACTGACATCAATACCAACACACCTAAATGCTAGGATGCAGCTACCATCAGGCAATTACATCAGCTGCACACATAACTGGTGCACCCAAGCACCCTACAACACCTTATTCTCTCAACTGACCTGGACTATGGGCCCAGAGGGCGTTCAACCTATCAGAGCTTTGAGGTCATACCAATGATATATAGAGCGCTATATAAATGCCAAATAACATAACATATGAATTAAAAGAAAAAGAAAAAAAGATCACTTCTAAAAGAAAACCCATCTCTTCATATGCAAACTGTAATGAGTGAATAGATCCTGCAGGATTTATATTGACTCGTTGGTTCACATTGCTTTAGAGTACATCTCACATAAAATCATATAAACATTCACATATTACATAAATATCAACAGAATTCAGCACCATACAAACAATTTATCAAAATATAAAGTTCCTAGTGCATAGTGCGATCCTGGATCCTAGGTTCAAGAATAGAATTAAGTACTCGGAATGCCGCAAAAGTCAGAGAAGTCGGATAACCTACAGATAAGCTGTTCCAGAAATATGGGCAATACAACGTCTCACATGATCCAACAAATGGACTAAAGTGCATATATATGACATAGTTAATCTATTTAAATCTTATTTGCTTGATGTGAGTATGTAGATACTCCGGTAAGGACTCGCTCTGTATCAAAAAGTATTTAATCAATTAATGAAAATCATGTATAACAAATAATTAGGCAAAGATATTAAAGTGCTAATGCTTTGCAACAATATACTAAACCTCATAAATGCAATAAAAACACTTGGATGTACCAGATACCTATTTAACAAAGTGCCTGGTAGTACCACTTCATACAGAAACACATAACAATACTAACAATTATTATACTTGAATACACATAAGCGCCTTTAAACTTGAGATATGGCTCTATACATCTACTGTTACATGTGTTCTTCTGTTCACCTATATATGATACAAGGCCTCATCTACATAACATAAGCCAACTAGCAAACACTATAAATGTTTGCAGCTTCTCACACTTATCAACCTTGATTCAATACTGTACCCTCCTCAGGTCTTAAGGTTTGCGGTTTATTCGTTTCAACGAGTAGCCATTAGCCTTGTCTTTATCAGGGCAATTAGATTGTTACATGCTTCTATGGGAAAACAAGGGCAAAATGAACCCATTGCTACTGTACAACCTCAATAAGCTATATGTTTTTTAAAGAATTTAAAATATATATATATTTTATCTGATTAGTCAGTTAATCTGGAATCAGCCGGCCTTTGATTGTTTCAGGAATAGTTAGCTACAAAACATGAATCCCTATAATTACACTTTATTTCACTTATACTATTATTCCTAAATGAACTGGTTATCTTCTATAATTCTTACAATGTGATGACTTTCATGAGGTTCAAGTCATCTTTATCACTATAGTGCAGATTTCTTTAATAAATCTACATAGAAATATGAACAGGCTTGTTAAAAAACGAAATACTTGCCTTAGAACTATTATAATCCTTATTCTTATAAAGCTACACTTACCACTAGAAGGAGGTCTGCACCTACCATTCTGATGTAAACCGGCATCCCACGACACCAAAAAATGACCCACGTTATATCCAGGCCAACACGTTCAGATGTTTGTCTGGATAACAGCGTAGGTCAGTTTCTGGTATTGTAACAGTTAGACTGCTAAATATAATATTCATTGTGCATTTAGACTGTGTACAATCACATTGCTGCCAGAAACTACTGCTCTTCGGTTCAATAACTAGACTGCTAAATTGGAACACAGGTACAAATAGATCACACACAATCACATAACTTCCATGCCTTGTTTTAAGATCTAAGTGATACTGAAATATTGCTTTAGTTTTACTGAATAATCACAGTAATTAAGCCAACAAGTTGTTAGCTTTTAAGATTCCTCTTAGAAATGTATTTACTATACATTCATATCTCATAAAAGCTGTTCGATTTAAACATGCCCATAGACGTTTTTTCATCTGTATGGCCATATCTCCAAGAAGAAAAAGAAAACGGGAAATAACCTATCCTGTATTTACTACCTAGGAACATCAATGCTGAGTCAAAACAATACTGGGAGTCTAACTGATGATTCAACCTCTCGGTATGTGCCGAAGGTTATACACCTAAATGTGTTCACGCTATGCCATTTTTTGTTGTGGCTTTGTTTATCGCCATTCTTGTCTTTTATTGGATGCATCAGGATGTCTCGACTTCCTAAATAACTGGCACCACCAACCTTGGTGTGCTGGATAACAAGGGTGTCAAAGATGCTATCTTCACCCTCTCTTGATTTATTCCTCCTCCACCTAATGAGCAGTGGGTGCTTGGGAATTTTTTGATTGGAGGGGCGTAAAGATTTCCCAAAAATCTGCTTGCGCAACCGAGTGAAGCGAGAGAGCCCAAATCAACCAAGATGAGCTCAGGGGCGATTCTGCCCCTGTGAAAAGTTTTTGAATAATGGGTAAAGATTACAACAAAGTGCGAGACCGACCTGCGAAAGGGAGAAGCCAAGTACCTGAAGGCATGCTGAGGCCTGCAACGTTCTCCTACAAGGAAAAAGTACTGGGGAGAACGGGAGAGGCAGGAGGCCGACAAAGCAAAGTAGTGGGAGGGAAAAGGATTCTCGAAATCGTAACTTGGAAATTCAAGCAGTAAATGAACATTGGAAAAGTGACAAAGCCATACAGAGTGTAACAAACAACGATGGCTGGGAAATAGATACAAAGAAATACCCTGGGAAGAAGGGGGAAATCGCCCAAGAAGGAGACATGAAGAACCAAGGCTATCAAGGGAAGAGGTGCTTTAAAGAGACAATATAGCGCCAATAAACCCAGAGAGGGGAACTAGTAATTTGAACAAAGTCAAACTAAATATTGGAAAGATTGAATCACAAGAATACACACCATATCTAAGTGAAAGCCAGAGACTTAGGAGAGATCCCAAGAAACACTATTGTAAAGCAGTTAGGAAGTAGAGTATAAAAGCCACTCGCTTATAGGAAGAGCTACACAAACTCATGAAGCAAATATCAAGTGACTTGTTGACCAAATAACTTTGGAAAATCTATATTCTAAAATCAAAGAGATTTGTACATCATCCAAGAGAAGAGATAAGATGACCATACAAAGGGGAAGCTTCTTTGAAGAACGACCGGTAGAAGAGAGATATTCTTTTGGCCTATTTATGGGTTATTCTTAATAGTGGTATAGTCAATTCGAATTAGGTTTGAGACTGAGGACTATTCATTTTGACTTCCTGACAGTAAATGAGCACCTTCAGTTAATTTAGATAGGTTGGGTGGTCCCTCTAGAAAGAGGCAAAGATAGGCATTTCCGATATCATTTAATTAAAAGCATGTGTCCAACTCCTTCTTCCGACCCACCACACCTCACAGGGAGGGAGGGTGGGGATCCCCTCTGGGGAGAAGGGGCAAATTGTTCAGATTCGTCACAGCACCTATGCACAAGATTTTCAACTTTGTATGCACAATTTGTACTAAGGAAATGTTGCAAGTTCTTTCTGATACCTTTGTGATTCGGGCACATAATCGGCACCCATCCACACAGGTTCATTTCTGCAAATAATTTAGATTCTATGAAGAAAATATTTTTTATAATTTTATAGAATATTTTGCTCTCATGTTTTAAAGTCTGCTCATTGTTAACATTAAGGTTGGGTTTGATTCTTTTAAAATATTTTTCTTCCAGGGGATCCTGGAGCAGGATGTGTTTCATAGGTCGCTGTTATCCTGCTGCTTAGAGATTGTTACCTTCTCCTACAAGCCTCCAGGGAACTTTCCATACATCATTGAGATGTTTGATGTGCAAGCATATCATTTTTATAAGGTAAACACAAGTCTGACTACCCATAATGATGGAACGGTTCATAAATACAGCAGGACACAAACTGTATAGGGAAACGACTTTTTTCTTTTGTTTGACATGTATTTAGTACGTTTTCTAACAAACAAGTTAACAACATTTGAATATGAATCCCCCCCTTGCTCCCTCTCCCTCAACCCACCTGCCCTCCTGCTCCCATTCCAACTCAGAAGTTCCCTGATGATTTACGTTTGCTGTCTCTTGGGGGCCATGTCCACATTCCTGGTCCAAGTTCTTCATTTCATATCTGGCTATATTACTCCTTGTACCAGCGTTCATCCGCCACATCTCCTAAAGGGGGAATAGAGTACCCCATGAGATGGCCATGCATAATTTTGCTAGGACCAGTAGGAAGGCTGCTATTTTGTTCAAGTGCTGCCTTTCTTTTACTCCTTGTACCAGCATTCACCCATATATCTCCTCAAGGAGGGGGGGTGAGTGCCCCATTGCAGTTCCAAAGCATCCAAGTCCTCCTCCGTTCTTTGCTCTCTTACTATTTCCTATTCCGCAGTGGCCCATTTCAATGTGTCTTGGGACCATGGCTGTAGATGGGGTCCTTCGTGGATTGTCCATAAAATGGATATACAATGTTTTGCTAGGACCAGTAGGAAGGCCGCTATTTTTTTCGAGTGCTACCTTTCGTTTCTTTTACCCCCCGGGATTGTTCCCAACAAGCATACCTGGGGTGTGTATTCCCGCTTTCTCCCCAGTAAAGTTTTCATACAGATGACCACTGTCTGCCAATATGTTTCTAATTGTGGACATACCCAAACCATGTGCCTGAAATCTGCTGACTCGTCCCTGCATCTTGACACGTGTGCACAGCCTCTTCATTCATTATGTGTAGCCTTTATGGTGTTATGCATACCCAATGTATGACATTAAATTGGATCAGCTTAAAGCGTGCATTGCGTAACTCCTTTGGGATGGCGGCACACATTTTGGTATAGGGAAACAACTTGATCACTATATGGGTTTTTAATATCAGTACTTGGGGGTGGGAGGGTAGGACTTGGAAAATCCAGCCTAAGGTTAAAAAAGCTTTCACAACCCCAGTTGAGCTACACCACTCATTTAAGTAGTAAGGCTGAACTATGGAGGTAGGGGGCCCTGTTGTTTAGTACAGTTAGCACATAACAGAAATAGTACATAAATAGACCAACACAGTTAAGTACAAACATAACACTACTTACAATATTAAAATGTAAATAAAAATATATATCTACATATATATAGTCCATGGTTGGGTAACCCACTATGGGTTACACACTACTTCAGTATGACAAGCAGTTATTAAATAACACAATGGGCCTCCCGCGATTGGGCAATAACCGGCCCATTACGAGATGAGTGGGCCGGTAATTGCCCATTCGCAGGAGGCGGTAATGCCGGGCTCCCGGTCCGAATGGGGGTGGGGAGCATAGTTGCACCGGCACCGTTGATAACGGTGCCAGTGTAATCACGAGCCAGGTAAGACCTGGCGGGCTGTCAGGAACCCGCGAGCAGAACTCATAATATGCCGGCCCGGTATGACCGGCACTGTTCATACTGTGGCCGTCACTGTTATAATGAGGCCCCATGTATAGACCAAAACTGAGATATGCTGCTATTAGTGGCATGGCTACCCCCTTACCGGGTACCAGGTCCGGGGTCCTTGAATGAGGAATTACCGGGCCATTCCGACCTTGGAGGGCCCGGTAATTCCTCATTCAAGGAACCCGGACCCGGTACATCCCCATTCCCATTCGAACCCCCATAGGGCTCAATGGGAATGGGGAGCATGCTAACAACGGGCCCGTTAATAACGGGCCAGCTGTTAGCATGCTGGGCTACTCACAGGACCCGCTAAGGCCGCCTGGTAAAACCAGGCGTCCTTAGCGGGTCCCGCGAGCAGAACTCGTAATGAGGCAGTGAGGAGTTGACGGCTGCGGCACCTTTACCGGCGCCGTTAACCCCTTACTGCCAAGGTCGTAATGACCTCCATAGATATTGCACATTTCAGAACATAGGCTTACACTTATAAGGAACTCGAGCTACATATACCTAGTCTTCAGAAGGAAGTCTAGCCCCAGTCTACACAGAGTCTGTGGGAGTCTTCAGGTTTCCCATAAAGGTTCCTGGGGATCTAAAGTGAGTAGTTTAGGAGAGCTCACTCGGCTAGGTGTTGCAGGACTATGAAGACAGTTAATGCAGAGCAAAGTTAATATGCGACAAAGGGACTTTAGAGACAAAAATCCAATTTTAGACTTCTGTAGAATAGCTACCACCCCTGCGGTCCAAGACCCTGAGAAGTGGTGACCAGAACACCAACACCATGGGCTGGCCCCAACCAGCTCTAAGATAAGCAGGACCTTGTGTCCAATCCAATTCAAACACAACTAGCGGTTCAAGAGATATAAAGGTAGATACGGACCCAAGTGACTGTAGTTCGCTATGGAAGACTTGCCTCTATGTCGTGGTCATCGTGTAGGGTCGTCGGGTCGCAGGTGCAACGGCGGTCACCATCAGTCGCCTCCCGGTTCCTCTGGAGACCTCGGACAGGTGGGGACACACACAGATTTGGTCCCACGATGAAGAGGAGACCATTATGAATGGCTTGACTGATTCACTTCTTGTATTGACTTTGGGCAGGGTCAGGAGGCACTCAGCAGCTCGGTGGTTGGACCTCTGGCATTGTATTGGCTCCTCTTCCATTGGAGGTCCGCCCATTGGGTTTTCTGTGTAGCAGGATAGCCCTGGGTATGCCCATGAAATGAAGAGTTCCAGCCATTAGCCTAGACGGAAATCTTAGCAGCGAATTACAGCTGGATCTGGGACTTGGAGAGAAAATGCAAAAATGCATGCTGTAATGACCAAAAACAGGCGATAAATATCGTGCAGTAGACTAAAAACGTGGGTTACTCCTTTTAAAGTGGTACAGCTATGGTGGGGGATTAGTATAATGAAAAACAAAAAAATCCAAAAAGCTGTATGATAAATCAGAAATTAAATCCTCATACTTATTCTAGGCTGGTATCCAAAGATATCCTTATTAAGTAGCCCCTCTGAACAAAACTTACTCATAAGAGCGAAATAGAGAATTCAAAAAAGGGAAACTTTGAAAGAATATAGCATTGTATATATTTTTACCAAAAATAGATAAATAATCAAAAACAGAACTTCAGAACAAAGAACAGTGCATTGTGTTAAGTGATACAAATGTTACAGCTGCGAAATCAAGTTCCAAATCTCGAGCAACAAATAAGTCTGCCAATACATAAATACTAAAAGATCAAACAATAAATGTCAATATAACAGGTCTGCCTACGTAGTACGTAAAATTCTGCAATAACTAATATCCAAAAACAATATTGGAAGGTCCGAGATATGATGAAATCAGGGAACGTAAAGAAAATGTTCCTGCTATCAAGGACATGGTTCACGTTTCGGCGGGCCACCTGTCGGCCTTCAAAATCTGAAAAACGCCTTCCTCGGGGCAAAAAGAAAGGGAATAGTCCCCAATAATACTGGGGGGAGTACCCGGACTAAAAAATGCTCAACACAGGCTCACGTCATAGCAGGCAGGCGTGGCACATCAAATTCAGAGGGACTGGAGCAGCGAGCTAGTGCTCTCTGGAAAGTGAATCCGTGGTGTACACAAATTTCCTGATTTAATCTTGCGTCAGGGGGTCGTAAAAGGAACTATAGTATACCAAAGTCTGTGATTTCTGTTGCTGAACGAAAAAATGCTTTCAATATCAGCAATGAGGTAGCTGGTCGCTACATATGCGTTATAGACCTCTGACATGCAATAAGGGTCCCCTGTAGTCATGAGAAACCCATTGGCGTCAAACGATGTAGCCTAGAAAGTCTGGCCAAACAGCTTGAATGCAGCTAAATATCGTGCAGGACAGCTGACCGGTTGGTCTCATCAGTCAAAGGGAGGAAGGCACCTCGCAGAGGTCTTCCCTGTTGATTAGTTCGCAACCCAAGAGTGTTGGCTTACTTGGAGGCTGTAGGCGAGAAGCCCACCAACGGGAATGAAGAAAGGGGCCCCTCTCCAACCGGGCAAGGTAAAAGACAGCCAGCAAAGAATAGGCCATGTTGAACAAGACTTAAAACACATAGAGAGCCCATTTTGATTATGTGATGTTCTTAAGTGCATTATTGTAGGGAAAAAAGGCAGCGTGCAATTAGTGCACGCACAAAAGGAGTACAAATATAACGACTACCACCAGCCTGTTGAGAGGGTTCCTGGAAAGTAACAAAGATGTTACTTTGGACAAAGAAAAGGGGACGCAAAGGGCCAGATTCTCAAAACTATGTTGGCGCAAGTGAAGCAATGCGCCTGCACATCTCACTTGTCGACAAAAAAGGTGGAGCCCAATTCACTAGGATCATCTGAATGAGTGCATTGTGGATATGCTCATTCAGAAGCACTTTTTCCGCCCATTGTGCATTTCTGAAAATAAGGGTGCATTTCAGGGCATTCAAAAGCACATTGAAAATTCACAAACGGGATGTGCTTTTAAATGCCCTTAAATGAGTGTCATCGCCTTGTGCCTTTTGAAACAGCCACATATCATGACAGGCCCAGTCATGATTATTTTCTCTAAGTGCGACAGCCGTGAGTTAAACTGCAGGTATCACACTTGCATTTCCGTCCCCCAAACAGCGATCGGAATGCCTTTTTATCTCTCTTGCATTTCACCGAGACGGGCGCTTTAACAGTCGTTCTCCATGATATATGGTAGCCTGTGATACATTAGTGGCAGGATCGCACCGTATGGACCCTGGCAGCACACCACATAGAGTGGGTGATGGTGCCATAGGACAATACGGATGCCAGAACAAATGGGCACAATCTCCACATACTGGAAACCCAAAAAGCAGGTCAAATGTCCCCAAAACAAAGGTGAAAGCAGGAGGAGGGTGAGATTTAAAAAAAAGTCTCACCCCCCCTCTTGGTCAGTGAAAAAAGTCCAGCTGTAGTGCCAGGAGGCTCAATGAAGAGAGGGAGAGATTTACAAAAATGAAAATCTCCCTAAGACTCTCCCTCTCCATATTACACGGATGAACATATATAGGGAATGTATACTAAGAATGTAACAACAGAAGCCTTTAACATAAGTTGTGATGTTGCAGGACAACCATAGCCAGCATAGGGAAGAGAGCAAATAGTATTGTCCTGTTATTGTGTGTTATTCCACCAAAGTGTGTACTTAAGGAATGTTACTATGAACGTATTTAACAGTCATAATCCAACTATACTGGAAATCGTACACCCCCTGCTATAACAAAAAAAAAGCAAATAGTTATTAGGTGCATACACCAGGTAAAGATTACATCTGGTATTCTTTCAGCGATGCAAACATTAATTCAAATAAAAGGTAAAAGAGGGAAATCATTAAGTTTTAACAACGAGTGAGTCTTTGGTGGGTTGACAGACCATGTGACATGTTTATTTAAGGGTTCAAATGGTCTTTAGTCAAATTCAGATTTTGTTTGGGATAAATGCCTATAGGGTGTATGGATTTATCTACAACAAGCTGGGACTTCCAATCTAGAATAGATGTCATCTAATCGTGTCAGGATGGGTTAAAAACAGTGTTAGGATTCACGTCTTAGTGAGTGTACCCTATGTTTTTTAAACTAAGTAGAGGCACATTGATGTGGCAGTCAACTGCGTCTTGCTCGGGTTATAGTCACAGCAATATAGCATCCAGCTGCTTTGAACTATTTGTTAACCAGCCAGGTATTGTCTGTCCCACTTGTTCCTCATTCAGGGTTATAGTGCCCCAGGCCACTGGTAAGGTAAATGGTGACATGTGCACTCTCTTCAATAATGAATATGGTGCCCTTTTTCAGGTGACCAGCTGCATTGTTTTGCTTTAATCACCCTGAGTGGGATGGGTATGCCCAGACGTTGGTCCCATGCCTGCTGGGCCTATAGACCCAAGCTACAGCACACTGATGACTCCCAACAAGGCTAATACATGTCCAGGGTTGCTTGTGGGCTTGTGCAGAAGGGATGTGACCTAGCAGTTTGGGCTGGACTGCCCCTTGGGGGTGGGACCAAGCCTGATTTGCATATGGTCTTTCCCATTTCTGTAATGGCTTGGCAGGCAAAGAACGATTGTCTGGAAGTTTGCCTAGAGCAATGCCAGAGGTATAGATTAATTCAAAACCGTCCAGTCATCACATCCTATATTTTGCTTTAGTAACCCCTAGTGGGGTGTGTATGCCCAGACATGGGTGCCGTGCCTGCTGGGAGTTGAGACCCAAGCTATATCTCACTAATGATGTCCAACAAGGCCAAAACATGTCTGGGGTTGCTTGTTGTCTCGTGCCGAAGGGATGTGACAAAGCAATTTCGGCTGGACGGCCCCTTTTGTGGTGCGACCAACCCTGATTTGGATATGGTCTTCCCCTTTTTGTAATGGCTTGGCATACGAAGAACAATGGTCTGGAGGGTTACCCACAGCAATGCCAGAGGTGCAGATTAATTCTAAACCTTCCAGCCATCACATCTTTTGTTTTGTCCAGTAACATGCCTAACAAAACCATCTTCTCATCATAGCTCTAGTGTCAAGAAAAGGCTGCAGGAATCCTAGGCCCTGTGCTGCCACACAGTGGTCACATGCCCGGCCCGGATTAAAAGTATGGATTTACAAATGTGCTACTCGTATATATTGGATTGCTAATATTTCTCAGTTTTGACTAATCAGGTTTAATAATTAATGTATGCCTTGGGTTGGTGGGGACCTGCAGAACCCAGCAACTATGTACCACAGGGACCCCTGAGTGAGTATCTCTAATAGCACTGCCTGCACAGGTCTTTGAGGTAGTTACAGCGTTTGTTCCTAAAAGGCATTTCCAGAAAGACGAAATAACCCAGGGAGTATGGCTGTTTTCTTTCAGGTCGAGATGTAGGAACTGGTCACCCAGGGAATTGGACCCTGGACCAGCCATGCCCTTAGAGACCCAAACAAAGAATAAATGTCCTTCACAGTGGCAGGACCCGCAAGCCAGAAGCAAACGCATCAACGATGAAGGCTCGTGGAAGACTGGCGAATCTCAGGCAAAATAGTCGGGCAGCACAAAGGACAAGCCTGGGCATCCAGCAAGCAGAACACAACCCCAAAACAGAGACATGGCGGAAGCGATCTATGACGGCCCAGAGGAGAAGATGAGGTGGGGCGTTGGCATCCCAACATCCTTCCAGTCGATGGCCGCTACCTGTACCAAGGCAGGAGCTCCTGGCTCTAGACTGCGGGCAACCGTGGTAAAAAAGCTTCTGCAGCAGTTCCTGGATGGAGGGCCTGGCCCAACATACAAGGAGAACCAGTGGTAGGACGAGGTAAACCCAGGAATGATGCCTGGCAACCAAAAACCCTGACAATACTGTAGCCTAGAGTTAAGATGTTTTTTTTAGAACCATTCCTGGGGGGACGGTTCTGAGAGTCCAACATAGTTGATGAATAGTGTATTTGTCTAGCCAAACTCCATCAAGGTAAGCATGGACTGAGCAATAAGGCAGGCTTCAGGAGATATGGGGGTGGTGTATTAGTATAGTAAACCAAAATCGAGCAGTCAGTTCAAGTAAAACGGAAATACAAAAGTCTTATTAGAGCTTTAGATCTTTAAACAGATGAAGTAAAAGGTAAGTATATTTCTGATGTTTGTTAATCTGCTTAGAATCACATGCTGTGCATAGGTCCGACATCCAGTGGTCATTGCGGAGTATTGCATTTTGTTTTTCGTAGTCGAAAAGGGGACGTCGACAAGGCGTGTCTGTAACACTATCCCTATAGTGACGTGCGTTGTACCCACAAAGCCTCACGCGTCGAGGTCCCTCAGATTGTTTTTTTCCGCCCAGCTACTGGTCGCCTTTATGCAGAGCTCCTCGAGAGACATTGCCAAATAGTTTCTTCGACCTTTGGTTGTTTGTTATTAATATCAATAACGTAGATCCCTCCCTCGACGCAGAGCCGTTTCTCCGCCGAGCAAGATCTTCGATGGAAGGACGACAGAGGGGATCCTTCGGCGCTGCCGAACACGTGGCCTGGCCTCGCCGGCCATACACAGTAGGGAGAGTGGGGTTTTGTGGTCTTTCTTCTCTTTAGGAATCCCTTTCTCTTTCCCCTCCCTCTCTTTCGAGGTCGTAATCACACTTATTACCCTCAGCTATGGAGACAACGCCATTTAGGTTTTGCCCGCTTTGCAAGGGTAAATATACCTGGAAGGATAAGCACAAACGGTGCAACCGTTCCTTACCCCTCGATCACCAGGAGGACGGCTGTGCGGCCTGTAAATTACTAAAGCCCAAAGCTCTAAAACGCTGCGGGGTCAAAAGGTGGGCGGCCTACGCCATGTCTAGGCCTGGCTCCTCGCCCGCTGCCGCCGCCGCCGAGTGTGACGAGGACAGTGACTACACGGCCCCCGTAACAGAGGCTGTAGACCTCTCAAAGGAGCGTTCACGCTCCTCGTCCCCCGTCCCCGGCCCCGACAAGCCCGGCTCACGCCCAGCTTATGGGGATGAACACCCCGGCGACAAGGACGCACACGGAAAAACACCAAAGCACATACCCCTGGTACACATTCGTCAAAGACGAAGGCAGCCATAGCGCCAACGGGGATGCCGGGCCCACCGGCGTCTTCCGCCGACCGTAAGGGTCGTCAGCCCTCCCCGCCACTGCTTCCGCGACAGGCGACTGGGCACTCTAAGAATAAGGGCGCTAACACCAAAACCTCCGGCGACGCGCATCGCAAGAGCGCTCACGTTGCCAACAAGGACTCGACGACCAAGGACTCGACGAGCAAGGACTCGACGGCCAAGGACTCGACGAGCAAAGGCTAGACGTTACATAGAGCGAAGGGCGACCGATCCCTCGGAAGAGAGAATGATCGCCGAAAGCCTCGCGTGCACAGCATCTAAGGACGGCCAGAGACGTACGGCGAGTGAAACGCCGAAAACCGCGCATAAGGCCAAAGATACGCCGAAAGCGCCGGAAAACAGATCAGGCCATTTCCCGACGCCGACACAAGGCCCTAGCCAGCAAGAAGGCTACTCAGAAGGCGAAGGCTCTCTTTCTTTGACGTTATGGGACAGAACCAGACAATCACAGGAGGAAGAAACTCCTTTTTCTTTCCCAGACCGTCCTGGCCGACCTCAGTGGACCTTTGAAAGGTTCCAGACCTGTATGGACAAACTAGACAGGTTCATGTCCATCCCAGAAGACAGGGCACCCAAGAGACCAAGGGAGGCACCCCTGGAGAGTCCAAGGGCTAAATACCAGAAGTTTTATAACCCCATACAGGAGGACATATACTCTTGCAATCCCACTGAGGAAGAACCTGAGGAAGATGAGTTCACCTATGTTGAGGACCAACAAGAAGAGGAAGGTTTTCACGAGGAAACTAACCTATGTGAGTGTTAGGGAGAATTCTCTGTTTAGGCTGAATTTCCCTACCTAGTGAGTCCCCCAGCAGCTTTGCTGGATTTCTGGGGTTTAATTTTTTTCTCCTGCCAAGAGTGAGACTCTTTTACCCTCACTCTTGGACATGTTGAAGTGTGTTTTCTTGGTTAAACCTTGTGTTGAATGGGCTATGGGGTCTTTTACTCCATAGGGCCTCATGTATTTTTGTGATGTGGGTCACACAGCACCCTCTGTGCCGTGACCCAGGGGTGTCCTAGGGACTCCCCAACATAGACTCCATACCCTGGGACTGACTACTGTCTCCCAGGGCATGTAAAGTCACCAAAGACTTTGCTAGTCTTGAATCCTGAACAGAACCAGTACAAACCATCATATTGTGGACGTACTGGCTGGGGCAATTCGATTGCCCCAGGGTCTGTTAGTCGAGGGGGCACGTCTCCGTCCCCCCTGATCGAGTTTTGGCTGGTGGCAGTGGAAACTACTTTTTATATTCGACCGCGAATATTTCCCTATGGGATTTCCCATTGTTTTAGGCTAACACATTTAATTATTTATTTACGGTAGCCTTAAACATACCGCCGGTTTATATATTTATTTTTATAACTCCGGTTGGGACTTTTTGCCAAAACTTGATTCTAAAATGGCGTTGGTGTTCGCCTCTGTAACTCTGACCCAAAGTGGAGCCCTTTGTTCCACTTTTGGCGGGCTTCTCCACAGAAGCCCTCCAAAGTGGTGCCACTCTGTCTGGGGTACTTAGGAGGGGTGGAGGGGGATTTAGGCACCCTGGACTGAGTTACCTTGGTAACTCAAGTCGCACTCCGTCCTGATTGGCCCAAGTGGTGAGCCGCCCGGCTCACCACTTAGCATGTTTGAGTGACAGCTAGGCTGGGTGAATGGGGGCTTGCTGCATAAAAGCAGGGCTTTGGGGACTGGGACTTCAGAAGTCGCCACAGGACCAAGAATCCGACGAGGGAAGAGCTGAGCCGACCTGCTTCGACGACACCACCCGGTGGAGCCCTGCTGAACCGTCTCACCACTTTTTCCCGACGACCGAGGAGAACTCTTAACGGAGTGGCTCCTTCCCTTGACTGGTGGGGACAACCAGTTTTCGCCTTCTTTCCGTTCTTTGAGGTATCTCGTGGCCGCCTTGCCTGTGCCAAGCACCCCGGCATCCGGAATACCACATTTTACCCCCATACCGCGAAAGTCGGTACCAACCCTTTAACCGGAGGACTCCGCGGCTGGTTTCTTCCCGGGCAGTGCTACGACCTTTCTCTTCTGCTCTTCAGCGAGATATTCTTCTCCCCTGACCGACGTCGAGCCTTGCTGTCGCTGCCTGGAACAACTGCCCCCGCTGGAGGATCCTTTCCGCTTAAGGTACTGTGTTCCGCCTGGCTTCCCTTGCCACCGACTGTACGGGGTAGATTTAGTCCCCGGCTTTCGAACCTGGGAGTGCCTGGGACACTTTGGCTAAACTTTCTGAGCCACTCTAAACTCTTTTTGACTCCTTGCAAGACTTTGAATCCCTAACTAACAGTGTGATCTTGGGCACATTTTCGCTCCGGCTACTCTAAGAGTGGGCCCTGCCTAGTGACTTTTGCTCACCTGTGACCTTGTGCTTCTTTGAGCCTATTGCAAGTGTTCTGGACCTTAGAGTGGTGTGTTTAACCCATTTCTGCTTTTTCTCTCCCTTTCTTGGAAACTACTAGAGTGTCATCTAACGTTAAGCACTCACCTCTGTTTTAATTAAGTGGTGTTAACCTAGAGTTGTCTAGATAGGAGAAAGGATTGAATCTACTTTCATTATAACTGTGTTTGAAGTGTTTACTATATTTTGCTAGAGTGTTTTTAACTTATGTGTATTTTAAATAAATAACTATATACTTTTGAAACCAAGCTCTGGTCAGTGTTTGCTTGTGCTATTGTGTTTTGGTACATATTGTGTATACTTTACATACTGCCTAACTCTTCTTGAGAGAAGTCTGACTGCTCAGCCACAGCTACCAGGTAAATCTGGGTGGTACGGACTGCTACCAAAGGGGTTTACTGCTCTACCTGTAGTCTTAAATCTTTTGCAGTGTTCCCCAAGGGAACTGCACAGGTTTCTGCCTAACACTGGTGTACAGCGGTGGGATTTGTATTGAGTATACATTTTATTGTGCTTTAGATACCTTAGTGCAACTAACCACAAAGCTTAGCACTGAAAAAGTAAAACCTCTAACATGTCAGTTATAGAAAGCTATAGTCAAGAGTCCCTTGCAGCCAAAACTGCTGATTGTTTAAGAGTGCTCTGTAAACATAAGGATCTCCTGACTAAGGGCAAGAAAATGGAGCTGATTGAAAGATTGTTAGCTAACCAAAGTCTGGGTGATGGTTCAGAGGAACCTACCACTCCAGCAACTGTAGATGACAGTGTTGAAGTTAACATGGAGCAAAATGTTGATGTTTCTGAGGAAGAGTCAGAAGAGGAGGGTGAGGCTGTTGTAACTGTCCCCCCTAGGCCTCTGCCTGCTCTACCTGCTGTGCCTACTGGACCTTTACCAGGTCCCACATTTAGTCCTCAGTACTTTGAACTGGAGAAAATGAAGCTAGAATTGGAGTATAAGAAACTTAATGCTCAAACTGACAAAGAACTAAGGCTAAGGGAAATGGAGCTCAAGTATGACTTAGAAATGAAGAAATTATCTGTTGAGAATGTTTCTCTCTCTGGCTCCTCTAGAAGTTCCAGTCCTAAAAGACCCCGGATGCCTAAAGAATTGGTTGGTATGTATGAGCCTAAGTTGGATGTGTTGGATTGGTTGTCTCTGTTTGAATATAATCATGGGCTCCAGAACATCACAGGAAATGACTTACTCACCTGGTTGTTCTCTAGGCTTCCCCCTGTTGCAACTGATGTGGTAATGGAGATGGGGGAGGAGGATAGGAAGGACTATGAATGTGTGAAACTAGCTTTGATAGCTAGGTTTGGGAAGACCCCTTCCCAGTATCTTAAGAGGTTTAGGAGCCTCAAAAAGCATGATGGTACCCCTTGGGCTACCTGGGTGAATGAATGTTTGAAAAACTTAGAGGGATGGATTAAGGGTTACAAGGTGAACACTTATGAAGGTATGAAGAATTTGTTTATGTTGGAGACTATTTATGATGCCTGCTCTCCTGAGCTCAGACAACACTTGGCTGATTCCAGGGAATTAGATTCCCGGAAACTAGCTAAGGCTGCTGACTTGTGGGTTGCCAACAGGGCCACTCACAAGGATTCTGGGGTAACTCAGAAGAAGGATGGGGAAAAACAGTCTAAGAAGGACTCCAAAGAGAATTCTAATACTACAAATTCCAAAGAGGGCCCCAAACAAAACTATAAGGGTAAGCCACAAGGGAAACCAAATCAGGCTAGTGTACCTTCTGGTCCCAGACCAGAAGGAGGTCAGAACAAGCCTCCATTCCAGCGAGCCTTTGGCTCATGCTTTGTTTGTAAGGCTACTGACCATGTGAAAGGAGATCCCAGATGTAAGGGTAAACCTTCAGGGGTCCAGCTTGCCTCCTTAGCCTTCGCTCCAGAAGAGGAAGTACATATGGCAAGTGGAAACTTTCTATTACTAGCTGATGAACCCACTGGAGTCTCAGCTAGTGTTTCTTTAGTCTCTCTGGGGTTGTGGGAGCAACAGAATTTAGATGTCTATAACTCTATCCCAGATAATACTAAAGAGTATTATAAGGACAGTGTCCAGGTGAATGGTCAGGAGACTCCTGCCATTAGGGACACTGGAGCCAGCATAACTGTGGTGGATGAATCATTTTTCAAGGCAGAGGATGTTGCTAAGGCACCCAAATGCCTCACCAAGTTAGCTGGTGGGCCTGTGCAGATGTGTCCCCAGTTACCAGTTCTCATCCAATGTAATGACATGGCTGTAAAAATACCTGTCAGTGTACAATGTGAAGTGCCAGGTAGGGTTCTGTTGGGTAATGACCTCAAAGCTCTTGGAGTTGTATCTCATACCCCCAGACCTCCTAGCAAAAGGTTCCAGGAACTCACAAAACCTGCAAGGGAGAAAACCCTGAGAGGGTTATCTCAGGAGATGATGACAGAAATCACTCCTCTACCACTGGAGCAACTTACTGCAGTAACTACCAGATCAGGAGCAAAGGGGCAACCCAAGACTCCTAGGAAAAAGCCAGCAGCAAGCACTCCAGTGCTTCCAACAAGGACTTCCCCTAGGTTGTCCAAAGTTACACCTGTAACTCCCCCTCCAACTGAGGCTGAGAGGGAGGTACAACCCTGTGTGGTTGAGCTAGACTCTGAGGAAGAGCTAGAAGGAGGCCCCAACCTTATTGGAGATTTGGACCCTGAGGACCATCCTGAGCTGCAGTCTTTACTGGCAGAAGGTGGGCCTAGCAGGGCAGCTTTTCGTAAGGGGCAAAGAGAATGTCCAACTCTGGAAGGTCTCCGCCACCAGGCAGCTTCTCAAGCTGATGGGCAAGAGCCTGGGAAGTATAGGTTGCACTGGGAAGATGGCCTCTTCTACAGTGAACCCACTGAGTCTGAACCTGGAGACTACAAACGCCTTGTAGTCCCACAAGAAAACAGACAACAGTTCTTACAACTAGCCCATGAGATACCTTTGGCTGGCCACTTGAGTTTCAAGAAGACCAAGGAAAGGCTCTCACTCTACTTTTATTGGCCAAAGATGGGGGCTGAAGTAGATAGATATTGTAAGAGCTGCCATACCTGCCAGACTTCTGGTAAGGTTGGTTCCAAGAATGTGGCACCTTTAGTGCCTCTCCCAGTTGTGGGAGTCCCATTTGAGAGGGTAGGGATTGACATTGTTGGTCCCCTTGATCCTCCAACCTCCTCAGGCAACAGGTTTATCCTTGTTGTAGTAGACCATGCTACTAGATACCCTGAGGCCATTCCTATGAGGACTGTTACAGCTCCGGCTGTGGCTAAGGCCCTCCTTGGTATTTTTACCAGGGTTGGGTTTCCTAAGGAGGTAATCTCTGACAGGGGGTCAAACTTTATGTCCCACTACATGAAGGCCATGTGGAAAACCTGTGGAGTTACCTACAAGTTCTCAACCGCCTACCACCCTCAGACAAACGGGTTGGTTGAAAGGTTTAACAGAACCATGAAGAGCATGATAGGTGCTTTGGAAGAACCCCTTAAGAAAAAGTGGGACCTTCTACTGCCATGCCTTCTCTTTGCTTATAGAGAAGTCCCTCAGGAGGGAGTAGGTTATTCTCCCTTTGAGCTTCTCTATGGCCATCCAGTCAGAGGTCCATTGGCCCTGATTAAGGAGGGGTTGGAAGGTGCTCCTCCCCTCAAGCCAGTCAGAGTGACTGACTATGTGATAGGTCTCCGGAGGAGAATGTCACACATGATGGCAGAAGCAAGTGACAACTTGAAAGCTGGTCAAGCCCTGGTCAAACATTGGCACGACCAGAAGGCTAACATGGTTGAGTTTACTCAAGACCAGCTAGTTCTAGTTATGCTCCCAACAAGGCAGAGGGCCTTGCAAGACAAATGGATGGGACCCTTCAAGGTTGTGGGAAAACTTGGAGAGGTCAACTATCTGGTGGATCTGGGCAGACCCAGGGAAGCTCCTAGAGTCTTCCACACCAACCGACTAAAAGCATACATCTCCAGACCTGATGTAGGAGCCTTGCTTCTAGCTTCAGCTGCAGAGGAGGAAGAGAGTGAATCTCTCCCTGATCTCCTCAGAGGTGTACCTTTAGATGAAAAAGTTGAAGGAGTCAATCTCTCTTCAGACCTGACACCTGAGCAACAAGAGGAGTGCAAATCTATGTTAAATCAGTTTGCCTCCCTGTTCTCACTGTCACCAGGCTTGACCCCTTGGGGCCAGCATGAGATACTCACTGGTGACTGTCTGCCAGTCAAAAGCAGAGGATACAGAATGTCAGAACATATCAGAGCCCACATCAAAGGAGAGGTCAAGAAGATGCTTGATCTCGGGGTAATAGAGCCCTCTACTAGTCCATGGTCTAGCCCAGTTGTGTTAGTACCAAAGGCAGGATCCAAAGACTTGAGATTCTGTGTGGACTATAGAGCTCTAAATGCAGTCACCAAGACTGATGCCCACCCTTTGCCCAGGACAGATGAGTTGGTGGATAAACTTGGTGCAGCCAAGTACCTCAGCACATTTGACCTGACGTCAGGCTATTGGCAAATAGCCCTGACAGACCATGCCAAGGAGAAAACTGCATTTTCAACCCCAGTTGGCTTGTACCAGTTTAAGGTCATGCCTTTTGGACTAAAAAATGCACCTGCCACATTCCAAAGGATGGTGAACCAAGTTCTGGCTGGGATGGAAGATTTCTGCATGGCATACTTGGATGACATTGCAGTCTTCAGCCACTCCTGGGAAGAACATGTGAACCACCTAGGACATGTGTTGCGGGCTCTGGAACAGGCCCATTTGACAATCAAAGCCAGTAAGTGCCAGATTGGTCAAAGTAAAGTGGTCTACCTTGGACATGAGGTAGGAGGTGGAGAAATAAGGCCTTTGCCCAGCAAGATTGAAGCTGTGCAAAATTGGACAACACCAACTACTCAAACCCAAGTGAGAGCTTTTCTAGGCCTCACTGGATATTACAGGAATTTCATTGAGAACTATGGGACCATAGCTTCTCCACTGAATGTAATCTCCTCTCCCAAATTCCCTAAAAAGGTAAAATGGAATGAGGAGTGCAATCAGGCCTTTGAAAAACTGAAGAGAGCTCTTTGCCAGGCTCCAGTATTGAGAGCTCCTGACTACCACCAACCTTTCATTGTACAAACTGATGCTTCCAATGTAGGTATAGGTGCAGTTCTAAGCCAACTGGATGAGAAGGGTAGGGAGCACCCCATTTGCTTCATCAGTAGGAAACTGAAGGATCCTGAGACAAGGTGGGCAACTATCGAAAGAGAATGCTTTGCTATTGTGTGGGCACTGAAGAAGTTTAGGCCATACTTGTATGGTTCTACTTTTGTTATTCAGACTGACCACCAACCCTTGAGATGGTTAATGCAAATGAAAGGGGAAAATCCAAAACTATTGAGATGGTCAATCTGCCTGCAAGGGTTTGATTTCACCATTGAGCACAGGTCAGGGTGTCACCATCAAAATGCTGATGGACTCTCTAGGATGTATATCATCGACTAGAGGTATGAGGTTCATCCAGGAGTGGATTAAATCCTCCTGTCCCTTAGTCTGGGGGGGGCGAGTGTTAGGGAGAATTCTCTGTTTAGGCTGAATTTCCCTACCTAGTGAGTCCCCCAGCAGCTTTGCTGGATTTCTGGGGTTTAATTTTTTTCTCCTGCCAAGAGTGAGACTCTTTTACCCTCACTCTTGGACATGTTGAAGTGTGTTTTCTTGGTTAAACCTTGTGTTGAATGGGCTATGGGGTCTTTTACTCCATAGGGCCTCATGTATTTTTGTGATGTGGGTCACACAGCACCCTCTGTGCCGTGACCCAGGGGTGTCCTAGGGACTCCCCAACATAGACTCCATACCCTGGGACTGACTACTGTCTCCCAGGGCATGTAAAGTCACCAAAGACTTTGCTAGTCTTGAATCCTGAACAGAACCAGTACAAACCATCATATTGTGGACGTACTGGCTGGGGCAATTCGATTGCCCCAGGGTCTGTTAGTCGAGGGGGCACGTCTCCGTCCCCCCTGATCGAGTTTTGGCTGGTGGCAGTGGAAACTACTTTTTATATTCGACCGCGAATATTTCCCTATGGGATTTCCCATTGTTTTAGGCTAACACATTTAATTATTTATTTACGGTAGCCTTAAACATACCGCCGGTTTATATATTTATTTTTATAACTCCGGTTGGGACTTTTTGCCAAAACTTGATTCTAAAATGGCGTTGGTGTTCGCCTCTGTAACTCTGACCCAAAGTGGAGCCCTTTGTTCCACTTTTGGCGGGCTTCTCCACAGAAGCCCTCCAAAGTGGTGCCACTCTGTCTGGGGTACTTAGGAGGGGTGGAGGGGGATTTAGGCACCCTGGACTGAGTTACCTTGGTAACTCAAGTCGCACTCCGTCCTGATTGGCCCAAGTGGTGAGCCGCCCGGCTCACCACTTAGCATGTTTGAGTGACAGCTAGGCTGGGTGAATGGGGGCTTGCTGCATAAAAGCAGGGCTTTGGGGACTGGGACTTCAGAAGTCGCCACAGGACCAAGAATCCGACGAGGGAAGAGCTGAGCCGACCTGCTTCGACGACACCACCCGGTGGAGCCCTGCTGAACCGTCTCACCACTTTTTCCCGACGACCGAGGAGAACTCTTAACGGAGTGGCTCCTTCCCTTGACTGGTGGGGACAACCAGTTTTCGCCTTCTTTCCGTTCTTTGAGGTATCTCGTGGCCGCCTTGCCTGTGCCAAGCACCCCGGCATCCGGAATACCACATTTTACCCCCATACCGCGAAAGTCGGTACCAACCCTTTAACCGGAGGACTCCGCGGCTGGTTTCTTCCCGGGCAGTGCTACGACCTTTCTCTTCTGCTCTTCAGCGAGATATTCTTCTCCCCTGACCGACGTCGAGCCTTGCTGTCGCTGCCTGGAACAACTGCCCCCGCTGGAGGATCCTTTCCGCTTAAGGTACTGTGTTCCGCCTGGCTTCCCTTGCCACCGACTGTACGGGGTAGATTTAGTCCCCGGCTTTCGAACCTGGGAGTGCCTGGGACACTTTGGCTAAACTTTCTGAGCCACTCTAAACTCTTTTTGACTCCTTGCAAGACTTTGAATCCCTAACTAACAGTGTGATCTTGGGCACATTTTCGCTCCGGCTACTCTAAGAGTGGGCCCTGCCTAGTGACTTTTGCTCACCTGTGACCTTGTGCTTCTTTGAGCCTATTGCAAGTGTTCTGGACCTTAGAGTGGTGTGTTTAACCCATTTCTGCTTTTTCTCTCCCTTTCTTGGAAACTACTAGAGTGTCATCTAACGTTAAGCACTCACCTCTGTTTTAATTAAGTGGTGTTAACCTAGAGTTGTCTAGATAGGAGAAAGGATTGAATCTACTTTCATTATAACTGTGTTTGAAGTGTTTACTATATTTTGCTAGAGTGTTTTTAACTTATGTGTATTTTAAATAAATAACTATATACTTTTGAAACCAAGCTCTGGTCAGTGTTTGCTTGTGCTATTGTGTTTTGGTACATATTGTGTATACTTTACATACTGCCTAACTCTTCTTGAGAGAAGTCTGACTGCTCAGCCACAGCTACCAGGTAAATCTGGGTGGTACGGACTGCTACCAAAGGGGTTTACTGCTCTACCTGTAGTCTTAAATCTTTTGCAGTGTTCCCCAAGGGAACTGCACAGGTTTCTGCCTAACAGTGAGGAGGGATTCCAGGAAGACACAGGCAAGAGCGACCCAAATCCCTGGCAGTCACCGGCTAGGTCGACTGATACAGGCAGTAGCAGTATAGTCATCAGGTCTACTGAAACTACACCAGTCAAGAACCCTTCGCCCGTCAATGATCAACCCACCTTCAATGCACTTCTGAAGAAGGCAGCAGCACATTTCGAAAAATCGAAACTGGGGAGGTCACCCCAGACACCGATTTTGTGGAGAGGATTATCAAAGAAAAAACCCCCACTAGCCAGATTATACCCATCCTCGCCTCAGTTAAGAGACGTATTACACCTTCTCTTTCCACTCCTGCATTGGTGAGAGGGGTCAATCCGAGGATTGAGAAACTGTTCTCTCCCTCTCAATCAGACCTATTATATATTAAGGGTCACTCAATCCCGGACTCCGTGGTCGTGACCAACACCAGGAAAAGGGCAGGAGTCCCACTATCTACTAGCGAGGCACCCCCTGATAAAGAGGGGAAGAAGCTGTATGCCCTAGCCAAGAGAATCACCACCTCTGCAGCATTCTCTACCAGAATCGCCAATAATAATACCCTATTGGCAAGCTACGCCGATGCTCAATGGGCTAAGCTCAAACAGGACATCGAAGAAGTTACCGAACCCCTAAGGACTTGTTTACTGGCTGCAGTTAACGAGGGCTCTCTGGTCAATCAAAGCATCGTCAAGAATACCCTCGATGCAGCAGAGACGGCTGGCCGCACTTTGGTACAAGGAATTTTACTGAAGCGTCACGTCTGGCTTTGCAATTCCGGATTTAAGGCGGAAACACAAGCGTCCCTTATTAATAAACCCATAGAGGAGTCAAACCTCTTTGGGAGAGCAGTGGATGACGCGCTGGAGAACACGAAGAAAGAATTTGATACAATAAAGACCTTAGACCAAATTTCAAAACCCCCTAACAGGCGGGGATTTGGTAATAAGGCGGAAACACAAGCGTCCCTTATTAATAAACCCATAGAGGAGTCCAACCTCTTTGGGAGAGCAGTGGAAGACACGCTGGAGAACGCGAAGAAGGAATTTGATACAATAAAGACCTTAGACCTAATTTCAAAACCCCCTAACAGGCGGGGATTTGGTAATAAGCGCTTTTTTCGTGGACAATGCCAGCAACAAAACCAACAACAACAGTATTCTGCCAGCAACTACCAGGGTAATAGCGGCCAGTACAATCAGAGGGGTCAACGCCGCGGCAAGGGAAGAGGCCGGGGTTCCACCCCCAGAGGCTCCCAAGCCAACAACACCACCAAGTGACGCAACGATTTGCGTCCCCTCCCATGCAACGCCGGTCGGGGGCCGGTTAACATCTTTTCTTCCAGCATGGGAGGGAATAACATCAGACCGCTGGGTACTTTCCACCTTAGCACGCGGCTACTGTATAGAGTTCAACAGTTCCCCAACATACAGACCCCCGAGGGGACGCCGCATGACACCAGAACATCTTGCCAACCATCTCCAAGAAGTGGAACAACTGCTGGAAAAAGGAGCCATAGAGGTCGTGCCTCTATCTCAGGTAATGGAAGGTATTTATTCAGTGTACTTCCTTGTACCCAAAAAGGATCTAACCATGCGCCCTGTATTAGATCTGCGCTCAGCGAACAAGTTTGTCAAACCCCAAAGGTTTCGTATGGTGACCTTACAGGAAGTGATCCCACTGCTATCACAGGGAGATTACATGACAACACTGGACATGAAAGATGCATACTTTCATATTTTAATGTTGCCAGCGCACAGAAAATACCTCAGGTTCATGATAGAGGGCAAACACTACCAGTTCAGAGTGCTACCCTTCGGCATAGCATCTGCACCAAGGGTATTCACGAAAGTACTGGCAGTGGCAGCGGCCCACCTGCGCAGGTTATCCATCCGAGTATACCCTTACCTCGACGACTGGCTCATAACAGGGGATTCTTACGAGACATGCTTCTCAAACACCCAAAAGACTGTAGACCTTTTGTTCCAACTGGGCTTCTCCATCAACGAGAAGAAGTCCAGCTTAGACCCCAGCCAAGTCAAACAATTCCTAGGGGCTCTAATTCGAACAAAGGACGGCCTCGTCTTCCCCTCCAACGAGAGGGTCCAAAAAATGCTGTTTCAGATCCCCCAATATGTGGCAGGTCGAGAGGTGACGGTGCGCAAAGCGATGCGATTGCTAGGAATGATGGCGTTGTGCATTTATTTGGTACCTCATGCGCTCCTGCGCATGCGCCCAATGCAAGAGTGGCTCAACAGCCAGTGGTGTCAGGCCAGCGGACAATGGGACGATCTAGTGGTGGTCTCGCAAGCCTTGGTTCTCTCGCTACGGTGGTGAACAAAGGAAAACCTGATAATAGGGAAACCCTTTGCCACACCCGCGGTGGAGGCCACTCTAACCACGGACGCATCCCTCACAGGATGGGGGGCTCACCTATCCCATCAGACTGCTCACGGAGTGTGGACTCCGAATGTAGCATCCAAGCACATAAACCTACTGGAGCTACTGGCGGTGTTCAAAGCACTAAAAGCCTTCCAGGAACTCCTTCAAGGGAAGACAGTGATGGTCCTTACAGACAGCACCACAGCCATGTACTACATCAACAAGCAGGGGGGGCACCCACTCTCCAGGACTGTCCAAGCTGTCCCAGAATATATGGAAGTGGGCTCTCAAACACAACATGTTCCTACTGTCACAACACGTACCAGGGGAACTCAATCTGCTAGCAGACAAACTCAGCAGAGACTTCCCCCTGCCCGAAGTGTACGAATGGCGATTGCACGAAGACATCGTCTTAGACGTCTTCACGCAATGGGGATTCCCGGAAATAGACCTGTTCGCAACTCTGGAGAACTCAATGCCAAAGTTACGCCTCCAGGTACCCCCAGAACCAGTCCAAGGGGAACGGTCTGTCGATTCAATGGTCAGGGAAATTTGTTTACGCCTTCCCCCGACTCCCCTTCTCTACAAAGTGGTGCACAAGATGCACCAGGAGCAAGTTACCATGATACTAGTGGCCCCAATGTGGGCCCGGCAGCCTTGGTTCGCTCACTTGATGGAGATGTCCCTATCCCCCCCAGTGAAACTTCCCTGCCCGTACAACATGCTGTCACAGGACAAGGGCAGGACACTGCATCCATGCCCTCAGACCATGAATTTAGCAGCCTGGCTCCTGAGATCATAGAATTTGGACATCTACAACTCCTGCAGAGATGTATGGACATCCTCAGGGAAGCCAGAAAACCTAATACTCGCCACTGCTATTCTAGCAAGTGGAAAAGATTTGTCATCTGGTGTAGAGGTAAGAGCATCAACCCGGTTGACTGCTCTCCCACACACATTGTTCTGTACTTGACCCATTTACTGGATTCAGGTCTAGTGTTCAATTCCATTAAAGTCCACCTGGCGGTATTTTCTGCATACACCACTTCCCAACTTAAAGTGTCGTGGTGGAAGATACCAGTTATCAAGGCCTTCATGGAGGGGGTAAAGAGAATACACCCTCCGATAGCTAACCCAGCTCCCGGATGGGACTTAAATGTGGTACTTTCTAGACTCATGGGCTCGCCTTTTGAACCCATGCACAAGGCAACTCTTAAAGACCTCACTCTTAAGACTGCTTTCCTAACAGCTATCACCTCCATTAGGAGAGTAAGTGAACTCCAGGCTCTTTCTGTTCTAGACCCCTTCGTAACAGTTCACAAGGATAAGGTGGTTCTACGCACACACCCAAGGTTTGCACCAAAATTCATCTCGAAATTGCATGTAAACCAGTCAATAGAACTACCAACGTTCTTTCAAAACACTTCAAATTTGGGAGAAAAAAGTCTGCATACACTAGATGTACGCAGAGCTGTCATGTTCTACATGGAAAGAACCAGGCCACTGAGAAAGACTAATCAGTTCTTTGTCTCGGTGGCAGCAGGAAGAGAAGGAGATGCAGTCTCAAAGTCCACTATATCTAGATGGATTGTTCAATGCATCACTCTCTGTTACACTCTTGCTAAGAGAGAACTACCCTTCAAGCCAAGAGCACATTCTACTCGAGGCACTGGGGCTTCCATAGCGTTCATTGCAAATGTTCCCCTTGAGTCCATCTGCAAAGCGGCTACCTGGAGTTCTGTGCACACCTTTACAAAACACTACTGTCTAGATGCACACTCTAGATCTGACTCCCAGGTGGGACAGGCAGTATTAAGACATCTTTTCTCTACTGTTCCTTCTCATAACCCACCGCCAACTCCGGGTACTGCTCGCTAGTCTATGCACAGCATGTGATTCTAAGCAGATTAACAAACATCAGAAGACAATGCATTACTTACCGTAAAAGCATTTCTGATGGTTGTATCTGCTTAGATTCACATGCGCCCACCCTTCCTCCCCGCTCGGATGAAAGGAACATAGACACCTTTCTACATCTCTCTCTCTTTTCTGTACTCACTCACTTATAGAAGGCTCCCTCAGGGCAGAAAAAATACAAACAGAGGGACCTCGACGCGTGAGGGATTGTGGGTACAATGCACATCACTATAGGGATAGTGTTACAGACACGCCTTGTCGACGTCCCCTTTTCGACTACGAAAAACAAAATGCAATACTCCGCAGTGACCACTGGATGTCGGACCTATGCACAGCATGTGAATCTAAGCAGATACAACCATCAGAAATGCTTTTACGGTAAGTAATGCATTGTCATCCCTAAAAGACCCTATAAACACACTCGCACATGCATGCACACACACATAGCTGAGGATCTCAAAGTGAGATTAGCTAACCTTTACACTTAAAACAGTAGCAGTAGTTCAAGATTATTGAAACAAGTAAAACAGTTGGCAGTAAAGAGAATACAATAGTGCAACTCATTCAAGAAACCTATTCCTTGCTTTATGGTTATAAGGCATCTATAACTTTACGAAGTCCTTCTATACCAAATAAGAAGCCTATTGTCTCTAAAAGAGTCAGTGTTCCAGGAACGTTCCTGTGCGCGGAATTGGAAGTCTTAAAAGTCCTAGAACATCTGTGGCTAGGCTGTGGTAAAAACCAGAGGGCCCGACAGTACAAATGTGGTGGATGAAATGCTGGGATATAATTGCAGCGGAAAAAATAACTGCCCTCCGGTTCGGGAACAGAGACAAATTCCTCCAAACGTGGGAACCCTTCCTGGACTACACCCAGAAATACCCAGGCTTGGCCCGACAACCTCCCTCCTTACGACGGATGGACAAAACTGAGTAAAAGCAAAGGGGACAGCACATAGCAGAGGATCCAACCAGGTAGCTGCTCGCCTGCTCGTAAACCTAGGAACGAAACATTGAAGGCCGGGTAGGCCGGTGATCCCCGCTTTCTGCCCATTGCCCTGATCCCAAAGCATGTACAATTCCCCTTGTCCGCTCTCATTTAACTAATACTGACTATCATGGCGCCACTGCCCTCTTGACTCCCCCCACGAACATCTCTCTGACCTGTTGTTGTTGTTTATGTTCTTTTTGTTTATTACATGCATCTCTAAGCATGACTGCGCTGCTTGTAGCGCTCTTCAAGTACTTGCCACACTTTGATATAGTGTATGTATAAAATCAATAAACATATTTCGAAAAAATCCTAGAACAAGTTTTGGCAAGGCCAATAGGTAAGTGAATGTTCCAGATGAAATGCATTTAAGGTTGGTTAATGCAGGTTAGGGGTACTCTCCCAAACCCACTACACCTGGGGTTGCCCTGGGAGGATCATTGGGCAGAACTCCTCGGATCACAGCCAGGCCAGGGAGAGTTAAGGAGCGGACTTTACGCCCAATCAATCCCTGTCAGGGTAGGTTGGGTGAGAAAACAGGCATGCAAACACATGCCCTAAACTCTGATTTTCTGAGTCACCACCCCTGGGTCACACCAAATTGCTGGGGGCGCTTATTTCTGTTGTTAGTCTGATTGCAGAGAGCCAGGTATCAGAGATGCAGTGGCTGACTTTGACTTTTGATTGGTTCCAGCGAAACAGCGGTTCCACCAATATAGTTCCAAGATGCTTCCAGCTGGATGGCCCAGGCACGTCAGGATGGCAAGATAACACGATGAGGGGAGATGAGACCCCCTTGACCCAACGGACAAGCTAAAGAGACAGCAGTGAAGTTCACATCGACCAACGCAACACACTTGTCGGTGAAGAAAACACAGCTTCAGGAAGGCTCCTTTTTGTGCAGGAGAGCAGCAACGGCAGGAGAGATGGTCTTGGGCTACAATGTAATGCCCCACAGAGACCCAACTCTGTAGGGCGACCAACGCACTGCAGAATCCTGGTGTGAAGCTCGACAGTGCACAGGATGGGTCCGGGACACTTCTGACAGCAGGCTTCTCGTGCAGAGGTCTGTATTGGTTGGTCCCATCAGCCCAAGTGTTGAAGCACCAATGAGGGTCTTCTAGAAAAATTGAAAGAGAAGCAGTGCTTTACCGGGAGTTAGCTAAAGGCAGTACTGGCTGGTCTTCAGTCCCCTGCTCTTCTTCATGCTGAGGCAGTCAACAGACTTTTATTCGGCGTTGAGCCTTCAAGTAAAAATACAAATTACAGACATAGAATAAAAACGCTATTAATACACACGGGCAAACAATTTACCACAATAAATACATAAAGTGCAGACAATTTACTTTTAGGAACCAGGAGCAGTGCCCTGCTCACAGCCTCTTTTAAAACGATCACTAGATCTGTCAGACTTAATTCAGTGACGGCTTCCTTGGCATACATTTCATGGAACATTGGGGCCTGAGTTAAAAAACCTCTTCCTTAACAGCCATGCCCTGTGGATATACTGGGCGGACCCAAACACCACAAAAGGGTCAGGACTCGGTCGCAAAAATATCAATGCTACACCCGTGTCCCTAATCCCAGCCGCCCTCAGTGGGGGTCTTAAGTACATAAAACTTAAATATTTTGATTTACAGCATAGCAACATGAAGTGTAATACAGTCTTGGTTTCCATCCCGCACATTGAGCATTGATCAACATTTGCTGGATTCCAGGATTGTGTAAAGGCGGCCACTGAGAGACTGCTTAATCTTACTCGCAGGTATAGGGACCTTTCGTATGGTGGCAAGATGTAGTCCAAATAGGATTTAGGGCCAGGGTGGCTAACCTCAAGGTATGCAGGACCTAGTTTAAGTTTCATAACATCGCACAGCAATTGGTTGCGGGCACCCTTGACTAGTGCATCTTTAATTCTTTTCTTAGTACCCAACGACTGGCATTCAGGGTTATCCCACAGGTCACCACCACCCGCTTCACAGGGTGATTTTTTAATGTGGCGGAGCCAGGGTATTGATTTCCCCACATCTAACGCCATGAGGTGGTTCAGTGCCCCTCTCAATTTTTCCAATGCTTCCTGCTTCCAGATCCTTAGCCAAAAAATAACTGGTCTAAGCTTAAACTGGGCAGCCACGGTAGTAACATTAAGTTTGGAAAGTACTAAGGTGGAGGGAGTGCTCATTGCTAATGATAGCAACTTTTTTAGAAATGTAAATTCACTTCTTATGATGGTGTCTACGTTGGCATGTACCCATAGCTCCGCCGCATACAGGGCTGCGGGTAGGGCCTGCTTTTCGTATAGGTTCATGGCAGGGGAAATTGCAACTCCGCAATGTTTAACATGAAATGATTTGATTGACCCACTGAATTTCTCCTGATCGACCCAACTGCTCAACCCACCCTCCCGTCTCTTGAAATCTCACCCCAAGGTAATCAAAAAATGTTACTTGGGCGAGCTGTGTTCCTTCCACCTTAAGCACCAATGGTGTGTATTTTGTAAAACGAGGCTTAAACACCAGTACTTTGGATTTATCTATATTCAATTCCAGATCTAACTCTTTACATTTAGCTAAAAAGATTGCCAAGAAATTCTCCAGACCTTGTGGGGTAGTTGCCACCAACACTGCATTGTCTGCATACAATAAAGCCAGGTATTTATTTGAGGCCATTTCGGGGCAATCCTGGCACCCCTTCATCAGCTTGTCAATTATTTCTTGAATATTCAAATTAAATAGAAGGGGTGCCAGGGTGCAACCTTGCCTTACTCCCTTGTTAACCACAAAGGATTTTGTATTTTCACCCGCCTCCCCCTGTCCATAGCGGACTGATGCACTATTTCCAGACTATAACAGACTAATAATGTTGTATCAGGTTTGCTGGCATTTTGTGTGACTCAAGGAGGCTCCACAGTCTTTCTCGGGAGACTGAATAAAGCACTGCATACAGTTTCATTCTTTTTAGTACTATGTATTTCTGGATTAACAAATACAGCATGAGGCATTGCTCAATAGTGCCCTTGTTTCTTCTAAAGCCGGCCTGTAGGTCTGAAATTACATTGTTGTTGTCAACCCGGTCTTGGAGGTGAGCAAGGATAACCTTCCGGAAGAGTTTTCCCGCACTATTCAATAGGGATATTGGGCAGTAATTTGCTGGGAGGTTCTTTCCACCCTTCTTATATAAGGGAACTATCGCCACCTTACACCAGGACTCTGGGATTGCACCCTTCCCAATGATAGAGTTAAAAACCTTATACAGAACCAGAGCCCAGATGCCCACCTCATCCCTGAACAAGTCTGTTGGGATCAAATCTGGGCCTGCTGCTTTACCACGTTTCTGGGAGTTTATGGCATGTTTAACTTCACCTAAAGTAATACACAATTGATCGGGTGAGAGGTTACAATGCGAGGGAGGGGATTCTGATCTACCAAGTCCTGGACAACATACAGATTTGAGAAGGGCTGGCGCCAATCCTCAGCATTAATACAGCAGTCCATTGTATGGTCACCTTTCAGTCTCTTCGTGGTGACCAATTGCAAAATAGCACATTGTTTTTAGCTTGTAGTGCATCTGTCAGGGAGTGCCATTTGTCTAACGCAATTTCTTTCTTTTTAACCAGGACTACCTTTTTATAGTCGTAGCGTGCCTGGCGTAGGTTCGTTTTGTCAACCGCGCCCTGCCCTTTCTTCCACACTAACTACCATCTTCCTTTTGGCTACTCGGCACTCCTCATCGTACCACTCATTTTTATGGATAGCCTTCTCCTTTACTTTCCCTGCCGGGGCGGATATATGAAGGAGTAGCTTTTCATTGAGCTTCCTATACGTCTCCAGAATGGTCAAGTCATTGGCCTCATTATCACAGATAGCCTCGATTTTGGTGAGGATAGATGTATATAACGCAGATTTGGACTCCTTTTCTAATACTTTAACTCATTTGACGGATTTGCGGGCGTGACCAACTATGTTCAGTGCTTGGCTATCTTTTGGGGCTGGCAAGCCATGAGAGGGACCCCTTCTATCGTTAAAGCACATTTCTAAAGGGGAGTGATCGCTCTCTGTCCTGGCCTGACCTTCAAAATCGGTGACCCTTGCCCAATTAGGTGCAGAAATCAAGATGTAATCTATGAGTGACGATCCGTTGTGCCCATTGAATGTTTTTTTGCCAGCTGATCTTTTGAGGCTCGTCCGTTGCATGCTCTTAAATTGTGGTTAAATAGTATGCAAGTTGATTCTATTGCGTGCTGATGGGTTCGAGTGGGAGCTTCTGCTCCTCTTACGGCAGAGACAATTTTAGAACACCATATCATTGGGGAGCATTATATTTGCCTCTGTTTTTATTTATGTGGGTGATATGCCCCCTTTCCTCCCACATATTCTCCAATGCGCCCAGGGGTTCAATCTGGAGATTTAGATCACCTACAACCAAGGTCACCTTATCTGTTCTCTCACTCAGACCTTTCAGGTCAATGGAGTCCTTGAAGCGGGTGAAAGTCTCCATTCCTTGTGACTTTGAGGGCCTATTGTATATATTAAAAAGGTCTATAGTTTCCCCCTGCCTTGATGCGACAGAAAGAAATTGAAGGTCAGGGGAGCCTGTTACCCGATCCTCTACCTTCCAATCTAAATGTACATCCAGCCTAACTAGCAACCCACCACTGGGTCTGCCCTTCACATTTTTTAAAGCGGGCACAGAGAATGATTGGTACCCTTGTAGGCAGACGGGTTTGATGGCCCACATCTTCTGAAGTGCTATTACATTCAACCCTCTTACAAACGAGCACCAGGCCAGGTCAACCATCAGTCTATTCAAGCATGCAATGTTCCATGATAATATACTTGTTGCCCCTTTCTCTTTCTCATTACTATAGTTCATTGCACCCAGTCAATCGATGTCCTCCAAGTCGCCAGTATAATTGTGCTGGGGAGCTATACATTCCTTCCTTGCACTATTTGAGCCTTCATTAACATGACCTGCCATTCTGTTAGGTGGATTATTACTTGTGCACAGATGTTGCAAGAATTCCAGCGATCTTAAAACAATCTTAGTTTTGTTAGTGGGGTATACCCTCTGGTAAATGCTTAATAAGCCCTCAACAAGGTCCCAGGATCGACGGTAGATCTGTATATAGTGCCAGCAGGAGTTCTGGATGCCTCCCCTATGGCAATCTACTATATCCCAATGAATAACCGATAAAAATCCCTTTATATGCCGAATCCAGTGTGTACATTTATTTTTTAGGCTTTTGCACTCTTCGTACATTCTAGGGGATAGTCTGGGGGCATTAATCATTACAACAGAGACCTGGTTATCCCTTTCTTGGTTATACGCCCCAGCCCCTTTTAATATAGGGGGGGACTCTTCTTAGAGCAATTAGGCTCGACCAGTCAGAGGGGGGGGGGGGCTCCCCTAATTCTGTGTACCTGTGTACCAATTGGAGTTATCAAAGCTCCTGTGCACCCCGGGCCGGACAGGTTGTCCAGGCCCCTGTGACTTGTTTTGAATACTTTTTATTATTGGACAATTTACTTGTTGAAATGTCCTATAATATATTGGGACACACCTTTAAGTTCCCTGAATGCCCTCCAACCCCACAACTACAACCCATTCTAGGGCCATTCATATTTCCCAGCTCTGCCAATTTAAGTTTAATTTCCCTGACTTCCCCGCACAAGTCAATCAGTAATGCTTCCACCTTTCCATTTATTGTTGTTCCTAGGTCTGCTATAATCACCTCGGTTGCTGTTTTTGGGTTGTGTAACCCCTGCGTTATATTGCACATTGCTGCTGCACTGATTGCCTCTGTCTGAGTGCCCACTGAGCACTGCTTGTGCACCTTTGGAGGGAGCCTACTAAAAGGTGCCGTCTTCCGTTTCCCCTTTTAGGTGTGTCCTTTCTTTCCCCTTAACCTATTGCTTGTATTCTGGGGCCCCCTTTTCTCGTTTTGTTTTCCCGAAAATACTTGCTGGTGGTGCAGGGTTCACAATTGGGGGCGTTAAACAGGAGAGGGGCTTGAAGCGGTTTGCTAACGTGATTGCAGAAAGACTCTGCTGGTTCCCCCAAACTCCTCCTGCCTCATTCCCAGGTGGTTGTTAGAATTCTCAGCCCGAGTGTTCGGCTCTTGAACAAGGGGCCTGCCTTTAGAGTCGGGGCCAGTCACAATTGGGTTGATAGTCTCATTATATATTTCAATAATGTCCACCCCCCTCTACTCCCGTGGCTAAGGTCTTATTTTTAACGGGGAAAGAGTAGTTTTTACTCCCTTCTTGACCTGGCAGTTGTGATACTTCAAAGGGGGCTAACAGATCCTCATTAGCAGCCCCCATCTTGATACGCCTATGGTTTTCGGTTTCGGAGTTGGGTCTATATCGCAAAAGTCTATTAAATCTGCGTTCTTCAATATAAACGCACAATTCGTGTTCACAAATTTGGGGCCCATTTTTGCTGTAATTGGGACTCCCGTTCCCCCTTAGTATTTAAATTCTCATTTCTTTTTACACATTCAACGGCATCTGTGTCTCCAATATCATACACAAATCCCTTAATCTCAGAAATTAAATGGTTAACTACATTAATTGGTTGCAACATTTTAGAAATGTTATTTCTAGTTGCACCCTGAGAGAAAGACCCTTCTGCTTTCCGCTTGACCATTCCACCACAAATTTATGAAACATTGAATCAATCAGTGGTGCAATGCAATGCCACTAAACAGAACTACCATATAGGATTGTTCTGAAACTATAAGAAACTGTGTAGGGCTATGTCGGCCAGTAAAAGCCTGGGCTCTTAGGAAAAGTTAATACAGCTAAACAGTTTTCTTTGTGAGCAACTGTTACAGAACCCCTCAAAGGTATTGTGCAAAGTGGCTAAATAGTGCTAAGGTAAAAGTGCATAGTGCAGTAAAATACAATTGCAACCCATTTAAACCATCAACTAATTAAGAACACAAATGGATAAAAATCAATTATAGCAATAAAAGGGTTGGCCAACAGTTAATGAGGACCATTAAAAAACGAATTGCGGGTTCCTGTGGGCCAATGGCGTGGACTTAATGCAGCTCACAGTCATTAGAAGGAAGATAGGTAAGGAAAGAAAGGCCCCCTTGATATATGTGTAGGTGATAAAAAGGGAAGTTACACAGACTCCAAGATTTTGTAGAGACTCCCAAAAGTGACCAAACAACAGAAATACCAGGTCTCCAAGGAGGGCGAGAACCACAGGTCCAGCTCACTAGCCTCATGAGCAACAAACACCCTAGTAGCTTGAGGAGCACCCAGAGTCCGACTCCCCCCCTTTGCTCCCTGCGTCTAGTTTGCAGAGTGAGAACTGCCCACCTGCCCCTCTCGCTGTGCCCGCTCAATGCTTTCAGCAAGTATGGCGGAGGTAACAGTAAGAGTCACTGGCTCTGGTGTCAATTCTGGGCTCTTACAATCCTTTTATGTAGCTCTATCTAGTTTGTTGTATTGCTACATCCCCAACTTACAGGGGAGCCAGGAAAGCTTTGGGGGACCTGGGATATTACGTGCAGAGGTGTCTTCCTTCCTCCTCCTCCTCCTCCTCCCCCTTGGCCCAGTGTATTTTACCGAGTGTCTCCCTCCAAACAGCAAAGCCTCCTCTTCTCACTGCAGTTGTATCTAGCTGCGGATGCAGCTCGTCAGCTTTCTGGATTTCAGCATCTGGTTGTCTGACTGTAGCAAAGGGCAGGCCGCTTCCACCCTCGGCACGAACACCTGTGGCGCCGCTCCGGGGACTAAGGCTGCAGTTTAAGCCCTGGGGGCGTGCTCTGATGATAGAGGGCAAAGAAATCCTGTCCTGCGGTGCCAACACCGTGCTCTTACTTGCTGCAGGCTTTGTAGTCATGGCTCCAGTAGGAAGGACAGCTGTAGGATGCCTCCTTTTATCCTAAATTCAGACCAGGGACTGTCTCAGCGTACCAATGGTAATGGTCAGCACCATTCAGTTCAGGGACAGCCTCCATATCTACCCAGTAACAGACATTCCCTGGTGGGAATGTGGGCTGTGACTAGACAACCCCAAATTCCATATCCGGACAGGATCCACACACCACAACTTTGCTTGTGAACTCCAAGCTGGAGCAGTGAAAGAGCTCGCCATATATGGCATTTCCAGACTGTAAAGGCCAAAAACAAGGCCTAAGGACAGGGTTAAAACCTCATTGCTTGGTCATTTTGAGAATATGGTATTTCAAGTAAAAAACAAATGTTTGCACAAGTGTGCAAAAACAGGTAGACAATAATCCACTGCCACATCCCATCCTGGAAATATCAGACAAGGTAACAAAAATATGACTAAGGATAAAGAAAAAGGGATACTTAGTACCCCTGCATCACTTCCTTGTAAGGTGATGTGTGCTACAGGAAAACAACACAGGAATGTCACGCAGGAGACAGAGTCCCCCCCTGCCATGGTAACCATAAGGGCTGACCTTGGCCCCCAAAAGTGGCGAGTTGAGCAAATATATTTTACTTACCTCCAAACGGCAGGTTAGTTTAGTGTTCAATCCATAGCAAAAAACTGGGGGTTTCATCGATGTCAATAGAAGGAAAGTTGCAAAACAGAAAACTCTTTCCTAAGACACAGGACTCAGTGTCCAGCCATTATGGCCATACCTACACTCCCTGTGTGCCCGTATGTACATTTGTGAGCATTGTCATCCCTAAGACGTGGTTTGAAGGCCAAACATAAAACCCCAGTACCAATCCCCTCCTCCCAGTAGTCCCTGCCAAAAACCAAGTGCCATTTTGTTAGCTTGTCTCTGGATCGACTGCAAGGGCTTTTCGTCCTTCTCGTAATTTACTCCACCGGAACAGGAGGCAATCCCCTCTTGAAAAAAGCCTTATCGATCTATCAAGGGGTAACAAACTTCTTTTAGCGAAGAGGGCAGTGAATGGAGGTGATATCCAGGGTATGGTATTCTAGTCTCACATGCTAATGCTTGGTATTTTTCTAATGTTTAGGTATGCTAACATTTGTCTGCTCTGATTAGTATGCACCTGTTACTACGTTCCTTTCCAGTGCACAATATTCTTGGATAATCAAGTTTGTTTTGTATTTATAAAAGGTGATAGAAGTTGTCATCAGGGCAGAGGATGGCCTCTGCAGAGAAGTGGTGAAGCATTTAAATAAGATTGAAGAGCAGATCTTGGACAGTTTGGCCTGGAAACCAGACTCTCCACTGTGGGAGCGAATTCGGGACAATGAAAACAAAGTTCCAACCTGTGAACAGGTAGGCCTGTTTTTAGTAATACGTTGTAAAACATTTACAATTTAGATGGCTTGCAAAATCTACTAGCCCACTCGCATTGGTGAGGAGATTTTATGAAGGGCGAGCAGCATTTGCATGTTACTTGACCTTGCTGGCGAGGATGGGTATGTTTGAAACATTTATTTGACATTTATTGCAAACTAAGTTTGTTTGCAGTAAATGGCAAATAACAGTTTCACTCTGCATGGCTAGCCTTTAGGTGACAACATTGTACGAAAAATGAAGTGTGCTTATGGTGACATGCACCATTTTACAGAAAGCACTGGTAACTATTTTGTCACCTGTCACCATGGGGTGAGTACATTTTGAATATGTAAACTAAGCAACTCGCCCTGCAGGTCTAGTGAATTTTTAAGAATTTGCAAGGCCTGAATTATTTCAGAATTTAGCATTGTGAATGTATTTTATTGGGTCTTAAACAGCATAAATTGTATTATTTTCATGACTTCTTGACGCTTTTTAGAGGAATTGGTTTAGCATGTGAATCTATAACAGATTAGTTCTTAAAAACTGTAAAGTTGTCCTGTTACCGTTTATAATGTGGATGTAGTTTATATTTTTGTGTTCCTTAGTGCCTTCATACTTATGCATTGTAATGCATGTCTCGCTAAGTCTTGCTCTGCTTAATATTGCAAATAAATTGTTAAAATTCAGTATATTCTGAAAATGTAAGATTTTAGTTCTGTTTCATATTAATTTTTGTGAACAGTTTACATTAAATCATGATGTAACTGTGCTGATGAGCACCCTTTATGGCACGTCTATGGGTGTATTGTACTTCCAAAATGCTCTTCTGTCTTCTTCATTTTGGTTTCTGCAGCCCCTTTCCGAAGGGGTTCTCACTATTATTGGATGGGATGAGTACAACATACTGGCCTGCTGTCACAAAGCTGAGCAGGATTAGCAACACACTCACAGTTGTTCAAAGGGTTTCACAATATTTATTTATAATACTCTCAATTGAATTCAGATAGTGCATAGAAATTTCCAACAAGCCTTCTCAGTCGTTTGGCTTTCTTCCTAGACCTGTGGGGAACTCTCTCAGTATTGTTGTTTCTGGACCTCTGTCAGGAGTGGCACTCTATTAAGAGTGGCACAGGACACCCAGAAAGGGTTTGGGTGGTTGTGCCAAATAAAGTGGACAGATAAGAACACACACAGCGGAAAGGAAAGAGAACGAAGAGTAAGCAAGAGTAGCAAGGGAAAAGATACAGAATGAATACCCTCTTGGGGTGTATGCAGATATAGGAAAAGAGTATTCCACGAACCTTGGAAATACTCTAGCCTTCTGCACAGTTTGCTATAACAGAGGCCCACACTGATTGCTCATGACTTGGAACAGCAGCTCTGGGTGTCTGTAATGTAGAAACAGGACAAGGGAAGGGGCAGAGGTTGACTGATGGGAACCAACAGACAAGCTCTGTACAAAAGGGTCTACAAACAGTACAAGAGAAGATACTACAGACAAATCCAGTAAATGAGGTGATAGCAAACTAGCAGAAGGAAATGAAAGGAAAGTCGTGTAACAGGATAGGATAGCAGAGGACAGTAAGGAACAAGGTTGAGAGCTCAGAGGAGCAGGAAAGCAATGAGTAAGCCCACAGGGGTAGGACTGTAAAGTAGAACGCCCAGAGGAAAAGGGCTTAGGGCAGCAGAGTAAAGCAGACTGCACGGCAAGGATCCCGTAAGGGCCGGGCAGTAAGGAGTGAACCCTGAGGGACAGGGCCGATGAACGTAGAAGGTAGCAGAGGACTGTAGAGAGCTGCTAGGCCGAGAACCCAGCGGAAAAGGTAGGTAGTAGGCAGCGAAGCGGGATAAGCTGCAAAGTAGGAAGGCCCAGAGGACAAGGGCTGTAGGTTGCCAGAGAGAGGTAGGCTGCAGAACAGGGAGCCCCAGAGGACAAGGGCTGAAGGCAGCCGGAGTGAGGCAGGCTGCAGGGCAGGGAGCCCAGAGGACAAGGGCTGAGGCAGGAAAGCAGCAGAGCGTGATCAGCTGCAATGTAGAGGGTACGCAGGGCAAGGGCGGAGGCTGGAAGGCAGCAGAGCGTGATCGGCTGCAATGTGGAGAGCCCGGCAGGGCAAGGGCAAAGGCTGGAAGGCAGCAGAGCGTGATCCGCTGCAATGTGGAGAGCCCGGCAGAGCAAGGGCGGAGACTGGAAGGCAGCAGAGCGTGATTGGCTGCAATGTGGAGAGCCCGGCAGGGCAAGGGCGAAGGCTGGAAGGCAGCAGAGCGTGATCCGCTGTAATGTGGAGAGCCCGGCAGGGCAAGGGCGGAGACTGGAAGACAGCAGAGCGTGATCCGCTGTAATGTGGAGAGCCCGGCAGGGCAAGGGCGAAGGCTGGAAGGCAGCAGAGCGTGATCCGCTGCAGTGTGGAGAGCCCGGCAGGGCAAGGGAGAAGACTGGAAGGCAGCAGAGCGTGATCAGCTGCAGTGTGGAGAGCCCAGAGGAGCAGGGCTGTGAGGCAGGGAGCCTGGAAGGCTATGGCTGGAGGCAGCAGGGTGGAGCAAGCAACAAGGCAGGGTCCAAGCAGGAGTGAAGGTAAGCAGCTACAAGATCCGTAGAAAGAAGCAAAAGGTGGAGGAAGAACTCTCAGATGCAAGAGGCTGAGCCACTGCAGGCAGCAGCCTTTATACTGCCTAGCCCAGCACAGAGGCAGGCTAATTGGTTGCACCTGGCTAAGCACACCTGCAGGCAATCGGCCACCTCCCTTTCTGTTCCTGGGCTGGTGGAAGCAGGGCAAGTCTCTAGGGCTTCTGGGGGGTGTAGTTCCATTGATAACCAATAGGAACAGCCAGGAATCGATGCTTGTAGCCAGGTGCATTATGGTATGCGTAGTTTGTTGGAAATAATAATTAAGCAGCAAAGTCTCGCAAATGGGAAATAAAGTTTCCAAAGTAAATATAGATAGATCCAAGAGTCTGTTGTAAATAAATGATAAACATATAGTCCAAATTGAGCGTAAATGGATGCGCCCATGGCGCAGGCATGACAACCTCAGTCAGTTCAAATGTTTTTCCACCATCCCCCAGGTTTAACTAAAGGCAAAACAACAAAAACATGGTATGACTTCTGCAGGGTTTCCACAACAACAGCAGTCTCACAGGAAAATTAAAATGTCTTATTAAGGACAATCATTCTCTGAATGTAAGCAAAATGTCTTCTGATGCAACACAAATTCTCTCACTCCGAGGTTCCTTCCATAACCATCTGTCGCTCAGTATGGGAGTTTAGGTGGCCTCACCCTTCTTTCATCATTCCTGGTCTCTTTGGTCGTAATCCTCTTCTTGTCATCGTTTCCCTGTGTCACAGAAGGTTTCCCCATTGTCTCTGGGCCCGAGTATGCTCACACTTTAAGTCTAGGCAGCCATGAGAAGGCGTCAGTGTTTCCAGACCAGGCCACAGAGTTCCCACTAGGGCGGTCACTTCACTTTGTGGGCTGAGTTTGGTACTGCCCTGCTGCTTCCTAATTGGAATAGCTAACTATGTTTCCCTAATCCCCCTGCTTGTATGCATCCTCAACAAGTTGTAATGGTCTGGTGCGTAAGGGGATGTCTCTTGCCAGTCTTAGACTATCCCCTTTGTCTCTCCCTTTTCCTCCTTCTTGACATCCGACCATATTCTTATATCTCCAACCTCTACTCCACTTGCCTCTCTTCACTTTATGGTGTGTCTGTTCCTGTCTTACCTTTCTATGTTCTCCACCTCTGACCTAGGTCCTATCCCCTTCTGGTTCTTCTTCATTATTTCCCCCATCCACCTCTCAGTATTTCAGCTTCTAATGGCCTTCCTTTATAATCACCTCCTCTTGTCTGATGCCCTCTGGCCTGCTCTCCAACCTCCTTCTCTCCTCCCCATATCTTCTTTCCTTTCTGGTCCTTTCTGTGGCCTTTTCTCTACAACCTCCTCCTGTCCTCTCCAGCTCCTCTTTTTTCCCTCTAGCCCCTACTTGTGCCCTTTCCCTCCAGTCTTCTTCTCTTGCCTCCAGTTCCTCTTTCTTTTCTGTTGGGATTTTGTTTTCTTTTTGTTCCTTTGACAGCCTTATTTTATGTGGGTTTCACCATATGCACTGGCTGATTTGGTTTTCCTATTTTTGTCTCCACCTTTCTGACAAGTGAAGTGCTTTTTTCCACTCCCATTTGTCAGTGTAATTCATATATTTGGGCAACATTGACTAGTGTATGCTGTCAGTGCAGGTCTTGTTAGGGAGCTCTGTCCACAGTCCTCTGGTGAGGGGTGTGAAACCATCTAGCCTAAGGGTAAGACAGGTTTTCAACCACAATATGGATCAAAATCACTCTATAGGGTTGCAGTGGCAGTGCAAACTTTTTAAAAAAAAACGTTATTGTTTTATAAACAACACACCAAACATTACCGACGTGTAGGACATTTACACATATGCATCACATAATTATTTTCACATGTTTTACATCACTGTCCTGCCCTGTCCCACTCCCTTAACTCGAGCCCCTACTTCAATACCTCAGAATTAGTTTCTCAGGGTTTATCCCCCTCCTTGTTCTCAAACGTGTCATCTTCGCTAAATTCGGCGTGAGAGAGTCCCGCCATCATGGCCACTAGTTGTCTCCACGCTATCAGGGGTCCTGCCTCTTCCTCCCCTCCCCTAGTGACAGCTTCATACCATGCTGCCGTCTCTGCCTCTGCCACTTCAGGAGGTCGGTCCACCACACCTCTATTCTGGGTCTTTGGGCTGCTTTCCAGCCCATTGCGATTCTGCGCTTGGCCAAGATGTAAGCTAAGTCTTTCATCTTACTGATGTGCTTCAGGTTGTGTGGTCTGGCAAAACCCCCCAGCATGCATGCGCATACTGACTCCACCTCCAGCTGAATCCCCTTTTGGGACAGACGTTGTTTAACCTCCATCCAGAATCGTCCCACCTCCGAGCATGCCCAGAACATGTGAATCATCCCAGCATCCACCTCCCCACACCTGGGGCACTTCTGTGTCACTGAGCTTCCAAACCTAGCAATTCTGCTAGGGGTCATATATGCCCTGTGGGTGACGTATAACTGGATCTGCTGTAGCCTCGCATTCCGGGACACCTTCTTATGATACCGCTGGGCCCTCTCCCATTGTCCGTCTTGCATAGGTTCTCCCGCCTCCTCCTCCCAGTCCCGCCTCAGTTGGAGCAGCACCATGCCTACCCTGGTCATCAATATTTCGTCAATTCGGGATATTTCGTGCCCGCCCTCCGAAATAACGTACATGGTCTCAATGACTATATCGGGTTGTTCCGCTAGTACTGCCTCAGGCCACCTTTCTCGCAGTCGCTTGATAATTCTTGTATATGTAATGTATTGTCCCTTGTATACCCCGGTGTCCTCCATTATCCTCTGGAAGTCTAGTACCTCCCCCTTTTGCCATATGTCTCCGAGGGTCGCAAGGCCCATCGGTTCCCAGTATTTGCGGATCACTTTTATCATTTGCGTGTCCTCCCCGCATAGCTCCACTAGCGGCACCTGCGGGGAGCATGGGGCCAGGTTCCCCGCTATTTGACACGCTCTGCCCCACATTTTCCGACCCAGCTCCATCAATCTCGCGCCACCTTGCATCTCTATTTGGGGTAGCCATACCAGTTCTCTCAGAAAAAATGGGGCGGAATCCCTGCTCAACAGTCTAGCTTCGGCTGTCTCTTCCTCGGACAGCCACCTAACCACATACTGGAGCTGTCCCGCCAGGTAATATATCTCAAAATTCGGCAGGTTTATGCCCTCCTTATCACATGGGTTCTGCAACTTCCAAAGGGCCACCCTGTTCCTGGCATTGTGCCACATGAAGCCCCTGCATAAGCTATGGAGCTTCATGAAAAAGCGTTTGGGGAGCATGCATGGGATATTCGTGAAAAAGTGTAACAGCCTGAGCAGAACCACCATCTTGATCAGGGCCGCTCTTCCCACAATGGCCAGGGGGTGCTTTGCCCAGAACCCCATGCTGTTCTTGATGCCTTCCACTGCCCTTTCTGTATTGCATTTATGTTCGTCCGCGGCCGTATGATATATGTTAATCCCCAAGTATCGGAATGTCCTGGTCTGCCAGGGTATCGGCAAAACAGGAAGGCTCGTCTGCAGGGTCCCTCTATATCTCCCCAGGGGGAACATGCTTGACTTCCTGGGGTTTACCGCTATGCACGAAAGGGTCACATAGCGGTCCATCGCTTCCAGGACATACTATAAGTTTTCCTCTGGGAAGCGCAGGTACAGCAACACATCATCGGCGTACAGTGATATCAGGTTCAGTCCCCCCTTCGTATGGATTCCTATCACCCCGTACTGTTGTCTGAGACAGATCGCCAGTGGTTCTAATGCTAGAATGTAAAGCATGGGCGACCAGGGGCAGACCTGTCTAGTGCCCCTACCAAGCTGCCATTTGTCTGAGATTATCGCACCCGTTTTGACCCTGGCCATTGGGGAGCTGTATATCATCTTAACCCACCTCAGGTACCCTGGTCCCATCCTGTATTCTGCCAGGGCCGCCAACAACCACGGCCACCTCACAGAGTCAAAGGCTTTTATTGCATCCAGCGAGACCATAGCCATTTCGCCTGGGTCCTTTTCTGTCTGTTCTATAATGTGGTGGAGTCTCCTGTGGTTGTCGATTATATTGCTGCCCAGGACATAGCCTCAGTGGCAGTGCAAACTTGGCTTCATTCAAGGTAAGACAGAGGGCTAGCTGATAGGTACAGTTCTATCTAACAGATAACCCAAGAAATTACAGTACACAGGTCTGCTGAAAAATATGCACTCTTAATTATAGAATTGCCCACCAAGCAACCATAAGTACTACTTTGGAGTAGAACACAACACACAGAAACGCAGAGTAAATATAGAAATAGTAAAGTGCTTTCATATTATTGAAGTAAAAAAGGATACAACGAAGTAGCCCTGTAAACAATGGACTAATTGGGTCCTGTTTATTTGACTTACAAGTCAACAAACCAATAGCACCCCTTCATGCCCAGCCAATCCAACCAACCCTCCAACTCACCTGCCCTTTTATTACCCTTGTGGTCAGACCCCATCCAGAAGGGGTCACTTCTATTTACGACAGTGGTCTCTGGAAGAATCAGAGTCGGGGGCAGGGGGGTCAGTTGACATACCTGTTTCTGTCCCCCCTGTCCTTCATAGGGTGACATTGGTGCATAAAGTCCTGGCCCTAACTCACTCTCACCTGACCTTTGGTGGTGGAACCTGGGTTAAGGATTCTTCCATATCCTAGTGTGTTGGATTGAGCTGAGTACTTACATGAACTTTACTTGAACTCTTACGTAACTTTGGAACTCTTTTACTAATTGTTAAGATGGATTTCTGAACCCTGACCTGGAGTGGCAGAGATTTAGAAGGCCAGCCTAGTTTCTTGGAACAGGGTAACCTCTGGACAAGCCAGACCAATCAGGGTAGCTATGGCAGGCGGTCAAGACTAAGTCTGAGGAGGGGTGAGGGTGACTGAATGACCTCAATGAGCACACAAAGCAAGGACACTTACAAATTACTCCAGACAGGTGTTATATCAAAAATATAGACACATTTATTACAAGGCCTTTGCAACATAGACGATAGTAAAAGAATCACAGTAACACTAAGTAAACCAACCCATCACAATCAATACAATATATATACAAGACCATTGGGGTCCAAAGGGTTAAATGCACGAAATATGTCGACAACCTAGATGGGAAGGAAATAGGCAGTGCAGATAATCTTTAAGCCCAGTTCGACATCGCAAATACACCTAACTAAGAGGCAGTCCAAGCCCTAAGAAGACAGGAGCCTTGTGCTCAATAGTACTTGCAATGCCAGTGCACGCGGTTGTTCCAAAGGGCAGAATAGGGTCTCTTCAGGTGTCTCTAGCAGATCGGGAAGGTGGATGAGGCGATGCAGAACAAGTTCCCACTATTCAAGAAGGACCTCCACTTGAAGGCAGAGGCAGTTCGAGAGTTCGGGATGGAGTTGCTATTTCGCAATTGCAGTGGAAAGGAGAGGGGCCCTCAGGGGCCACTCATGCATAAAAATGGGCCCTTGCGCTAGGGGCCATCGGTTGGGGTATTAAGTACTCACCGGTCCCCGACGCAAGCGGACCCAAACTTCGGCAGGTCAGTCCACTTCGCTTGCAGGTTGGAATGCGGCAAAAAGGACGTCTCGGCACCTTTTAGTTTCTGAGATACAGCGATGATTCCCAAACGGGACAGTGGCGATTTCTCCGCTCCGGGTGGATAAATCGACCCAGTTTCACTGCAGCAGGCTTCAGGGGCAAGAGGGTCACAGATGCAGCAGACTTGCAAAGGACGTTGTCGCGGCAGAGCAACACGGTAACCGTCCTGGCGCAATCGTCTCACTTCAGACCTGGGAAAGCCAAGTGTACGAAATTCGGTGTGAGGGTGCCGGGGACACAGAACTAGCAGCATACCAAGTTTCGAGGGCCTCCTCGAAACGGCGGCAGTGACAGAGTAAAGCAACTGGGTAAGCTGGTCAGCCCACTGGTTGGCCTCAGGGACACTTCTGAGAAAGCTTACTTGCAGAGTTTGATGAAGGTGCGGAGGATAGTTGGTCCCACTATTCCAATGGGTCGAAGCGTCTTCGCAGACCTTCTAGGACGACCAGATGCAGAGGGGTCCCACAGGACGACTGCGGGCTCAGGGTGCCAAACCTTCCAGCGGGTCACCACCGGTTCCTCGACTCTGATTCATGTTGCAGGATACTTCGATCCTATCCTTTGTTCAGTGAGAACTCAGGAGATCGACATGGTAGTGGTGCTTTCAGCCTCCTCTTATCCAAAGTTCCCTTCGCACAAAAACGGAGAGGACCCAATGGGAGATCTGCTCACAAACACACACTCCATACGTGGACCAATCACGGACCACAGTGGTCCCAGTCATTCATGGCACTCCAGACTCTCTGGCACCCAAGATGTGTATTGGAACCAGACGTTCCAGCCCACATCCTGGAGGCACACACACAAGGCATGCAGAAGCCCACGAAAGCATTGGGATTCGCGGGAGTGACCAAATAAGGACTGACCCGGGTCGACTCGCCCTGGGGAAGGTGAAGGGGCAAGATGGCCAAAGGACAGGACAAAGAACCTTGTGGCATGGCCATTTTGGAGCCAGGCCACCTATTCGCGGTTAACACGGTTAACATGGCAGGAAAGGGAGAAAAGATAGCTGCCACCAGTCCTGTCCATGACACATCTGCACAGTTCATAAAAAATCCAGAAAGAGTATCTAGGGCCTTTGGAAATGACTATAGCCCCAAGTGTGCTGTATGGTAAAATACATTGCACACTTGTTACATGTTGCACAAAAGTTGCAACATGAGGAAAGGACTAACGGAAACAAAGTCTCCCAGTACTGACTGTCTTAAGGGCATGTCAGTTTCCCCATAAAAAGTGAGCGAAAGCCCAGAGGAGTGCAGCTGAAGACTGTGCTTCTCTGGCAAAGTCAGTGAATGGTGTCTAAACAGCAGCAGAAAGTTTGGGGGTTGACACATGGAGGGAAAAGTACATACAATTATGAAATCTTTCCTAACACTAATCATAACCACTGGGACTCCAAATCTCTCAATAAATCTACCTGAAGAATTGAATGCTTTGGAACTGGTGACTTTTGTGCACCAGACCTCAAACCATTTTAGGGTTCAAAATGTGAGAGAAGCTGGTCTGTGTTAATTCTAAAGAGTTATGTATATTCTATGCATCTTACTATTCACCAAAGGGTGTAGGTATACATACATCTCGGTGCCTGGATCCCTACGGGCTTTGGCACGGTATAATCATAATAACAATAACAATACATGTTTTATAAGGTTTTGTGTGACAATATTTACCTACTGTTAGGGGAGTTTTCCTTAAGTCCACCTGGCGTTAATACTCTATAAAACTATGCCTCCGTGTACAGGTCCCATAAGTCTGTTCTATCTAAAAGATCTGGTAGAATGGCAGAACAACCAGGCTTTTCTTATGAGGAGGATATGAGTTGTAGGTAAGTACACTGAACCCAGTCAATACAGTAGTCCAAAAAAACTCTTAAACACTGAAAGTTATAATAAAACATACATGTGTTTTATATACAAAAGGCAGGTAAGTAAATACTCTTTTAGACTAACCAATACACATAGGAAATATCAACAATACTTTTAAAAGGCGGCTGCTCCAATAGTAGTTTCTTGCGCTTACAATTGTTACAGAAATTGACACTAATGACAGTTCTACCATATAACTTGTAGTGCCACGCACCCACATTAGTTACAGAGAAATGATAGGTTAATTAATTCATTTATAAAGTCACACAGACAAAGTGTTACTATTAGTAGTGAGATATTTCACAGTAACACTTGTCAAGGCTTCTAATACTTTGCTAGTCCAATCCCTAACTATCCAAGAGTTCACCAAAGTCAATGTAGGAGTGGAACAAAAGGCTTATGTAGCAGCAGAAAAGGCAAGGATCCTCAGGATACTTTAGTCAGTTTTATAAAATACATATAGCAAGGTAATACAATGTATAGGAACCCTCTAAAGGACACCCTAATAGGACACAAGCTGGGAACCCTAGGCCAGAGGCATGGGTGGACACCCAAACACCTTGCAAAGCACTTCAGTCATGCTGGAGCGACTATTCGGCTTGAGGTAAATTCTACCTTGATCCACACAGCACCTTAGGTTAGAAGAAGCAAATGCAGCTGCATTCATTCCTGTGCAGCAGCAACGGACCCGGTCTCCTGATTCCACGGTCAGGTGACGAAAGGAAGGACTCTGAGCGGGATGTCACAGCAGCAGTCACGAGAAAGTACCCTCAGCAACGATTTCTTCAGTCTTCCACGTCAGTCTGTGGCTTTGGCGCCTTTTCATCAGCTCTAAAAAAAGACGGTTATCGCTGGTCGATCTTCCTCGGTTCTTCAGTCCTGCACTCTGGTGAGGGGACTTGGATGAGTGAGATTGTGCCTCTGGAGGTCCAACTGGAGCTCACCAAAGATCTGGGCGGATTCGGCCACGCAAAGACGTTGCACTGCAAATGGGTCGGACGTCCCCTAGTATTCGCAATTTTCAGCACATCGGGGGATGCCTTGATTTGCAGTTCTGCTTGCGACTGGTTGATCCCTCCAGCCAAAGGGAAGGAGTTGTCCTCTTCGGAGCTTCTCTTTCGATATGAAAACAGGGTCAGGACAGCAGTGGTTGCTTCACGGTAATTGGAAGGGTCTGCAGGCGTCTCTGGTCATCTTTAGCTTCAGATCTTCTTTTCCAGTGGTCGACTTGCCTTCTGCCTCAGGAACCTTGCCTTTTATTCGGATTTCCCATTTACTCATGTTCAAACTCTCCCAGCAGTTTGCAGAAAGGGGAGGGAGGCTGTCCCATCATGACAGCCAGCCCCCCAGTGGGAACTGGTTCAATCCAGGCACTCTGGCAGACAAAGGACAGGGGAGTGTAAAACTCCTCCCCTGCTTCCTGCCTTCACAGACACACTGGAGCCTAGGCGGGGACACCGATGGGTTTCCGCCAAAGGCAAAACTCACATTCAGACCTCCCCTTCCAAAAATGGTAGAAGAAGGGCTAACAAAGGACAGCCATGCAAGAAATTGCGAAAAAAGAAAGGAGGCACCATGATAGAACATAAGTGACCCTTTGGTGCATAACTGAGGCTGGGAATACAGTCTGCGGTAGAAAATAGCACCAAAGTTGGTAGAACATGACCGCTGCCACCAGCCATAACTTTAGGGTTGTCACTGTGATGAAAAAGTCACAGCAGCAGAGAAGGGGGATACTAGGTATGCCCTTAGCACTCCACATAAGGTGGTGTGTAATAATCCCTCATAAGTCAAAGTTTTAGGAAGTATACTAAGTATCCCTTTTTCCTTATAAACAGTAGTTCTTAGGGGAAATGAAAGAATATGAAAAAGGATAACCCAAAGGGTTCCCAGCAACACCGCACAGAGGGTGCTGTCTGCTGCAAAAGAGTAACACAGATGCCTTTAAGAGATATGGAGGAAAGGAGACTCCATATAAAATAAATAAAACATAAAGAACAGAGTTCCTATAGATAAAGCAGTAAGAATGATTGAGGGGAAAAAGGCTCCTGTCCTTCAGGAGAGAAAGAAAAAGATCCTGAAGTCCAGCAAATCAGTGCTGGGGATCTCACTAGTAGAGGGGATTAAGCGTACATCGGATAAGACTTCCTAACACCTATAATCTTTATCTGCTTACTTTGTAAACTAGAGGCCTAATAAATAATTGTACTTTGATATACTTAATGTCTAACTGGAATTATTGGTGTTTCGCTTGGGGACTCATTGTCGCCCTTGACCACTCTCACGCCCTTCCTGAGACTTGATCGCTCTATTACCTCACCTTGACTGGTTTTTGCTAACCTCTCAGTGTGTTCCCTGTTCACCATAATAGGGTGGCCTCCCAAATTCCTCCCACCAGGGCTGACTTTGGAAATCCATCTTAACACATGCAAATGTAATTAGAAATTAGGTGACTGTTCAATTACTGCCAGAGACGAGTAGTTTAAAACATTATAAAACCATGCAAAGCAGTGTGTTCAGGTGCAGTGATGACTGCTATGTCAGTGCCTATTTGACAGCCGGACAACGTTTTTTCGTGGGATTTAGCTGTATTATATGGGTTGCAGTACAAAAGGGGGAATGGGTATTATTCAACGGTTTAGCAACCGCCAGAGAAACGGTTTATTAATTAGGGCTCTGCTATACTCTACATGCAGGACATGTGCACACTGAATAGCATGCAGTCACATGCAAATTACATGCACAGTTGTCAGATATGTCAAAGATACATTCAACACATGTCCTCTTGTTTGTACCATTGTGTTATTGCAGTGCAAATGTTTATATTGTATACAAACATAGTACAGCAGTGTTGAATGGAGTGAAAAATCCACCTTCCGTAATGGTGGGAAGCTATCTATAAAGAAAATAGATCCTGAGCTACTCCCACAGGTTGGGTTTATAGAATCTGCAAAAGGCGGAGGTGTATCCCAAAACTAATGTAAGAAGGGAGAAGAGCAAGGGCATCAGAGAAATAAATCCAGTTTTGTGTCTCAATTTCAAGAAGCTATTTTCAGAGTTATTTTGCCATATAAATCCTCAGAAAGACATAAATATAATCCACAGAGGGAAATATCATTGAAACTTCAAAAGTGCAAGTAGTTTGTAAGGTTTTCTAATTGTGGGTTTCGTTAGGGGGTTTCTGCTGCGACAAGGATCAGTGATTCAGTTCTAAGTGACTGTATTCACAACCAGTAGCTCGGTCGCAAAGTGTACAGGCTTAGAGTACTCCTACTACTCTCTTACATGCAGTACATCAAAACAATGCCACCACACAGATTGCGCCAGGTACAGACGTTTTATTAGTAAGTTATGTCCTTTAGTTGACACATGTTTCGGCCTTTGGCCCTCTTCAAAACCGGACATTTACTGTATTACAACATCAAAAATAAATTGCAATGCACGTACATATTATGCGCACATAATCAAATCAGTTTAATAAGAAATGAAGATAAAAAACATGAAAAAGAAAACAAAGAATGGAAACAAATTTTTGATTAGTGTTGAGTCCTCTCATTCCGAACTAAAATAATATGTGTGTCATCAAGTACCCACAATATTGTTATAACTCGGTTTTAAATATCCCATAGAGTAAAAAGTCAGTTACGCATATCTGTCTGAGCCTTAGTTTCTTATCATTGATATGTTTGAATTAACTGATCATTGTTCATTACATTCAATATCGCTCTGTTATACTACTCTATTTGACCATGATCTTGAAGAATTTACCATACAAAATAGCATTCAGTAAGTCTCTGTTTGATACATGGTTATGTAAACATTAGTAGAAGCTGACTTACCCAATCACTGAAAAAAGTATACTGTCTTGAAGTTTGTGGAATGTATTCTTATGCAGTAGTTTATAACTGGGTAATATCCCCGTGCCTAGAAACAATGTAAACATCTAAGCATCCTGATTATGCAACATGTTTCCTTTGATACATTAAAATATTCTCTTTGCTTAATAAATAGTTAGTATGGTCGCGGAATTTCTGATATTTGTTTTGTGTATTCAAAGACAGACTGCTTCCCCGTATTTCCCTCTACATGTGCCACTTATAATCTATTTTCGCCATGAGGTGCCTGTTATCGTACGCACATTTTCTGGTGTCCGTCACCGTTTTAAATGTCCTTCTCATTCTAATAATATGCCCAGACAGATATTATATCATTCACTCGTATGATTTTGCTTCCAAAATTGCAGCAACAAGTCGGCTGTATACTATTCGCAAAATGAAGTTAGTTGAAATGTAACACATGTTGCTTTGTGCACATCATTAGATTAGCTGCCCTTTAGGTTCTATAACTGGGTCTCTATGCTTTGAGTTGGGTTTGCAGTGCCTGTTTTCTATTGTGACGCAGCAACCAAAGTAACTGTGGCGCGCTGATTTTTCATTCTCCTAAGCATTGACAGCTGTGTGCCTTAATGCAATGCTCACTATGATAAACAGAGAAAAGTTCTCCTGGTCGAAACATGTCAACTAACGGACATAACTTAATAATATAACATCTGTACCTGGCGCAATCTGTGTGGTGGCATTGTTTTGATAGTAAGGTTGTCCCAAAATATAAAGAATGATTCAACTTTGGTGCCATACAAGGCTGGAGCACCTCATATGTACCATCACCAACGCCAGGGAATTTCATTGGGAAATATGAAATGTTCATGTTATTGTTATTATTGTTATTATTGTTATTATTGTTATTATTGTTATTATTATTATTATTATTATTATTATTATTTGTTGAGTGCATAAAGGTAATATGCTACTGTTGCCCAACTTCTTCTCTTGGCTACAATTTAGGGACAAACATTAGATGTGCATGCTGTGTCTCAAGGAGGCCACAAACAATTATGGGGGAGAAAGGTGGTGAAAACAAGCATTTCATCAGAGCCAATATACAGCAGAAATGTCCAAAATAATGCTAAAACTAAGTTGAAATATACACAACCCCTAAAATTATAAGAGGGTATACCAAAAACAGATCTATCGCACTTCAATCCTTAGTACAAATGTATACGTTGGCGATGTATAACAGAGTGAATCAACCAAGGATGATGACATTAGTGCACGTATGTTCTTCATCTATGATAAATATCCGGCAGGGTTGATAATCTAGAATGGTCAATGCAAACTATATCGCAAATACATAAATAATTTCAAAATATTTCAGTCCCCTCTTTTATTTACACCATCATGAATTGCATGCATAATCATTTTGCAGTATTGTTCTCTAGTTTTAAGTAGGTGTGTAATGTTAGTTCTACGTCTTGACTCCTCATTAACAAAACATTAGATATTGAAGTTTATGTGCCGTCACAGATGGCAAAGAAAACACTCTCTCAGTCTTTGAGAGATTTCAAGGGTTTTTATTAAACTGTTGTGAGGCCTCGGGCCATGCCTATGTATCTCGCCCAGATTTGCATGAAAGGTTTGAATGGTGATTGGTGGGCTCATCCAGTTTCTTGCATAAAAGGCGAGGGTCCTGAAACTGAACCTCATAGTCGACTAACTGGACTGAAGATCCGAAGAAGAATTCATAGAAGGACTTCCCAGCAACTTCTAAACGACGCCAAAGCCGTTGAGTGACCGCTGAAGACCCGACACTGAATTCCGAGTGACAGGGAAGATCTATTGAGGACAACTTCCTCCCCTGTACTTGTGGGCCTAACAAGTCTCAAGACGACCTACATTTTGCACCATCCCGCGAAGAACTGTGACCCTTCCGTGCTGCAAACTCCCAATACCCTGGGACCTGTGCCATTTTGAAGTGCAACATCTTGTGAAGCACGGTTCCAGCTGAAACTTTGGGGTCATCCTTCTGGACCTGTAGTCGTCCTGTTCCTCTCCTAGATGTCCCCTCAGCTGAGTCATGGTCCGAGAACCGAAGAGAAGTCTACCGGACGACAACCGCAGCTGATCCCGAAGCCTATGAAGGGCTCCAGCGCACCAGTGCCACGATGATCCACTGCTGGGCATCCCACTGCTCGAGTGCATCTGTCTGTTCTCTACAAAGTTCCTTCTTCAGCTGCCCAGACCAAGAAACCCGAATCGGGGACAACTGTCGCCTCACCTTGGCAACCAACCTGCTGCACCAAGTTCTTCATTGAAAAGTTACCGTCTCGATCCTAGGTACTTACCTTGGTCTTGCTGCGTTGTTCTTGGAGGGCTGCAGTTAAGCTGTTACTTGCAACCCCCCTCCAGGGCACCCTGAGACCGATTGGGGTGAATGTCCCATGGGGCTCTAAATTGCCAAATTAACTGTTACTTACCTGCAGAATCTCCATATAGGAAGTGTGCCCAAACTGGTGGTAAACCCCATACTTGAGAAATAAATTGTTGATTTGGTTTGTCATAAATTTGGATGAAGGATTGTAGGTTTTTGTCTTTACTAAAAGCAAATGGAGTACGTTTTTCAACCTGTTTGGTGCCAGTTTTCTCTAATAAGATGTTTAACATTTTGACTTTGTGGACTAACTGTAGTTGTGCAGAATAGCCTGTCATTTCAGTCACTTCTATGTCTAGTAATTAGGAGGGTGCCCCTCTATTTTAAGGGCATTGGAAACAATTATATTTGGATAAGCTCTCACATGTAATTTAGGGCTCAGGTTATTTACCTCTCACAAAAAATCTTCTTTGTGCAATGAAGTTTTAATCATAAAAAATATTCATAAGGTAATCCAGCCTTGATACTCACTGGATGAACACTTGCATAATAAAATGCAGTATTTTGTCACTGCATCCTTGATATGAACTTGTGTGCTCCATATATTGTTGATGTTCATAATCCATAAATTAAGAAAAAGTATTTTGTTTTTGTGAGATGTGTTAGGGAGAATTCTCATTTATGTGCAAATTCCCTTCAACCTTAGAGAGCCCCTGCTCTTCTGCTGGATTTTAGGTTTTTTAATTTTAATCCTGGAGTGAGTGAAACCTTTTTCTTACTGCCTCCTGTATTTTGATTGGATTTGGATTATCGGTTTCCTTTATTTTTGGAGTCTGCCAAACTCCATAGGCATCTACTTTTTGTATGGTGACACACAGCACCTTCGGTGCAGTGTCACAGAGAAATCCTTTAGATTTCTCTTAAGGTTTAAAGGGATAGTCCAGTAAAACATTTTATTTAAACAATAGATAGGCAACATTAAAAAAAAAATACTAGCAAATTTTTTTTTAAACTTCCTATGTAAAATTTTGAGCTATTCAAGCTCAAAATTCGCAAAAGCAAGCACATGGGCGCATCCATTTTGTGAAATGGATGCACGCCTGTGCTGGCTTTTGCTTTTGCGGCACTAATGAAGGAAAAGCCAGCCAGCTGTAGTAAACAAAAGCTACCGCTGGGTGGCTTTTCCTTCATTGGTGCTGTACGCGGAGGACGGGGACTGGAGACCAGAGCAGGAAAGCTGCAGCTGAATCTCGGTAAGTGCTATTTATTTATTTTTTTAAATAAGCACTAGCTGCGTTTTTTTTCTAAGTTTTCTGGGCTGTAGGAGCCCGGAAAACTTAGAAATAAAACCGCAGCTTTAAAAATGTTGTATTTATTAACTTTAAATGGCTGATAGCAGTGGTTTAATGTTCCTAACATTGTGCTTTTCTACCGCAGGCTGAATCCTCAGCTGCAGTATAGCACCCATGGGTGACCATTGTGTAAAAATGGCCCCGGTCTTCTCTTTTTACCATTTCTTGCTTGTGAGGTCTTTGTTGGGTTTTACTCTGTGCGCCAAACCAGGTTTAACCCTTTTGTTTGTTTTGCCTTTTGCATGCTTCAGTACTGAAACCCACCTCTGGCTCCAGTGTGTCTGGCAGGGCAGGAAGTAAGGGAGGTGCCTGCAACTTCCCAGTCCTTAGTCTCCTTGGTTACCTGAATGCACCCAGTCCTGATTGGCTGGTTGGCTGTCCTTGCAGGACAGCCACCCTGTTGTGTGAGTGACAGCTAAGCTGTGCATGAAGGAGAGGAACCTGCTTAAAAGGCAAGGCTTCTTGAGTTTAAGACTGTCAATGCGAATCTTGATCCAGCGTGGAGGCAGCACAAACTCCTACCTCCCCTTGAAGGTCTTGGCGCCTGTAGTAGTGAAGTATGTACACTGGAAAGAGGGTTAGGGAGAGGTTATGGATAGGTAAGGGTGTTAGGGAAAAAACATGCTCCTTGGCTCTTGTCTTGCGGGTCTCCTTCCTGCTGCTCTCTTGCGGGCACGCACTGTGGCGCACAGTACTCACAGTACACACATACATACACACATACGTACAAGTTCCTCTCAGAATGGAGGTTAGCCACTCAGTTGTGCTGTCACTGAGTTTACCCCATGCACACTTGTTTGGTGTGCGCTCTTTGATTGCCCCTCCTGTTTTGTGCATGTTAGGGAGAATTCTCATAAATGTGCTAATTCCTCTCTACCTTAGAGACCCCCAGCACCGTTGCTGGATTTTGGGGACTTAAATTCTTTACCTGGAGAGAGTATGTATTTTTGCTATGACTCAAGCACTGTGGTTCTTTTGGTTGCGGAGTCTGACAAACTCCATAGGCATCATCTTTTACATTGTACCACACAGCACCTTCAGTGCAGTGACACAGGGAAGTCTTTCAAATTTCCCAAAGGTTTAAATAGCTTCTCTTGGATAAAATACTGTTTCCAAGAGCAGTATAGTGAAATTGACTTTACTTACATTGTAACTTTCTAGACCAGCACACACTATCTTACAATATGGTGCTGAAGGGGTTACTTAGTATCCCATTTGTCTAGTTTCTCATGTAAAGTTTTTATGTTACCCTTTCCTCGATGAATGGCTGGTGGCAGTGGTTTACTTTTAACTACCATGGTTTGCTTTTACCACGGGCTGTGTTCGCAGCTGCAGTAAAGCACCCAAGGGTGCCATTTTTGTCAAAATGGCCCGATCTTCTTTTTTCGCTATTTCTTTGTTGAAAGGTCATTCTTGAGATTTTCTCTGCGCGCCAAACCAGGTTTGGTTCCTTTGTTCGTTTTGTCTTTGGCGGGATTCACAAGTGGCTCCAGTATGTCTGGCGGGGGCAGGAAGTGAGGGAGGTGCCCGAAACTCCCTGTGCTTAATCCCCTTAGTTACAGGAATGCACCCAAAGGGGATTGGCCGGCTGGCTGGCTGTCAAGGACAGCCACCCTGCTGTGTGATTGACAGCTAAGCTGGAATGAATTGGAGAAACCTGCATAAAAGGCGAGGCTTTTTGGCTTGGAAGGCAGAGTCGACCACTGGCCGAAGGAATCCGAAGAAGAACCTGGCAGAGATGCCTGCTGCAACTCCTGGACCATTGGTTTGCCCGGTGAAGTCCTGCTGCTGTGCTGAAGCTCAGAATTCACCTCGACTAGAAAACCCCTCAAAGACGACTTCTCCCCTGGAGTTGGTGGGACCAATCAACTCCAAAGTAAGCCACCTGGAGACCCTGCTGTGTGATTGACAGCTAGGCTAGAATGAATGGGAGAAACCTGCATAAAAGCTGAGGGTTTTTGGCTTGGAAGGCAGAGTCGACCACTGTAGGAAGGAATCCGAAGAAGAACCTGGAAGAGACGCCTGCTGCAACTCCTGGACCGTTGCTTTGCCCAGTGAAGCCCTGCTGCTGTGCTGAACTCCGAATTCGCCTCGACTAGAAAAGCCCTGCAAGGACGACTTCTCCCCTGGAATTGGTGGGACCAATCAACTCCAAAGTAAGCCACCGGGACATCCTCTCGAAGCTTCTTGTATTTCCACTGTAGTGGCTGCTGGAACCGAAGAGCCAGGAAGATGAACACCAGATTGAGTGCGTTGCTTTTAAGTTGGCCAAGAGCTCCAAGAAGATCCTCAGGACTCCCAGGAAGCAAGTCTGACCGAGCCTGAGCCACCTCAACAGAGTGCTGGACCCCAGATGCAAGGAAAGCTCATCTCAACAGCCAAGAGTCCGCGGTGGTGCTATTTGCTGAGACGCGAGGAGCTGAAGCTGCAGAGTGTCACTGAATGGAAGTTGGTCCTTTTCTGTCGCCGACCGTCCCATTGCAGTGCAAGAGTCCTCCATTCGTCCTCCATCTTGTCCCCACGACTGAGGCCCAGGAACACAGGATCTGCAGAGCTGCACAGGAACGGAAGCCAACTGGAACCATTTCTTCTATCCAAAGGTACTGTAAAGTCTAAGAGAACTTACCTCTTGTTGTGCAGCCTCACTTGTTCTCAGTGGAGACTTGCCTTGGTTGCTTCTGTAGAGTTGCTAACAGCTTCTTTAACTCACAAGCTTAATCAGCTTGTGGCCCTACTTTGATTTCTTCTCTTCAACAAAGACTTCTAAAACATTGTGCCAGACTTTTACCTACCTGTAAGAATTGATTCAGCTCACCTAGACCTTTGTCCAAATTGACTTTGGTCTGGCCTGGCTCCCTGAATGACTCTTCTTCCCTCTGGCTTTGTGTTTTGTCTTCCTTCCAGGAAGGGGTTAACTTACTTTGCATTGGGGGTTACCAAAAGTATTTACCTGCTTCAGAATATTTGTGTGATCTCTTGTTATGTTCTAATAACCCTTTTCTTTGACATATTCCAAGTATTGTTCTAAATGCATCAGTAATATATTAATGCCCATGGTGCCCTAGCTATTTAAGTCACCTGAGGGTGTAGGAAGTGTCTTTGTGTGCCATCCCAAAAGGGTACTTACTTATTTAGAGAAACTAAGAGTGTGTATTTTGGAGTGTATGTGTGTGTTACTATTATTATATTACCCCTTCTGAAGAAGGCTTACTCAAACTGACTTAAATAAATTAATAATTGTTTAATCAAGAATCCTTGTGTGTAAGAGTTTATTTGAATACATGTCACTGCGAATCTCTGTGTAACTCCCCTACTGCTCACATTGACCCCTCTTGAGATAAGCCTGGCTGCTCATCACGCTACCAACCTGTGCAGTACAGACTTATACCAAAGGTTGGGTTCCTATTGCCAGGAGGTCAGGGTTGTTGTAGTGCACCCAAAGGGTACTGCATACAATCTTGCCTAACACTGGAGCATGTGGTTGCTCCATTACGCTGATTCTGGAGCTTAGTCTCTGACCAGAACCTCTAACCAGGTGCCGGGCCATAGCACCCTGCCTTTGTTTTTAACATAACCCTAAACATGCATTAGCACAGCCCTGAACATGAATGCCCCTAAACATGGCTACACAGGATAAACCACTTTGCAAGTGATCACAGCATGAGAACTACACTACCCTCCTCACCAGCCCTTCAACAGCCCCTCACTTGGTGAATGAAAGAACAGCTGCTTCCTGCTCTGCACCGGACAAGCCCGTACGACCACGGGGCCCACATCCACCTGGAGGTGAGCCAGTTGCGACCTAAAGATCTCCTCCTGCTGTAATCCGCTTGTTTGCAAACCAGCAGCAGAGGCGGATTACATCCTTCTTTTCACTCGATCCTATGCCTGGCCCGAAAATGGCCGTGCGGCCCACACGCAACGCAAGCCTCCACAACAAGGCTGTTTACTGCGTTGCTTAGCAACGCTCGTTTCATCTTCTGCCCGTGCCTATTTGCCGGCAGGCGGAAGCCGGCACCGGCCCTTCCGGCATAGGCCTGGAGGACAAGGCCCTGTTTCGCTCCTGTTTAGCAAGTGGATGCGCGTATTTGCGCCGGACCCTGCGAAACTCTGGAAGCTTCCCTACTTCTGACTCTAGCAGCAAAGGGTTACACTGCCAGAGCGAAAACAAGTACCGAGAGAGAGAGAGTGCACCCATATCTCTAACTTCTTGTCAACATGAAATCCACTTGCAGATACCCTATCCATAGGAGCTGCATAAAGAGCTAAATCCCATTCACCAGCACCTCGCTCATGAGGCAGGAGCCTCGTCCAGCCAGCCATCCGACCCCGGAAGATCTCTACCGCGCCGGCGTCCTGCTGCACGCCAAGGATGAGGAGTACAGGAGCCGCGGGTAAGCAATAATTGCAGCCGCAGCCCGCTCCCTTCATCCCGTTCCCTCCGAGATCCCAGCCCTGCAAAGCAACCGCCACACACGAGGAGCGCAATGGCGGCTCCCTCATTTCTCTTTGTTTACTATCTCTAAGCAGTGCATCACACTACGCCTGCTCCACACCGTGCTGCCATCATAGAGTGAACTATCTACGCGAACCAATTATATTAGCGGTACGACACAAGAAATCATATCCGCCTGCTACCGCCTGTCATGACGCGCGCTCCATGGAAGCTATGGAGCCGGTGGAAGGGCTGATTCCGTACCTCCACCAGCGGTCTAGTCTCCCACGCACTGCTGTGCCGTCATGACGCACATAAATGGGCGTCTCACGCGGTACTCATTGCGTTGCAACCTTGCTTTTCCGGCCTGGTTCGTACGCTTGGTCTCCTCTCAGACCCCCCCCGCACAGTGTATTCCTGCTTGCTTCCTCTTGTCAGCCCTCAGTGATATCCCTCTCTACTCTCATCCCGCTATCCCTCTGAGTGCTACCTCCTCTCCTCTGTTTCTCCCGCTCCGTTGAATTTCCCTTCCCGGTGGGGCTTACCTTTTCATTTGTATGCTCCATTCCCTCCGTTGTCTCCTGCAGACCTCTTCCTCACTTCCTCGGATACGGAATCATTCCAACAGCGCTCAGGATACGCACACTACCCCGATTCCTGCAGTGTCTTCTGGGAACTGTAGTCCTCGTATCAACTCCAACGGAACGCCTTCAGCCTCGACATCAGTAGTGCTGTACATCCAAGCACACCAGGGTTTTTCAGCCACGCTTTTCCCTGGTTTTGGGGGCGGACTCCCGGAGGGCCCCTTCTGCCTTGCTGTCTACCAGTAGGCAGGGTGGCTTCCGGTGGAGCTCGTCCCACTCTCAACAGGAAAGGACGAGACCTCTGGAGGGAAAGAAGAGCCATTGACACAGACGGTTCCTCAGAAGAACTCAGCACAGGTGAGGAGGAGGGAACCAAGGAGGGTACTAGTCAAGCTACCAATACTCCATCGCATGACAGTTTGCAACGCCAAAGAATGGCTAGCTTAGAGCAGTATCAAGAACTGGTTAATGCCATACAGGGGATAACTGCTGAGCTCCAAACCATGAGGGTAGAAAACACCGCCCTTAAGGCTGACAATGCCGCTCTGAGACAACTAATGATTCGGAGAGAAGAGGTTCGGGAAGATCTCCCACCCATGCCCTTACCCTGTGGGAAGTATGAGGGGAACCCCAAGAAGATTAAGGAATTCCTCGACGCCTGTAGAGTATACTTTACTTTTCGCCCAAAGATGTACGAATTCGACAAGGCAAAGGTTGGCTTCCTTGTCTCAAATCTTGGGGGTAACGCTCTAGCATGGGCTACCCCGTTGGTTACAGAAAATGATCCTATCCTGAATGACTACAATGCCTTTGTACTACGATTCAGAGAACGCTTTGAAAGGACCGAGACATTGTACGCGTCTTATGAAAACATACTAGACCTCAAACAGGGTCTTGTTGATGTACAAACCTATGCCTCAAACTTCCAGAGGATAGCTTGGGAAACAGGATGGCCTGACTCAGTCAAACAGACTCTCTTTCGGAGAGGGCTACATGAAGATTTGAAGGACGAACTCTCTCGAGTAGCAAGACCCTCCTCCTTCCAAGAACTAGTCGCTCTGGCCCTCCAGATGGAATATCGAATTTCAGAGAGAAGAGCAGAAAGAAGGAAGACCAGACCCAATCCGCCTTCTACACCATCCTCCTACTCACCAGCCGCTCCAGACAGATCTCTTCTCCAGACAGAAGAGCCCATGCAAATCGGCGCAGCAAGGGGTCCACTTACTGCAGCAGAAAGAAAGAGACGAAAAGACCGGAGCTTGTGCATGTATTGCGGTTCTGAGAAGCACCTCCTTAGGGACTGTCCGGAGGTACCTCCCCGAAGGTCGGGAAACGAAAGACCCCGACCCTGAGCAGGGAGACGGAAGGGGCTTCTCTTGCTAATCCCTGTTTTACAAGTGCGTCCATACCATGTCCCCCCTCAAACCAGTTAATGGTCCTAAAGATAGTTCTGGAATGGACCCCAACCCAAGCAGTTGAGTGTCTAGCAATGCTTGACTGTGGTGCAGCTGGGAACTTTATGGACGACCAATGGGCCAGTAGATACGCCATTCCTAGGAGAGAAAAACCTCAGCCCATACCCGTTGAAGGAGTGGATGGCACACCTTTGTCTTCCGGTCTTATCCATCAAGAAACCACGGAAGTCACGGTTAAGATGAAGACTCATCATGAAACAGTGGTCTTTGATCTGATAAAAGCTGCCCACTTTCCGGTGATACTCGGGATACCCTGGTTGAGAAAGCACAATCCGGGGATCGACTGGGTAACTAACATTATAGAGTTCAGGTCAGACCTATGTTTGCAGTCCTGTTTGAAGGAGGAAGGGCAACAATCACATCAGGGTGACACAGTGCCAGCGAGGAGTATTAACTCCATTCCCGTTACCTATCGGGAATATACCGACATCTCTGCAGATACTCTTCCCAGACCCCTTCCCCCACATCGAGCCGAGGACTGTAAAATCGATCTCATACCTAATGCAGTGGTCCCATTCGGGAGAATGTATCCCTTATCCCTCCCGGAGAAGGAAGCATTAAGAGACTACCTAGCCAGCAATCTACAGAATGGCTTGATACAAGAATCGACTTCCTCGGCTGGAGCTTCTCTGTTCTTTATTCCAAAAAGGGGAACCAAGGAACTCCGACCTTGTATTGACTACAGAGGCCTAAATAGCCAAACCATACGAGATCGATACCCTATGCCTCTAATTAAGGAGATCATGGAAGCAGTACAAGGTGCAAAATGGTTTATCAAATTAGACCTTAGGGGAGCCTATCATCTCCTACGAATCCAACAAGGGGACGAATGGAAGACCGCCTTTCGTACTCCATTAGGTCATTTCGAGTACAAGGTAATGCCCTTTGGGTTGGTTAACGCGCCAGCCCAGTTCCAAAGATTTATGGACAAAGTCTTCAGTGATCTTCTGTTTAAGTCCACGGTAGTTTACTTGGATGACATCCTGGTTTACTCTCATACTTTAGAACAACATCGTCTACACGTAAGAGAAGTGCTCAAGAGACTCCGAGGCCACCACCTATTAGTCAAGCCAGAGAAATGTCTTTTTGAGGTTGCTACAGTTTCATACCTGGGCTTTATTCTGTCAGAAGACCGCATCGAGATGGACCCTCACAAGACTACATCTATCAACAATTGGCCTGTTCCCAGCTCAGTCAAGGACATCCAGAGGTTCCTGGGGCTGACAAATTTCTATCGAAAATTCATCACAGGCTTTTCCAACACAGTCCTACCTATCACAGCTTTACTTAAGGGGATGAAGTTCCTTTGGACGCCAGAAGCAGATTCTGCCTTTCATCAGCTCAAACAAGCATTCACCTCTGCACCCATCCTCAGGCAGCCTGATCAGTCGCAACCCTTTATCATAGAAGCAGACGCCTCTCAAGGGGCTATCGGAGCAGCCCTACTACAAAGGAAGGAGGATCAACTCGAACATCCCATTGCCTATTATTCCAGAACACTTACCTCCAGTGAAAGGAACTATTCAGTGATCGAAAAGGAGCTGTTAGCTATTAAACAGGCATGTGAGGAGTGGCGCCATTTGTTGCAAGGAGCGAAATACCCGTTTCAAGTTCGAACAGACCACAGGAACCTAAGTGTTCTGCAACAGATGGAATGCAGGAACTCTCGTCATGCTCGTTGGGCTTACTATTTCTCCCAATTTGATTTCATACTCACGTATCTTCCAGGTAGAGACAATCACTTAGCGGATGCTCTCTCCCGCAGCCACCAAGAAGGATCAGGGAATCACCCTGAACAGGAACGGCTGCTCAACGGGAAGAGATTCATAGGAACAGTTAATAAATATCTACAGCAGGTTCTTGAAGCCCAAAGAACCACCTCTCTTCCCAGAGACCCCTCTCTGACCTAAAAAGGAGAATACCTGTATAAAGACGACTTGCTTTACCTGCCCACCCAAGATCTCCAGAACCAAGCCCTTTCGTGGTGTCACAATCTGCCCATGGCTGGTCACAAGGGCCGTGCTGCTACACTGGAACTACTGAAGAGGAGTTTCTGGTGGCCCAAGATGAATCAGGATGTTGGGGAGTACGTCTCTTCCTGTCCCACATGCGCTCAAGGCAAACACAGTTCGGCTAAACCATTGGGGCTTCTACAACAGGATGAACCACCCGCTGGACCTTGGCAACATATTTCTATGGATTTCATGGTGGAGTTACCCAGATCGGGAGGAAGTTCTGCTATCATGGTAGTGGTCGACTCCTTTAGTAAGCTGGCGCATTTCATTCCTCTTCAAGGCACTCCTTCTGCTACTACCACAGCAGACGTGTTCCGAAAGGAAATAGTCCGTCTCCATGGTCTGCCCTCCTCAATTGTGTCTGATAGAGGAACACAGTTTACCTCCAAGTTCTGGACTGTATTGTGTAAACAGTTACAGATTCAGAGAGCATTGTCTTCTGGCTTTCACCCGGAAACAAACGGACAGACCGAATGCCTCAACGCTACACTTGAACAGTTTCTGAGATGCTACTGCAACCAGACTCAGGATAACTGGAGTCATCTCTTATCGGTTGCAGAATTCTCATATAACAACACCAAGCATACTGCAATCGGTATGAGTCCCTTCAAATGTACATATGGGTACGAACCCAAACACATCCCATTTCCCACCGTTCAACCCACTAATGTCCCTACCATAGACCTACTACTAGACACTCTCAAACGAACCCACAAGTCAGCTCAAGAAACCCTGTTGGCCAGTCGTCAGACTTACAAGAGATGGGCTGACAAGAACAGGAGACCTAATCCTGATTGGAAGAAAGGAAGCAAGGTCTGGTTGTCCACGAAATATCTTCCCCGGAGAGTCCACCGAGGTAAATTCACTCAGAGATATATCGGACCTTTTTCCATACAACAACAGATCAATCCTGTGGCCTTTCGGCTAAACCTCCCGCACTCTCTTCGGAGAATACATCCAGTGTTCCATACCTCGCTTCTTAAGGAATACAAACCTGATCCATTCTTGAGAACCTCCAGGAGGAAGATACCCAGTGTGGATGATGACACCCAAGAGTATGAGGTTTCGCGCATCTTGGACTCTCGTTACAAACACGGAGTCCTACAATACCTCATACTGTGGAAAGGATACCCTTGGACGGAAAGAACTTGGGAACCAGCCAAAAATCTACATGCCACCAGGCTCCTACGCATATTCCACAGACACCATCCAGGCAAGCCTGGAGGACGGTCTTGGCGAAGGGGTTATACTGTCATGACGCGCGCTCCATGGAAGCTATGGAGCCGGTGGAAGGGCTGATTCCGTACCTCCACCAGCGGTCTAGTCTCCCACGCACTGCTGTGCCGTCATGACGCACATAAATGGGCGTCTCACGCGGTACTCATTGCGTTGCAACCTTGCTTTTCCGGCCTGGTTCGTACGCTTGGTCTCCTCTCAGACCCCCCCGCACAGTGTATTCCTGCTTGCTTCCTCTTGTCAGCCCTCAGTGAAATCCCTCTCTACTCTCATCCCGCTATCCCTCTGAGTGCTACCTCCTCTCCTCTGTTTCTCCCGCTCCGTTGAATTTCCCTTCCCGGTGGGGCTTACCTTTTCATTTGTATGCTCCATTCCCTCCGTTGTCTCCTGCAGACCTCTTCCTCACTTCCTCGGATACGGAATCATTCCAACAGCGCTCAGGATACGCACACTACCCCGATTCCTGCAGTGTCTTCTGGGAACTGTAGTCCTCGTATCAACTCCAACGGAACGCCTTCAGCCTCGACATCAGTAGTGCTGTACATCCAAGCACACCAGGGTTTTTCAGCCACGCTTTTCCCTGGTTTTGGGGGCGGACTCCCGGAGGGCCCCTTCTGCCTTGCTGTCTACCAGTAGGCAGGGTGGCTTCCGGTGGAGCTCGTCCCACTCTCAACAGGAAAGGACGAGACCTCTGGAGGGAAAGAAGAGCCATTGACACAGACGGTTCCTCAGAAGAACTCAGCACAGGTGAGGAGGAGGGAACCAAGGAGGGTACTAGTCAAGCTACCAATACTCCATCGCATGACACCGCCACACCTGCCCAAGTGTTTAATCTGCTGCACACTGTAAGTGTATTCCTAGTGTACTCCTACAATTTAAAAAAAAAATGTTTTTATTGTGTTTGATTCAAAAAGAAACTTTACAATTTATAACAATTCTTTCTGGCATATAAATTTTAAAATTCACGGTTCTTTTCATATTTACAGTAAACTTAAAAGAAAGAAAAGGAAAGGAAAAAAAAAAGAAAAAAAGATATTACAGCAATTCCAAACATAATTTCAAACATTATCACAATCATATAAACAATCCAATTGGAGATATAAAAACTTCAGTTCAAATTAATTTATTTAGAGCAGAAATATCTTTCGCAATTACTTTTCAAAAGTTGGTCAAACTAATTATCAGCTTGTAACTGTTCCCCCACATACACCTGTTCCATAAACTTAACCTCGAAAATCCAGTATCAGAATACAAAAAACTCCCCAAATGTCTAGTTCTTAATACATCAAAATGTTTACAGTAGATCACCAAATGTTTCACGATTCGATGTTACAATGTGTTTGACAGAATCTACAGTTCACACTCTTGGAAGCAATCTGTGCACCTTTATCAACCCAACTAAGAATGCGTTCATTGGTAGAGAATTGATTTAATCGAAACCACATGTATAAGTTCCTTTCTACTAAATTTGGAAATTGGTATATATACCTTGGTAGAATTCCCATTTTCCTTCTGAATGGTGCATATTCTTTATACATCTTAAAGTTGCCAATATGATCAGATTGGCGACACCAGGTCAACAATTGAAATTTACGCTTGTTTGCAGGCAGACACAATATAAAATCATCTTTACAAATATTAGTAACTTCTAAAATGCCATCCATTTTCTTAGCAAAGTTAGTTAGTATCGATAAGGATCCCTGTTTTATTATTAGGCTGAGATCTACATATAACGAATTCCTAGGAGGACTTTACATCTTTCTATAATTATTCAATCGTCTCCAGTTCCACTTGGCAGAAAGCGGTAACAGTCCTAATTCATGTATAATAATTGCATTTGGAACCGATCTAGCAAGACCTAAAACTTTTTTCCACAGTTGCCCTTGAATCATATGCAGGAAATCTTCCATCCCAACCATGCATAAATCAAGAATGTATAGTATGCAAGGTTCGATCTTCAACAAGTAGAATTGAATAATTGGTATTAAGGTGAAATTACAATATTTTCTAGACAAAATACACATTTAAGATATCAAAGGTTTGATCCCTCAAAAATTTAGACCACCAGGTCTTGGAATTCTGGTCTACGAGAGTATAACCTAAATATCGCAGCTCTCTAACCACTTCCAGCTCTTCCGTCCCAATTACCCAGTTGTATTTTTTAGTTATTTTCTTACCATCTGAAAAAATCAGGATTTTAGACTTAGCTCGATTTATTTTTAGATTGATCCTCTGCAAAAAGGTAGAAAGCATCCAGCTTATTTTGTAACCCAAACGGGGTTCTATCAAGGAATAATAAATCGTCTGCAAAACTAATACTATTCAATTTAAGATGACCAAGTCTCACAGGATAGCATATAATGTCTTTCCAAAGTATTTCACTCTGAGAGAGGTAAATATTAAATAATATTGCAGCCATAGAACATCCCTGTTTGAGTCCGATTTCAGTCTGAATTTCTTCTGTTAATGTTCCTAATTTATTTACACGCACCATATAGTTAGTGTTAGAATATAATAGTGCGATCAACGCCACCAAATGTACTGGGATCGCTAAGTAAATCATAATCTTCCATAATAAGCATTTTATGACAGTGTCCTACAATTTGGCTCCCCATGAGCTGCCCTATGTAACAAATTACTGCTCTGCAATTCCGCCTCTCATGCCTCGTCCTCCCGCATTGCATTGACCCTAATACCGTATCATACAAACCCTTGTGATTCTTGCTGTACATGTGTGGATCAAATCTAGTGAAACACTACCACATCTAGTCATTGCAATCTAATGTGTCTTTAACTGCTTATTTGATTATCGAATTTAGGTGATTCTCTGCCCCACGTAGCCAATACAAACTATTGTGTTTCTAGCTGTTTACCTGACTTTCGAATTTAGATCAATCTCTGCCCCCCCAGTCACTGCAATGCAGTGTGACACTAGCTACTTTGCGATTCTCATACTTAGTTGAAGCACCGCCCCACCCAGTATATGCAATCAGAGGTGATTTTTGATGCTCCTGTGATTCTGAAGCCTACTGCCCGGACCTCCAGCCCTAGGAACTCAGCAACTCAGGAACCAGCTGATCGCAGACACATGTCCACTGTTCTCACCTCCTCCCACCAAAATGTACCTACCAGGTATATACTCAGTATTGCTGAGAGTCATCCTCCACCTTATCCACGTATTTAGTCATCTCAGCCCCCCCCTGGCCCAACGAACATGGTTAACACCTCCCCACTCACCATGTACCTCTCCACACCTTGCAACCTCTCTGCTAGAAACTCCAAACTACACGCCAGGCTCCCCAAAATATATGAGCCCAGAGCAAGGGATACTACCCAGACCAAATCATCTAACTGGTCCCAGCCTTCTATCGTGGCCACCCCCTCTAACAACCGCACAGACCTACCTAAACCCAGCCGAACTAATACTAGCAAGCACAAGACTCGATTATCAACCTCCACACCTGCTAGTAAATCTGCCACTACACCCATAAGAGGTGCTCTAATCAATGCGCGATCTGTAGTAGCTCACGCGTCAGACATGGCAGACCTCATCCTAACGGAAGAATTAGACTTTTTAGCCATCACTGAGACCTGGCTTCATGCAGCCGCTGGCCCAGCCCTTGCGCTAGCCATCCCTGAGAATTTCTCCATCCTCCGAGCAGACAGAGCAGATTCCAGAGGCGGTGGCCTCGCTATAATCGCTAAAACCCACCTTAACCTTAAACCTGACACCACTGACCACTACTCATCATGCAAATTTCTCACAGCCCACCTCCCCACCACTAACTCCTAAACCATCACCATCCACCTAATATACAGACCCCCGAGACCCCTAGGCTCCTTCGAGGAAGACCTCAACTCCATCCTCTCCAACAACTTAAAAAATACCTCCCAAAGCCTGCTCTTAGGAGACTTTAACCTTGGCTACAATGACTCTAAAGACCCCCAAGCGTCCGCCATTAACAACACACTGTCAGAACTAGGCTACACCCAAAGAGTGTCTACCCCCACTCATAACAAAGGGAGAACCCTTGATTGGATAGCAGACCACAACTGCGTGATCTCCATCACTGCCATCACCCCACAACCATGGTCAGACCACCACCTTCTCTCATTCACACTTGAAGCGTCTAGCCCAATCACTAATAACTCTCTAGCCACTGCTATCCCGACTAGAAGCAAGAAAAACATAACTGTGGAAAAACTCATCCCTCTCATTCTATCAAACTTGAACCAACTCTCGGCCAACTCTAACCCCCACCACCTTGTTGAAAGCTACAACAATAGCATGCGCTTAGCCCTAGACGCCATCGCTCCTCTAAAGCTGAGAAAATGCAAGCCGATAAAACACCTGAACACCTGGTTCACGGCCCACCTAAAAGCCCTTGGATTAGAGAAACGCAAAAAGGAACAAATTTGGAGACACGCTCCCACATCCAGCAATAAACTGATACTCAACAAAATAGCTTCTACCTACAAAAAATAAATCTTCCTGGCCAAACAAGAATCGTACAACCTGAGAATACTTAACGCCAAATCCAGCACTAAAGAACTGTTCACCATCTTAAAAGAGCTAGAATCATCCATCCCTGCCCCAGACACCTGCAAGAAAGATAAACAATGGTGTACCAGCATCCAAAATGCCCTGTCCAATAAAGTTGCCGGCCTCCAAATCAAAATTAATAGCAAGAAAGGGGCTTTATCCAACTCGTCCAAACCCAACAACACCCCCCCTGCAAACCTGTCCTCAACACCCTCCCCCAACTCCCTCACCCGCTTCAGCTTCTCCAAAGTTTCCACGCTAGAAGTGGAAAAAATCATACTCAGCCTCAAACCATCTAACTGCCAAGGCGACTTTTGCCCACCTCAAATCATCAAAGACGCAGCCAGAGACCTATCTTCATTCATTACCAAACTTATCAACGCCTCCTTCTCATCAGGTACCATCCCCAACAACCTCAAAGAATCCTGGGTCCTCCCCCTACTAAAAAAACCCTCACTAGACCCAGCCGTACCCACTAACTACAGACCCATCACCACCGTCCCCTTCTTACTTAAAATCCTTGACAAGACAGCCTATCAACAAATTCAAAAATGTCTTGAACAAAACCATCTCCTAGGAGTCCGGCAATCAGGATTTAGACCCCAACACGGCACAGGAACCGCTCTCATTGACCTCAAGGCCCAAATTGACACTCTGAGAGATAATGGGAAAACGGCCTTACTGCTTTCAGCAGCATTTGACCTTGTTGATCATAAAATCTTATGTAGCCACTTAGATACGGCTGCCCACTTCTCCCAAGAAGCTATTGGCTGGATCAAGTCATTCCTGAGCTATAGATCCAAGCGCATCTTTTCCACCACGGCCTCCGCTGACCCCATCACTTGTGGGGTCCCTCAGGGGTCATGTGTCTCCCCTACACTTTACAACATGTTCACTAAGCCCCTGTTTGATGATCTCGACGGTCTGGGTATCACCTACACTAACTATGCTGATGATACCCAGATCCTCATCCCACTGATGGGAGATTACAACATGGATTTGGCCTTGGTGAACAAGGTGTACCTCATCATCAAGGCATGGATGGCCTCCCATAGTCTATGCCTGAATGATGACAAGACCAAACTCATCATCCTGGGATCAGCCATGACTCTAAACAAATTAGAACTCAACTACTCCAGCTTCACCATTGACGGCAACTCTATAAAGGTAGCCAAGGAAGTGAAAACCCTCGGCATCTATCTCAACTCCACCCTCTCCTTCCATAAACCGGTCAGCGCCATGGCCTCCACCACAGCCTACACTTGCAAGCTTATACGCTCGGCCAAACCCTTCCTTTCCACCCAAAGCTGCATCACTCTAGCCAGAGCCCTCATACTATCCAAACTGGACTATTGTAACTCCCTCTATGTAGGTGGTAACAAACAGGTTATCAACAAAATCCAGATCCTACAGAACAATGCTCTCAGAGCAGCGCTCAGCTTCCCTAAAAGAGAACACATCTCGAATATTAGGAGAACTCACAACTGGCTCACCACCTCAGACAAAATCCTGCTTAAGGTAGCCTCCCTCACTCACAAATGCCTTAACAATGCAGCTCCCCGACAGAATAATTAGATACACGGCCAACAGACACACCATAAATAGCAACGCTAACCTGCTCGCTGTTCACAGATTCAAGCGAACGAAAATGGGCGGCAATAGCTTCCAGGTGAAAGCAGCCCAACACTGGAACACACTACCACCCTCCGTTAGTGCACCGCAAACCTATCACCAATTTAGACAGAACTACATCCAGTGGTTTAAGAGCAAAGACCAATAACCGACACCTTATTGTAATTATTGTAAAATATGCTCAACCTGTAACTCTATCGCTCTGTCTCTCGTAATTGTACTTCACTGTCTCCTCCTTTGTAACTGCATTACCTCACTGTGTCCTTCGCAATAGCATTACCCATGCTCACCATGTAAAATAATGTACACCACTGTAACTAAGCTGAGAATATACTTGTAATGCTTGCGCCCTCATACGTTCGGGTCCGGTGCGCCATATAAATAAATAAACAAACAAACAATACACTTTGCACACATTATGCAATGACATTAAAGAAATCTGCACTTACCTTCAGCTGTTCATGCGTTCCGGAGCCTGTCCCGGTAATCTGCTGTTTCCCGCAGCAGAAGACCAATGAATTACCAGCGACTGTGGTCTGGCAAAGAGGTTTAAGTTAGTACATGCCTTGGGCTGACTGTACTCCTAATTTACGGTACATCAAAGACATATGCAACATAAGAGGTACGGGCATATGCAACATAAGCAGTGCGAGCCCCGAACACTTGTCATGCGTGTTAATTGGCTTGGTGTTATTTGCTCCCCCTGATGCCCGGTCCCGTTCCCAACTGCATGATTTCCGTTTTGCCAAGCCGTTAGATAGAGCTCCCCTTGATTGCCTCAAGCACCCGATTCCCCTGCACTTATCTGTGAGCCCGCAGGGCCTGCAAGGACTGCTGCAGGCGGATAAATGGCCCGCAAGGTAGTTTGCCTGCTGGGAGCTTCTCTCTGGTGCGTACGTGCCAGTGAAGCTCTGAGCGCGAACAAGCGTTCATTGTGCGCGGATGCACGTGAGTCGGGCGTTGGTTTGGGCGTTGCCCGAAGAGTTTACAGGCTGTGTGGGCTGTGCCTTTGTGTGGAGTTGGGAGCTGCTAGGACTGCTGGGGATTGTAGTCCCTCCTTTAGTGGGCTTTGTTTTGAGCTTTCTGGTGGCTTGTCTTGACTGCAGATGCCTGGTGCACCTGCAGGAGGGACAAACACAGCACCTGCTGTGATTTTGGCCCCTCATAGTGCCTGCCACCTTATGTATCCTGATTTGTCTAGTTTTTCTCTTGACAAAGACAGAGTCGACCACTGGATGAAACATCTGATGAAGGAATCGTGAAGAGGAGCTTGCTGCATCCTCCTGGACCATTGAACTGCCTGGTGAAGCTCTGCTGCTGTGCTGAAACTCTTTTTCCGAATCGACAAGAGATGCTCTGGAGAGGACAACTTCTTCCCCTGGGTTAGTGGGACCAACTAACCCCAAGACAAACTTTTCTGGAGGACCTATCCCAACTGGCTGTCCTTCTTTGCTGCTGCTGGAACCGAGTGCCAGGGGTCGAGAAATCCATAGTGAAGAGCAACATCTTTAAGCCGGACCGAATCTCCAGGAAGATCCTGAGGACCCTCCCGAAGCAGGATGACCCAAGCTCGAGTCACCTCACCAGAGTGCTGGACTCAAAGAGTGAAGGAAGCCCATCCACTGTTCAAGATCCACAGTGGTGCAATTTGCCAGTAGCTGAAACCACGAAGTGCCGCTGAATTGAAAAAAGCTTGTAGATGCCGCCGACCTCCGAACTGCTGTGCAGGAGTCCTCCAGACATCCTCCCTCTTGTCCCCACGACTGAGGACCAGGAACACAGCATCTGCAACACTGTAACCAAGACAGAAGCCAGCTGGTCCTCTTCTTCTAACCTATGGCACTGTTCTTACTAAGGGGTACTTACCTCTTTGTCTGTAGCTTACAGTTGAGAGTTGCAGTAGCTGCTCTCTAGAGTTGTTCTCAGTTCTAACTTTTCACAAGTGTAACAGCTTGTGGCCCAACAGTGATTTTCTACAACAAACTCTCTAACTTTGTGCAAGACTTTTGCTATCTAAGAAGTGCGTCAGATCCATAGACTTTGCTCCAAATTGACTTTGGCTGTCCTGTCTCCCTGCAGACTCTTCTAACCCAGTGACTTTGATTCTCACTGTCCCTCATAGGTGATAGATTGGTTTTTAACTAATATTGCTGGGAAAGGTTTCATCTAGACTTCATTGGGAGATTTAAAAGTGCTCACATACTATGAGAGCCTGTTAACCTTTTTCCTTCCATTAACCTTTCCTCTTTTACCCACCTGAGAATTTTACAAAGTATACCTGTTAGGCAAGATTGTATGTAGTAACCCTGTGGGAGACGACACCAGCCTTGTCCTCTTGGTAATAGGTAACCCACCTATTGGTATGGGTCTGTACTACACAAGTTGGTAGAGTGAGCAGCCGAATTTATCTCAAGAGGGGTAAATGTGAGCTGTAGAGATGTAGCATAGAGATTGACAATTACAAGTATCCAAATAACACTTATACTCAAGGTTTTCTAGTAAAATATTTATTTATTTATTTATTTAACGGCTGGTTTTAAATAAGCCTTCTTTAGAAAGGGCAATATGCAACAATAAAAATACACTTCACAACACTTCCTCAGATCGAAGTTAAGCAAGTAGATACCCTCTTGGGATGTCACACACACACTTCCTACACCCTGAGGTGACTTCAAGTACTCGGACACTGTGTACATTGATATATCACTTTTGACACTTAATTCAATACTGAGGTTGTGAAAAAGGAAAAGCTTAGGGAAGAAAAAGATTAACAGGTTCACAAAACATTTAACTACTTTGCAATCTTGTCCAATCAAGTCTAGGTTAGACCTTTCCCAGCAATACAAGTTAAACTTATGCAGCACTTATGAGGGACAGTTAAAACCAAAGTCAATGGGTCAGAAGAGTTTGCAGGGAGCCAGGACAGCCAAAGTCAATTGTAACAATGGGCCTCATTGCAAATGTGCCTGTCCGGTAACAACAGTGCTAGTAAGCCTACCAGCACCGTTGTTACCGGATCGGCACAGTACGACTCTCCAGGCGGGTGCCGTCACGCCCTCGAGGGTCAGCCCTGGCGGGTGGAACGGCACCCGCCTGCAGAGTTTCACGGAAGCACCGGCACCGTTACTAACGGTGCCGGTGTTTCCGTGGTACCCATTGGGACTCAATGCGACAACAGAATCACTGGCGCCTGACTTCCCGGCCGCCGGGGTTGTAATATCCCAGTGTTACCGGGAAGTCAGGCGCTGGAAATTTTTTCAGTTCTGGCGGCAATTTGCCGGTATCAGGGGCGGGCTTACCGCCGCCAGTCCCGTAATGAGGTCCACTGTCTAGGGAGCTAAGGCACTTCTTCAGATAGCACAAACGTCTTGCACAATGGTATTTAGAGAGTTTGTAGAAAAAGAATCACGTTTAAGCCGCAAGCTGTTGGTCTTGTGAAGGGCAAAGCTGCACCCAACTCTGCAAAGGGCAGCTACTGCAAGTCTCCAGTGAGAACAAGCAAGCTACAGACAAAAGAGGCAGGTACCGCTTTAGTCAGGACAGTACCTTAGGTTGGAAGAAGAGGATCCAGCTGGCTTCTGTTCAGGTTGCAGTCCTGCAGTTCCGGGGTTCCTGGGCCACAGTCATGGGGACAAGAGTGAGGACGTCTGGAGGACTCCTGCACTGCAATTCGAAGGTCTGCGGCGGCAATGGGCTCTTTCCAAATCAGCTGCACTTCGCGGTTTCAGCTACTGGCAAATAGCACCACTGCGGTTCTTGGACACCTTGTGGGCTTCCCGTGCTTCGTCTTGGGGACAATTGGTCCCACCAACCCAAGGTAAGAAGTTGTCCATTCCGGGCTTCTCTAGTCGATACGAAGTTGGAGCTTCAGCACTGCAGCAGGGCTTCACCAGGCAGTTTAACGTTCTAGGAGAGTACAGCAAGGTTCTCTTCCAAGTTTGTTCATGAGATGTTTCTTCCAGTGGTCGACTCTGCCTTCTGTTCAAGAGACCTCGCCTTTTATGCAGGTTTCTCCCATTCATGCACAGTCTAGCTGTCACTCGCACAGCAGGGTGGATCATGACTGGGTGCATTCAGGTAACCAAGGAGACCAAGGACAGGGAGTTTCAGGCACCTCCCTCGCTTCCTGCCCTGCCAGACACAATGGAGACCTGGAGGCGGGTTTCAGCACTGAAGCCCGCCAAAGGCAAAATGAACAAAAGGGTCAAACCTGGTTTGGCGCACAGAGTAAAACCCAAGAAAGACGTCACTAGCAATGAAATGGCAAAAAAAGAGGACCGGGGCCATTTTGACAAAATAGGCACCCACGGATGCAATACTGCAGCGAAGGATTCAGCCTGCGGTAAAAATGCACAATAGAAGGAAAATTAAACCACTGCCACCAGCCGTTAAATGTAGTGAGGATAACATAAAATGTTTTACATGAGTAAGTAGGAAAAGGGGTTACTAAGTAACCCCCCAGTACTTCGACATAAGATGTGGTGTACTGGACCTACATAGGAAAAACAGGTAAGTAAAGGCAGTTTCACTTTAATACTCTTGGGAACAGTAATTCACCCAAGAGAAGGTACTTAAACCTTAAGAGAAATCCAAAGGACTTCTCTGTGGCACTGCACTGAAGGTACTGGGTGTCATAATACAAAAGGCGATGAATATGGAGTTTGTCAAACTCCAAAACCAAAAGAAAAACAGAGTCCAAATCAGATCAAAAATACATGAGAGAGTGAGAAAAAGGTCTCACTCACTCCAGGATAAAAATGAAAAGTCTTGAAGTCCAGCAAAAGAGCTGGGGGTCTCTAAGGTTGAAGGGAATTATCACAGAAATTAGAATTATCCCTAACACTAGTTCCCCCCCCCCCGACTAAGGGACAGGAGGATTTAATCCACTCCTAGATGAATCTCCTAGTCCAGTCGTTCATACTTTCTTGAGAGACCATCAGCATTTTGGTGATTACACCCTGACATGTGTTCTCTGGTGAAATCAAACCCTTGGAGGCTTATTGACAACCTTAACAATTTAGGATTCTCCCTCTTCAGCTGCATTAACCATCTCAAGGGTTGGTGGTCTGTCTGAATTACAAAAGTAGATCCATACAAGTAGGGTCTAAACTTCTTCAGAGACCCCACAATGGCAAAACGCTCACGTTCAATAGTTGCCCACCTTGTCTCACGGTCCCTCAGATTCCTACTGAAGAAGCAGATTAGGTTCCCTGCCTTTCTCATCCAGCTGACTCAAAACTGCAGCTGTCACTGTATTAGAAGCATCTGTCTGTACAATGAAGGATTGGTTGTAGCCAGGAGCTCTCAAGACTGGAGCTTGACAAAGGGCTTTCTTCAATCCTTCAAAAACCTGAGTGCACTCCTCATTCTACCTGACCTTCTTGGGGAATTTTTGTGAGGACATCAAATTCAAGGCCAAAGCTATGATCCCATAGTTCTCAATGAAGTTCCTATAGTACCCAGTGAAACCCAGAAAGGTTCTCACTTGAGTTTGAGTAGTAGGGGTGGCCCAGTCTTGTACAGCTTGTACTTTGCTAGGCAATGGCCTTATTTCACCTCCTCCTACCTCATGTTCAAGGTAGACCACTTTGCTCTGACCAATTTGCATTTACCAGCCTTTATGGTCAGATGGGCCTTTTCAAGAGCCTGCAAAACATATCCAAGGTGGTCAATATGCTCTTCCAAAGTGGGGCTGAACACTGCAATGTCATCCAAGTATGCCATGCAGAATTCCTTCATCCCGTTCAGAGGAGCTTCATTCACCATCCTCTGGAATGTAGCAGGTGCATTTCTGAGTCCAAAAGGCATAACCTTAAACTGGCAGATGCCTCCTGGGGTAGAAAATGCTGTTTTCTCCTTGACATGGTTGTCAGAGCTATTTGCCAATAGCCTGAGGGTAGGTCAAACGTACTTAGGAACTTGGCTGAACCAAGTTTATCCACCAGCTCATCTGTCCTAGTTAAAGGATCGGCAGCAGTTGGGGTGACTGCATTAAGGGCTCTATAGTCCACACAGATTCTTAACTCCTTGGATCCTGCCTTTGGCACTCGTACAACAGGACTAGCCCATGGACTTGTAGATGGCCCTATTACCCATGGATCATGGATTGTGGGAAGGAGCACTCTCCGACCCCTCCTTGATAAGGGCCAATGGACCTCTAACCGGATGACCATAGAGAAGCTCAAAGGGGCTGAAGCCAACCCCTTCTTGAGGGACTTCTCTATAAGCAAAGAGAAGGCATGGCAGTAGAAGGTCTCACTTTCTTCTAAGGGGTTCTTCTAAAGCACCTATCATGCGCTTCATAGTTCTGTTAAACCTCTTCAACAACCCATTGGTTTGGGGATGGTAGGCTGTTGAGAACTTGTAGGTCACTCCACAGTTTTTCCACATGACTTGCATGTAGTGGGACATAAAATTGGTCCCCATGTCTGAGATAACCTCCTTGGGAAAACCTACCCTGGTAAAAATACCAAGTAGGGCCTTAGCCACTGCCTGAACAGTAACAGTTCTCATTGGTATTGCTTCAGGATACCTGTTAGCATGGTCTACCACAACCAATAGAAATCAGTTGCCTGAAGATGTGGGACGGTCTAGGGGGCCAAGAATCTGACAGCAAATAGCAACACTGCGGTTCCCTGATACCACTTTGGACGTTCCTTGCTTCTGGGGTCCAGCACTCTGTCGAGGTGGCTCAGGCTTGGTCAGTCCAGCATCAGGGAAGTCTGGAGGATCTTCCTAGCGCTCGGATCCAACTTAAAAGCAACGCACACAATTAGGTGTTCCTCTACCTGGCATTTTGGTTCCAGCAGCAGCAGCAGTGGAAGTACAGCCAGCTCTGAGTGTATGTCCAGACGGGCTCATGTTGGAGTTGATTGGTCCCACCAACTCAAAGGGAGAAGTCGTCCTTGCAGGGCTTCTCTAGCCAAGGCGAATTCAGAGCTTCAGCACAGCAGCAGGGCTTCACTGGGCAAATCAACGGTCCAGGAGTTGCAGCAGGCGTCTCTTCCAAGTTCTTCTTCGTATTCCTTCATCCAGTGGTCAACTCTGCCCAACGAGCCAAAAAGCTGCGCCTTTATGCAGGTTTCTCCCATTCATTCCAGCCTAGCTGTCAATCACACAGCAGGGTGGCTGTCCTTGCCGGACAGCCAGCTGGCCAATCACCTTTGGGTGCATTCCTGTAACCAAAGGGATTAAGCACAGGAGTTTCGTCACCTCCCTCACTTCCTGCCCCTGTCAGACATACTGGAGCCAGAGGCAGGCTTCACTCATGAATCCCGCCAAAGACAAAACAAACAAGGACAAAACCTGGTTTGGCGCAGAGAGTAAATCTGAAGATGGACCATTCCAGCAAGAAATGGCGAAAACAGAAGACCAGAGCCATTTTGATGAAATGGGCACAAATGGGTGCTTTACTGTGGCTGCTAATGCAGCCCGTGGTAAAAACACACAATGGTAGTAAAAAGTAAACCACTACACCTCTTGAGATAAGTCTGGCTGCTCAGTCACACTGCCAACTTGTGTAGTACAGACCGATACCAATAGGTGGTTTACCTATTACCAAAAGGACAAGACTGGTGTAGTCTCCCACAGGTTTACTGCATCAAATCTTGCCTAACAAAATGTGTTAAGATGGATTTCTAAAATCAGCCCTGATGGATAGATTTTAGGAGGCCACCCTAGTTACGGTGAATAGGGAGACACTGAAAGTTTAGCCAAAACCCAATCAAGGTAGTATGGAAACGACTTATGGCACAAGCTTGCGACCACCAAAGTTCCGGGATTGAACACGGAATGGCGACGACTCTGGCGAGGTTGCCCATAAGGGAGCTGATCAGTCCACCGGGCAGTCCAGGGACACTTCTGAAGGCTCTTAGGGGCCAGATCCTTGAGAAGACGTCGATATTAGTTGGTCCCACTAGTTCAATGCCTGAAGCTCTGATGAGGGTCTTCAGAGATCAGGCAGAGGAGCAGGGCTTCACCGGGCCCATCTCTGGAGTGGATGCTGGTCCACTGCAGAAGTCATCCTCGGCTCTTTAACGGTCTGCTATTCTTTGAAGGATTCTTGGCTCCAATGTAGATCTCAAGAATGGCTGCAGGAGTCATCATTTTATCCAAAACTGGAGCTAATAGCAAGTTCAAGCCCACTAATGATAAGTATCTGCACCATTCCTTCAGCCACTAGTTAGGGACAAATACTGGTTTCACCCATGCCCCAGAAGCAGTCCTTCTGGCAGCAAGGATGTGGACTGGGACTAGACAGTCTTGGCCCCCTTTCTATGCCTCACACATGCACGCGCACGCACGCACTCACGCACGCACACACACGCACACAAATGTAGCAGCTTTCCCAGGCAAGTGCATGACCTTATAATAGATTTCTGTACCTGGGAAGGCAGGAGGAAGGCCAAACAACAATATGGCCAAAGAACAAGCAAAACTCTTGTGACACAATCATTTCAGGGAACTAGCCCCGTTTAGTAGCCATTGCAGTAAACGCAAATGTTCATAAGAAAAATAAAGCAAAAACGGTAAAAAAGGAACTGCTACCACCAGCTTGTCTTGTCAAAAATCCCATGTGTAAAATGTTAGGGTGATACAAAAGTATACCAATTGCACTGGACTGTGTGCAATGTTAAAAATACAGGAATTCAAAAGAGAAACCGTTTCCCAGTACTGATAGTCTGTAGGACTAGTCAGTTTCCCCATAATAAATGAGAAAAGGGGAAGGGAAGTAAAGCTGAAGGATTTGCTTCCCTTAAATAGTCAGGACGGGATCAAAAACAAAGCAAAAATAATGGGTTTCCATAGAAAACTTTGGAGGGAAAGTTGCAAAAAATAAATCTTTCCTAAGAAGATCTAGTAGTGAATTTTATGTGCAGGACGCAATCGTTGAACAATTTTGCAAAATTCTGTAATTCAGCTGCAGTAAGTACCACAACATAAAAAAAGAATCTATGCATCTTTTCCAAAGCGTGATGTGATTATGGAAAGGGTTCATGTTAGAAAAAATATAGTTGTGTCTGTAATTGTGCATGTAAAGGATTGCGATGCCTGGGGCAAAAGTAGACTCTCTACTTGTTCCCTTAATTTGAGCAGAGAGACAGTCCTTAACAATTAAATAATTCTGGCACATTACTAATTCAGTGATTTGTACCAAGAACATTGTTGGAACAGTATGCGTATAACCAGTGGGCACTACCGGTTCACCATCCTACAGCTTAGTTTGGGCCCACCTTATGTTTTTGTGAGCTATAGATCTGCTGCACTCTGACAGGTCTGCATACCTTGAGTGAGAGGCTACTCCTTTGTTTGAACACAGAGTACGCCTTCAGTGCTGATCTCTTGCTGGCTGCAGCGTCAAGGGACATTTTGTCCCATTGTTCTGCTGCTGCTCTTCATCCTCAGGATGGTTTAGTTTTCTGCATCTGAGTCCTTTTGTCCTCCAGTGCTGCTTGCATGAACTTGCTGGGCCCTATCAAGACTGTTTACCATTTCCATATTCTGCCCTTCTCCAGTCTCATGAGACACCAAGAAACTGACACCCTTTGTTGTGAATCAAAGATCCAGCTTCAGACTCCTCCTGCGATCATAATTCCTGCTTTGCGTGATCCTGGTGCAGAGAACAGAACCGCCAACAGCTGGATCAAATCCACGCATGTGAACTCACTTCTCCTCCTGTGAGCCCTGGGCGTTCTACACTGCAACCTTCAGCACAAAAATCTCCATCGGGCATTGTTAAGATGGATTTTCTTAATTAACCTTGGGAATGATTCTGAGAAGCCAACCCAGTCACAGTAGGGTAGCATAACAGTAAGGCTTAAAATCAGGGTGGGTGTGAAAGTTGACCAGGGCTACAACGAGACATACAGAGCACTCCAGTAATTCTAGTTAGAGAGAGAAGTATAAACATTGTAAGGGTGCACAAGCATGAGTCTGACACAATGTTGTCATGTTGGCTGGCAAATACTTTAATTTAAGTGCAAAAAGGAAAAAGAAACCAATCCTACCCTATTTCTGAGAGGGTTTTCCCTGCCTCATCTAAAATAAAGAGTTTACGATCCTGTGTCCCTTACATTAAATACAAAACTAAAGAAGTTGTGAATCTCCAAGAGTTCCACAGTGATACTGTCTCCTGAAGGAATGCCTCCCTTCCCCAGGCTGCATTATGGTTTCAGGGAAAACACAAAGTTCCAGGTTTAAGAGTTATCTAAGCGCAGTTCAATGAAACATCAGCATTCCTTATTACCCACGGTTGTCTTCACTGTTGGGTTCTTCCTGGTTAGCCTTCAGGGTTAAGGACCTGCTTTCCCTGGTCTTTCGTGTACTGCTTTCATTAATATTCTTGACCAGGGGGATGACTCCCTCCGCTCTGGTCTTTCTCAGGTTTTGGTATGTTAACTCTTGAGGGGAGAATGTCTCCGTTTCCCCAGCCTTTATCAGGCTTTTCAGACAGTTCAATAAGTGAGAGGGAATGTCTCCCTTCCCCTGGCTTTTCTAAGGCTTGTGACAGTTCAACAGGTGATGGGGGAATGTCTCCCTTCCCATGGCCTTTCTAAGGCTTCTGAGACAGTTCAACAAGTGATGGGGGAATGCCTCCCTTCCCCTTGCTGATACAACGGTGATAAAGCTTTTGTGCTATCAGCGGTACCACCTTCGGTAAGACCATCTATGGTAATTCCGCTGACTGTAAAACAGTTGGTGGAATTGCCATCAACGGTATTACTGTTGACTCATAATTTGGCAGAACAGTATTTGTGGCTGTAATTCTGTTACTGCCACTTTTACTGTATATCGTAATGACCCTCATAGTCTCCCCAAACCGATAGTCTTAGAGACTGATCAGTTGCCCCATAAGAATGAGCAAAAAGAAAGGGAAGTACAGCTGAGGAGTTTTCTTACCTCCAAAAAGGCACGTCAGAAAGCCAACAACAGACAAAAGAAAGGGTGTCTCGCATAAGTCTATGGGAGGGAAGCAGCAAAAAGAAAATCTTTCCTAACAGGCATAACGTCTTTACTTGCAACTCCCTATGCCTTGTCGTTGATGGTGAAATTTGATGTAGGAATCCTTTATGGGGTCCCTCTGGCACAACAGATAAGTTGTTCCCCTTTTATCTTAACAGGAACATGTAAGTATCAACTTGCCTAGTTTTTCCCAATAATCACACTCTGACTATTGAATTTGTCTCACCTGAATCCTATGCAAGGATATTTTATGTTATGTTATGTTATTTTGCATTTATATAGCGCCTTATATACCATTGGTACGGTCTGAAGGCGCTGGTAGGTTGAACGCCCTTGGGAACCGAAGTTCGGATCAGTAGAGAGAGTAGAGAGTCAAAGGTGCTTGTGAGCACCAGATATGTGTGCAGCTGGTGCGGTATTCGTGTAATAGCTGCTTCTTAGCGGTAGGTGTGGTGGTTGAGAGATCAGGAGTATGTGTTCGTTCTGGCAGGATTTATCCAGACCGAATGTGGCTGCGTTAGGCCTGAGGAAAACGCCTGGCTGGGGGGTGTGTAACCAGCAGTGTTTACTTAGAATGATGGGGAATGTGCGGCAGATGTTAGTATGAGAACAGTTATACCGAATGGTGTCATAGTATCTCTGTGTTCTAGTTGAGTGGTGGTGTAAAGAAGAGGGTAAGCGTGTGGTGGGTTATATGCTCTTTAAAACGTTCCCTGTAGTCCGAACCATACTATATACGTCGCGCTAATAGGCACTTTCTCAATTCAACTTTATACAGGGAGGGTATTAGGCATAATTCTAAAATCATCTTTGCACAGAGCGGTTATTAGGGAGATTGGTCGGTTCAGCCGGGCACACTATTAGACTATTAGGATATTGGGCACACTTCTAAATTCAACTTCTAAATGCACTTCTAAATTCAACGTTTACATATAAGCTATTGGGCACGCTTCTAAATTCAACTTTCCCTGAGAGGCTATTGGGCATACTTTTAAATTCAACTTTAACAAATAAGCTATTGGGCACGCTTCTAAATTCAACTTTCCCAGAGAGGCTAATGGGCACGCTTCTAAATTCAACTTTCACATATAAGCTATTGGGCACACTTCTAAATTCAACTTTCCCAGAGAGGTTATTGGGCACATTTCTAAATTCAGCTTTCACAGGGAGGCTATTGGGCACACTTCTAAATTCAACTTTCATAGGGAGGCTATTTGGCACCCTTCTAAATTCAATTTTCACATAGATTATATTGGGCACACATATAAGCTATTGGGCACGCTTCTAAATTCAACTTTCCCAGAGAGGCTATTGGGCGCACCTCTAAATTCAACTTTCACAGAGAGGCTATTGGGCACCCTTCTAAATTCAATTTTCACATAGAGTATATTGGGCACACATATAAGCTTTCGGGCACACTTCTAAATTCAGCTTTCACAGATGGGCTATTGGGCTATTCATAATTCTATGAAGGGTCCCTTAAATCACTATGTCTTCTACTTATCTGATTCTGCTTGTGAACACCCGTTCAGGGTATAGGGATGGGCTTCCTATGCAATATTAAGAAATCGAGGTAGGTGTTTTATATTTGTAAAAAAAACAGAGAGACAGAGAGAGACAGAGAGAGACAGAGTGGGAGACAGAGTGGGAGACAGAGTGAGAGACAGAGTGAGAGAGAGTGAGAGAGAGTGAGTGAGAGACAGAGTGAGAGAGAGAGAGAGAGAGAGAGAGAGAGAGAGAGAGAGAGATAGAACGCGTAGCCCTGCACACTGTTATAGAAGGTCTGGCCTTCTCTCTAAAGCCTACTTCTCTCTTCTCCGGCCCATGACACATTTCTTCTCTGCTCGGCCAGCTCCCACAAACACCCACACCCACACCTCTCAAGAGGCTTTCTTGATCTTATAGCAGTCAGACCCCCGCTACCCCCCAGTGACTGCGTCTACCTCATCCACCTGTGTTTAAATATTATTACCAACATGGCATTGTTGTGTTTAAAAAGGTTTGTGGCTTTGCTGCCTCTTTGCTAGCCCCACCTCCCCTAGACTCACAAGATAGACAGAGCCTTAATTAATGCTAGGTGTCGTTTTGCTTCTGTAGTTTCTGAATGCTATGGGCAGAGCTGCTGCCGTCACACCTGTAGAGTTCTGTATTCTGCTCCCACACGTGGGGCTGCTCTGCCCCATCTCAGAGTAAGGAAAACTGTTTGGCATTTTCATAGTCTGCAGTGCAGGGTTTCTCTATGGGAAAAATATCTTGATGGGGATCTCGCTGTGCTGGTATATTTGGATAAATGTACCTGCTTACAACCTCAGGGTGTTCTCACTTCACAGGTTCTGTCAAGGTTAGAGGTTCCTCTTTAAGCGACAGGCAGATACTTGGACAAGCCCCTGCCACATGAATGGGTTAGAGTATTGTAGGGTAAGCCAGGGGATCTTCACTGATCCTCCCCTGGGCCGAAAATTGTCTTTGCATATCAGGGTGTGGCACCCATGGCTTCCCCACCTCTCACCCCAAGTGTCAGGCAGGGCCATTTTCAGGATCCTTTGTGAAGAGAAATAACTCATATGGCTAGTTGTTAGTCAAATGATTAACAAATAAGGCCTATGACTGCCTAAACTCCATCAAGTTGTTCAGGATTCCTGAAATTAATATAAAATTGATCTCACTACATAGGATGAGTATCAATGGTGATCATTTGATTGGTAATGGCCAAGCCAAAAATCCCATTTGATGCTTGTGTCCAATAGCTACTTGCCCTTGCTGTGGGTTATTGGTTAATTTTAATTTAATAGATTTCTTCTTGGTATATACCAGCATAAAGCAAGTCTGTATTTAAATTGCTGATACCTTGGGATGCAGAAATGATTTCTGCATCAGGTATGGTTCAATATTTAGAGCATCAACAAACGAATGAGCACTGGTGATCTTCACTGCTTTAAACATGCACACAGATATTCTACCCACGGCTACCATATCTGACTCACAAATCAACATATCAGAATTTGGAAAGCTTACCGAAGCTGACAAGTGTCTATTTTTCATCCTTTCATAGAAAGAAACGGTGTGCCGTAGTTCTCTATCCAGTGCCTTTGTTGGACTTCATCACAGCATTTGAAGAGAAGGGGAGAATACACAATGCCTCGACTTCTGATTATCAGACTCTAGCATATTCTAAATCATGTAGCGAATTCTGTAACATTGTTTTCCTGACCATGTTGTACATTGCTATGTTTTGGCACAAAGGTCTTGTTACGCTGACACTCATTGAAGCAAAAACCATTGATCTGGATAGTGGCAGATGGTAAATGTGTATTACATCTTCTTAGTGAGATCTCATTTTCCCCTCAATTTGTACATCTCAGTCATTATGATTTGCTGAAGTGTGTGTGTGTGTGTGTTGTGATGAATCCTATGGCGTAACCACTGATTCCCCGTCAAAGATCTCCTCCTACATGGCCTGGGGACGGCAGCTGCTACCTGATCCTAACCCTGGGGGGGATCGTGTGGGAGGAGCCGGCTGCCGGGGGAAGGTGGTGACCCCATCAGGATGGATGCAGTATTCTTCCCTTTCCGAGGAAGAAAATCTCATAATTCCTAAGTTCTTGATGGCTTGTTGTCACTATACAAATCCCTCCCATTGTAAAACCCCAAAAACCCTTCTTACAAAACACTCTAGGCAGAATACCATTCTTGCCTCATATACACATAACACACACCTAACATCTACTGTCTGATGTTTTTGTTCTTACAAAAATCCTAAACAATATCACTTTAGAAGTCCCAGAAATCCTATGGACTCCAACTCCCATAAAGCCTCAAGTACTGAGGCGAGTAAGAGGAAGAAATTGTTAATGTGGATTGAAGGAAAATATCAAGCTAAACATGCAGACTAGTTGTTGTAAGGTAGCCCGAGTGTGCAGGGCATTTAAAAATGATGACCGCATTCAGGGGAAGAGAAACATAGAAGGCGGGTACTTCCAGACGGCTGCTCACAAGCATTACCTACCGGCATGGCGCTAGGACAAAAGACACAGCAGGCACCGTGGAAGAACTAGCAGCAGCAGCAGAGCTACTGGGGATGCGGTCATGCCGAAAAGCTGCAGTTTTACCGGTGGATGAATGCAGAGCTGTCAGGAGCTGTCAGGAGCACTGGGAGAAACGCCATCCGAGAGAAAGCTTCACTGCAGCAACATGCCACTGGTCGGGAATGCTACCAGACACCAGTGAGTCTGCCCAGAGCCATTGGGGCCCCTGTGGCATACCAACAGGCTTGTAAGCAATTAAGAATCTGTTTGAATACTGTGTCTCACCCGCTGGTCCCCAGAGATCTGTCATCCAGTTGGCCAGAACACAGCCATCACTATTGGACCCAGTTCCTGGGAGTGGACCAGTGGGGGAGGGTCACCTGCATAGGGGGTCTTCGGGGAGTGGAAGTGGGACACCAACGGTTGAGACGGCGTATCCCCTTCCTTCTAACGCCTTTTCCCCATCCAACCCCGTAGGATACTTAGAAGCTCTAACCCACCACCCCCCCACCCACCTTTTCCAACAGGAACACTTTCCTACACCGTGAAAGACAACAGACTAACACCAGAGCCGTTTACCTAACATGTCCCAACACACAGGTCAGGCAGAGTCAGGCAATTGACAATAACTACGCACAGCTGATGGTCATTTCCCTTCCCCACAGGGATAAAAGGCGGAGCACGAGAGCACACTTTGAGGAACGCTGAACACACGAGGAAACAGCTACACGGGACCGGCAGTTCAAACAGATGAGAAAGGCGGCGAGACCTTGAGGGATGACGAAGGGGGAACTGGTCTTGCCCTTTTCAACTCAGACCCACAAAGCCTCTGAAAGGGAAATCATAAGATCGGGAAGTCCAGCTGGCCCCTCCCACACCGATAGCCAAACCGGGGATAAGTGCTTGCCACTGTGGTGCTGGCCTTGGCTCCAGAGACAAGAATCTCCAACAGTTCAACACAGCCGGTGAGTCGGAGAAGACAGATCATAAAACCGAACTTTTCTGGGCCCAAGTTGAACAAATAACTTGTGTAATTGAACTTTAAAGAAACCCTAGTAGAATGTACAGAAGCAGAGTGGTCAGGTGTCGTGGGGCGCTCATTCGAAGGACTCTGACTGAAGACTTTTGAAGGTTGTGTTGTTTGTTGAAACTAAGAGAACCAAGAGGCCTTAGCAGAGGCCATTGTGAAGTGTCAAAGTGGTCCTACGAGGGTCGAGAAAAACCCCTCGTACACTCGAAAGTCTTTGGCACATTGGAGAAAACCGATTGAACTGTGAAGCTGGAAAATGTGAACCCGACAGAGGGATGCCTGTGAGTTGAGGGAAAACAGGGAAATACCCATGTATATTGTGTAAACCCGGCGGAGGGATGTCCACAATTAATAGTTGTTGAAACGTTTGAATGACACGATTTGAGTGAAACCCGATTGAGGGAGGCTAACATTACAAGAAGGATCAAAGCCCGGCTGAGGGGACCCAAAGGGGCGAAGAGCAATCGCCCAACGTGAAAGATTTGAAAGGAACTTTTGTTTATTTATTGTTTATGGGAGAGCAAGCCTTCTAAGGCAAGAGACTTTGCAGGAAAACGACTTGGCCCCAAAAGGTCCTAGCATCGTTTGAAAGGAAAGGCAATCTCGTATTGGCGAGACCCAGGAGTGTGCTGTGCTCAAAGGTCCTGCCTTGTCCCGTTCTAAAAACGTGGGGAAGGGAGACCCCAGCCCTAGACCCTGACTTATCATTTGGTGAACACTTTTTTCTTTTCTTGTGAATATTATCCCACACTGCTTTGTAACTTAGTTGTAAGGATTGGCAATAGGTTATTTAGTGTAGGCCCATTTTATTTGACAAGACGCCACTAGGACTGTCTTATTATTATTTGATGGTCATAGCTTACTCCCATTTTAGATTTAGGTTTAGATTAGGCGTTTTTCTCACCCATTATACAGTTTAATAAACACCCATGAACTGCGATCACTTGTGTCTGTCTTTACTGTTGCCACTTTGAGTTCCTTACGATACCGACAAAGTAAAATACAAAAAACAGAACTTACACAAGTCCTCATGTATGAGATGTCAATATGGGGAACGTTAGAGCAAGTATTACCGCAGGCAAATGAATGCTAATGAGGAAGTTAAAAGACAGAACCTGAGCAAGTCTCCATATATGAGATATGAATGTGGGGAAAGTTGGAACAAGTAGAACCTCAAGCCAATGAAGTATAGACAACTGTGCTATACTAAAAGACAGTGAACTCAGAGAAGAAATCCTGGTGCAAGGAGCACATCAGGCAGTGAACCTTTGGGGGGGGAGATACCTGGCAGAGAAGCATACAAGGGGATCTGCAAGGCCCCAGAAGGGGATTCCTGGCAGGGGAGTACACCAGATAATCCATTCTAAATATACAGAAGAATAAGACATTGTAGTAAGATATCTGGCAGGGGAGTATACCAGGGGATCTGATTAATCTACTAAAGGATTCCGTGCAGGGGATTGTACCAGGAAGCCCATTAAAAGTCACAGTAATAAACTTACTTAGTTTGCAAAATATATGGTACAACAAGTATACTAGAATCTCTAAGAAAACAAGCAAGTTGAAGTTGTGAAATTGAACAAAGACCCTTTTCCTGGTGAAATCAAAATACCTGGTGGAATGGTATAAGCAGAGACCTGAGGAGGATTTCTGATGGACAAGTACATCAGGTGGTCCGCTAAAATATCAAAGAGGTTGAAGAGAATCCTACGTGGAATATCTCATTGTGAATAAGCCCCTTTGATTTGTGAACTCAGTAAAAAGAAACCTAGGAAGAGCTAAATGGTATGGGACATGTTGTTTGCACAGAAACTTCATGAAACAGTTCTAACGGAACTGTTTTTTGAAAAATACACTTTTGTTATCTTTAAGAAACTGTTATTTGAAAGATACACTTTTGCCATCCTTGAGAAACTGTCGTTTGAAAGAGACACTTTTGCTATCTTTAAGAAATGGTTGTTTGAAAAAGACACTTTTGCCATCCTACCTGAGATATCCAGGGGATGGGAACCGCCCTGTGGATCCAAGGATTTCTCCTTGGAAAAGACTATTTCTGTTGGATGTATCTCCTTGCTTTAAATGTGAACACGTTTTGTCAAACATAAGTCAGAGACATTTTCCTTACACTTTTAGTTGTTCCTTGTCAGTTTGAGGATCAGATTAGTATGTTTTGGACAGAATGACAGTTTATATAATTTTGATAGCTTGACACAGACTGATCTTTAGTTTTAGTTTCCTAGGCAGGGAAACTATCTTTAGTACAGGGACAGAGGGGCCTTTATCCAACCCTTTTATTTTTATAAAAATGTCTGATAATGAAAATAATACAACTTTGTGTCCGCCTCTACTTTTTGACCTTTCACAATGTCTTAGTTGTAATTCCTATGTTCTTCTGTCAATTTAGTGGAAAGAGTCCCAGATGTCCAATGCTTGAGAGAAATTCTTGTTTTTCTATACCTTTTCTGCCTGATGTGTCTGCCTGTTTTGTGTTAAATAATGATTGTTCTCATATAAGATGAAGGTAACTTTATTGCATTCCTTCAGCTATGTCATGAAGTTTGTTGGGGTGTTTGAGGGTGTGTCTGCCACATGTGGCAGACAATATTTTTTGGCTTTGCTTCTGCTTGTTATTTTTGGTCACTGGAGATCCAGCTGATCTCACAGTGCCTTTGGTATGAACTAACCATTGCAACTGCCCATTGAAGCCTTCATATTTTACCTTTGCGTCAACATTTTTCAAATAATGTGAAGTGAAGATTAGGCATATGTTCGGAAATCCAATGGAAATGAAGGATAGCTCAGGGGCAACGCATTTGTCTTGGAAGCAAGACAATGCAGCGCAACACAGGTCTGAATAGCGATCCCACGCTTAGAAACCTCCCGTTGGTATTAAGCATGTTATACAACAACAATTATAATGAGCATGCATTGGAAAACTCAAAGGCCAGAATCTCAAAATGAACTAAAGTTTTCTTTTATGTCTTTCAATGTAAGTTTCTGTTTTGAAAACCAAACCACTCCCTGTCAACCAGTTAATTATGAAACAGAGAACATTCTGAAAGGAATTTGCCTAAACTACCAAATGACAGCAATGACGATATAAGGGCTCTCTTAAAATATCTATTAAAAAGTTTTTAAAAGTGCAAATTTATGCCAGGTTGTAGGCCGAACCCACGATGGTCTCAGATTGCCTCCTGATATTCTTTTACGGGTGCATTATTTCTAAAATGTTTAAAAGAAGTGATGTTGTAATTAAAATACTATACAGCACGCTAGGGTGTTTCCTACTTTGGGAAAAGCAATGTTCAAACACTAAAAATGGCAGTTATAAACATAGAAAATGCAAAAGAAAATAACAATAAAAGTGATTATGATTGTACCCCAGGTAATGCCACCTCAGTACTTTGATGAGCCTGGAGGAAACAGTATTGCAGACTCACCTTTAACTCCAAGGAGAGTAAATGAAATCCGAGCAGAAAATGGAGGAATTGCAAAAGGTAAATTAAACAGTAAGTCCAGAATGTAAAAACTAGATTTTAGATATACTGTGCTACCAAATGGATAGATCAATCTCAGTGCACAGCTGAACGTTTACAGTTTTATTTAACTCTTGTGGGGTAAATGAGTTCTGCAGTTTTATTTGGTGTTGTATGGCCCTCACGGCTCATGGTCTGCCATGTGGGGGATGCCATATGGGAATTTGCTGCTAGCCTATGGCCTCTTTTGTACATGATTAGTTGTGTCACCCACCTCCCAGTTGTCATAACACGGTTTCTGCAGACTCCAGCACTTGTAGCTCTTGATAAAATGATCTTCTAATTTTGGTTTCCTCTGCTCTTCCATATGTTATGTTATGTTATGTTATATACATTTATAAAGCCCCAAAGCCCATAGGCATCAAGGCGCTTACATAAAAACAGACACATCAGAATAGAGACAAGACATCATGAAGAGATTAAATGACTACACTATTCAAACAGTAAGGTTTTCACATTTCTCCTGAAAGTACGGTGTATTGGGAAGGATCTACCATTCCCTCTTGCACTTTTAAAACAAGGGATGGCAAGCTGTAGTTTTTCACAAGACCTCTTAGTGCGGCGTGGCTTATAAAGAGCCAATTGTTCTTTCAGATAGATGGGAGCGTCTACAAATAGACATTTATGCCCCACCATAAGAATTTTAAATTGGACCCTTGCCGCCACAGGGAGCCAATGAAGCTCCTTGTTAGCTTTAGATACTGATTCTCTCATTGAGTTGCTGTAGACAATGCGCACAGCGTCATTTTGGATTTTCTGCAATCGCCCCAGACATTCCTTGCTTGCTCCCCCTAATAAGGAGATACAATAGTCCAGTCTGGGTAGTATGATGGCTCGGACCAGCTTTTCACAATTTTTCCTCAAAGCTAATGGGCTAATCTGCCGGAAGACTTTCAGGTCGAAACAACCATACTCCTATGTCCTGTCCCCTTTCCTCCATACTTTTGGGACATTCCGTCCTGTGGGACGGAACCACAGCACTTTTGTAAAAAGGGATCAAATTGAAAATGTGTCCTTCTTTTCTTTTTACGTGGGGTACCGCACACGGCCGTAACCCCACGATCCTAAGCTGCGCCCTGCGCATCGTCCTTCAGTCCTTTTCGATTGCAGGTCGCGCAAGACTGATCATCTGCTGGGTAACCCCCCCTGGAGGCAGCAACATGGCCGGTTTTTCTCTCGGTCATCAGCCTTCACTTCAGGAACAGGTAGTCTCTCCACCGAAAAGTCTGCAAAATAATATTTTTTGGCGCTCGCACGAGTCTCTGGTGAGAGGACGAATCTCGTCTCATCTGGAGGCGTGGCAAATCATCACAACGACCAGTGGATTTTGTCCATCGCTCGGGCAGTCTTCCGCTTGCCCCTCCCCCCTACCCTACCCTTCAATCCTCCCTTTCAGCAGTCAGGGACACCCTCCCTCAAGCCGAGGTCCAGAAACTTCTAGATCTCAGGGTGGTGGAACCCGTTCCCCTAGGGGAACAAGGCGAGGGCTTCTACTCTAGTCTGTTTACGGTGCCAAAACCCAACTGGGCTGGCCTGCGCACCATTCTAGACCTTTCCCAGTTCAACCTTTCTCTTCCCCAAGAGAAATTCAAGATGATTACGGCCAGCCAAATAAAGTCCTCTCTTCAGAAGGGCGACTGGCTAATCATTGTGGACCTTCAGGATGCTTATATGCATATCCTGATCTGGAGCCCGCATCGGAAATATCGGCGGTTTTCCCTGAGATAGGAGCACTATCAGTTTCGAGTGCTCCCTTTTGGGCTCAGCTCTGCGCCACGTGTCTTCACAAAGATTATGTCAGTCATTGCAGCTTTTTTAAGGCTACATGGTATTCATGTGTATCCATATTTGGACGACTGGCTTCTGTGTAGTCCCTGTCCGGTGAAAGCCTCAAGCAATCTTCAGTCTCTCCTTCAGCTCCTGTTCAGTCTTGGGCTGTCGGTGAACTGGCGGAAATCCTCCATGACGATCTCTCAGGACCTGATATTCCTGGGTTTCCGTAAGAACACGATCGACTGCAGGGTGTACTTGACGGTGGACAGGATGGCAGATCTGTTAACCACTTGTCAAGTATTCATTCAGTCGGAGAGATTGTCCGCCTGGTGGTTCCAGAGGCTTCTGGGCCTCATGGCCTTGTACGTGCTTGCTCTTCCTATGGCGCGTCTCAAGATGCGACTTACGCAGTTGGCTCTTCGGAGCTCCTGGCGCCAGGCGATGGACCCGGACACCAAAATGATCCTGGTTCCACCCTACATGATGACAGATCTCGTTTGGTGGTCTTCTTTCAGCAATCTGTCGGTGGCTGCGCCTTTTCAGGAGCCCTTCCCTCAGGTGACGTTTACTTTACTTTACTTTATGCTTGTTACGCGCTGAAAGCCCGCAGGCATCAGGGCGCGGCGAAGCGCAAAGAGAACCACTTGCAGTTTATAACTCTCAGTACTTTACTTGGAGTAGAACTGCGCTGGGGTAAAGAACAAGATGACTCAATTATTGGAAAAGTCAGGTTTTCAAGGCTTCTGAAAGTGGAGTAGTTTTCTTGTCTTAAGTTAACAGGGAGCTCGTTCCAATATTTAGTTGCCTTGAAAGGGAAAGATTTGCCCCTTCCCGTTGCCCGTTTGGCTTCTGGGATGTTTAGAAGGCCCTTATCTGCTGATCTTCAGACTCTTCGGGGGGCATACCAGAAGAAGTGCTTTTTGAAGTAGGCTGGCGCCTTTCCGAAGAGGCATCTATGGACAATCGTCAGTGCTTTGAACCTGACTCTGTCCTCTATTCTAAGCCAGTGTAGATCCCTCCTACCATCTGATATATGGCCCCTTTGTTTTTTCTTTTTTATGATGCGAACTGCATCGTTTTGCATGACGTGGCATTTAGCTAGCTCCTTTTTTGAGGCTCCCAGTAACAGGGCATTTCCGTAGTCCAGGCGTGATAACAGGATCGCTCTGGCTACGGAAGCTGCATTGATCTCATTGATATATGGTCTAATTGCTCTTAGGAGGCGCAGGTAGTACAAGTTGTTTTTATATAGGTAACTGACCTGTGCTCCTGATCCCAGTGAGGCTTCAACCATCATACCCAAGGTTTTTACCTTGGGTACTACTGGTATGACAGCATCTTTGATAAGAAATGTCTTATATTGGGAGTCCAACTTAGAACTGGCTTGCTTAGATCCGAAAACCATTAATTCAGTCTTAGTGTTGTTTAAGCACATCCAGTGCCTCTGCATCCAGTTATCAATGATATTATATACTTTCTCAATTTTGGCGCTGTCCGTTGCATGGTCTCCTGTTAATGCAAAAATTAGCTGCGTATCATCAGCGTAATTGGTGAAAATCACGCCAATGTTTTCTAACAGTGAACAGAGACTTCTTATATGAAGGTTAAAAAGGAGAGGGGACAGACTAGCACCTTGGGGAACTCCAAACAATATCGGGGTTGCTTTGGAAATTTTTTCGCCCCAATGTATTCTTGCCATCCTGTCCTTCAAGAAAGAGGCCAACCAGGCCTGTGCTTTTGCTGAGCACCCTACAGGTTTATCCAGGGCTGATTGTAGCAGTTGGTGGTCTACTAAATCGAATCTTTACGACGGACTCCTCCCTTATCGGGTGGGGCGCGACGATGGATCATCTTCAGGTTTTCAACCTGTGGTCGCTGCAGGACAATTTTACATAAATTATCTGGAACTTCCAGCGATTTTCCTGGTGCTCAAAGCTTTCAAGCCAGGAATTGTGAACAAGGTGGTCCACATCCACACAGACAAGGCGGTATCCATGTTTTATGTCAACAAGCAGGAGGGTACCAGGTCACCTCCCCTTGTAGACCTAGCTATTCAGATTTGGGAATGGGCCATTCAGCATGGTGTTTGGCTGTTGGCGGTACACATTCCAGGTCTGCTGAATGTGACGGCAGACACTCTCAGCCGGCGAGCGGTGGTCAGCTACGAGTGGGAACTGAACACGGAGACCCTCTCTGACCTTTTTCGCCACTGGGGCACTCCAGAAGTGGACCTCTTTGCGGCATCATCAAACAGGAAACTTCCTCTTTATGCTTCAAGGAACGGATTCGGAGAGTCGTCCCTGGGGGATGCTCTCGAGGTTCTGTGGCACAACATGAGGGCCTACGCCTTCCCGCCTCTTCCTCAGATTCACCGGGCGTTATGCAAGCTCAGGAACATGTCGAATTGCACTCTCCTGTTCATAGCCCCATGGTGGCCAGCCAGATTCTGGTTTTCTGAGCTTCAGCATCTGTCATTCTGCTCACTGATCTGGCTTGCGCTTGCGACGTACTTCACCAGAGCGATCAACAGATGTGGCACCCCTCCCCACAATCGTTCAGCTTGGCGGCCTGGTGCCTGAATTAAAATCCTTAGAAAGATTCAATTTGTCTGCAGATAATATGCGTATCATCCAGGCGGCAAGAAAGCCTTCGACAAGGTCTCAGTATTGGAGCAAATGGCTCCGGTTCTGTCACTGGTGTTTAGCGAAAAAGCTGGACCCCAGAGAAGCTGTTATCGATACGGTCCTGGCTTTCATTTCTCATCTGGCAGCTTCGGGCATGCATGTCTTGTCTTGTACGACTTATTTGTCGGCTATTGCCGCTTACCTGTCCAGGGACTCTTGCTCCTTTTCTTTGACAAACCCTGTCATTAAAAGGCATTTTGCAGGTCTATTGCACCTGTATCCATCTGTGCGCAACACACATCCCAAGTGGGATCTTAATGTGGTCCTCACTGCTTTATGCCATAAACCCTTCGAGCCCATGGATACGGCACACTTGAAATTCATTTAAGGGAAAATGGCCTTTCTGATTGCGGTAACTTTGGCAAGGCGTGTAAGAATGTCTCGGGAGGATAGCTTAGCTGCAACATGCTCGCCTTGGAAGCAAGACGACACGGAGCAACACAGGTTCGATCCCCGGGACCGTGCTTAGAAACTTCTGGGTATTAAGCGCATAATAAATAACCTATCATATCATATCATATAAAGCGAGCTTCAGGCCTTGTTGGTAGAGCATCCATTCCTCACCTTTCACAAGGATAAGGTTGTCCTTCGGACCAATCCTTCTTTCCTTCCAAAGGTGGTATCCGATTTTCATCTGAACCAGTGTATTTCCTTACCAGTCTTCTTTCCAGAACCGGCTTCAGATGCCGAGAGGGTTCTGCATAATTTGGATGTAAGGCGAGCTCTTACGTTTTATCTGAACAGAACATCTAATCTTCGGAGCTCTTCCCAACTCTTGGTGACCTTTGGAGACCCGAAAGGAAAGCCGGCCTCGAAAACAACTATCTCCCAATGGATTGCTTCCTGTATTTCTGAAGCTTATACCGTTCATGGCCTTCAGTCTCCAAAGGGAATTCATGCCTTTCTTGTGCGGGGTAGGGCAGCTGCCTTTTCCTTCCAAAATATGTTCCCTGGGAAGCCATTGCCAAAGCAGCTACATGGGCTTCCCCATCAGCTTTTGTGAAACATGAATGCATAGTTCTGAGTTTCAGGGCTGATGCTCAGTTTGGGCAAGCTGTTCTTAAAAACCTCTTTCAATAAAGGAGTTCCATCCACCCACTATTCTGTAAGGAGTGCTTGGTAATCTCCCAAAAGTATGGAGGAAAGGGGACGGGACGTAGGAGTATAATAAAGTTACTCACTGTAATGCCTACCTTACTCCTATTCCATAGTCTCCTTTACCCCATACGCCAGCTTGCCGTCCCCTCTAATAAGTAGCCTCTATTATTGCTTAAATGGTCTCAGACCTGGCGATAGAAAAGGACTGAAGGGTGATGCGCGGGCGGAGCTAAGGAGGGCGGGGTTACAGCCATGTGCGGTGCCCCACCTAAAAAGAGAAGAAGGACACATTTTCAATTTGATGCTTTTTTACAAAAGTGCTCCGGTTCCGTCCCACAGGACGGAATTTCCCAAAAGTATGGAGGAAAGGGGACTATAGACTAGGAGTAAGGTAGTCACTACGGTGAGTAACTTTATTATTTTTTACTACGTGGTTCACATGTGCATCCGCATTCAGGGAAGCTTCCATGTAGACACCCAGAGTTTGTACCTTGTCAACTACAATTTGGCCACCCTCGATTTCAAAATCATTGTAGGCCTGGCTCAAATTAGACCTTGCTTGTTTAGACCCATATACCATGAACTCAGTTTTATCGCTATTCGAACAGAGCCAGTTTGTTGTCATCCAATCTTTAATAGCCTTACATACTTGATTCAGTTTTTCCTGATTTACGTCATAGTCGCCACTAAGCTCCATAATCAGCTGAATGTCATCAGCATAATTAGTTAACTTTAACCCTAGTTCTTCCATTCTGACTCACAGTAGTTTGATATAGAGATTAAACAATGACAGGGACAGGCAGTCACCCTGAGGTACCCCATATCAGATCTCAGATCATTCAGATGAGGCATTCCCCCAACAGACCCTAGATTTCCAACCCCTGAGGAACAAATCTATCCACTTGATCACCTTCTGTGAACAAGTGCCTGTATCTGCCAGCCTGTTCAGCAGACCTTTGTGATCAGGCAGATCAAAGGCTGCTGATAAATCCAGGCGTATCAGCAGCCCTGTCCTACTCTCCTCAAGGGCGGTCAGCATTTGTGTACGAATGTCGAGCAAGGCACTCTCCGTTCCAAAATTCTGTCGAAAGCCTTACTGCGTTGTATGTAAAAGGTCATAGGTTTCTTTATGCTGCTTCAATTGTGCAGTGGCTACTTTATCCATTATCTTAAGCAGGAAGGGGGTATTTGTGATTGTCTTAAGATTAGCCGCCCTAGCATCCAATCCAGGCTTTATTACAAGGGGGGTTATCACAACTTCCTTAATTATGGGTGGGATTGAATCATGCAAAAATGAAGCATTCACGAATCTCCTCAAAAAATGGAGCAAACATCTTCCCATTTTCCAAGATAATTTCTCCTGGACAGGTGGTAGGATGCAGGTCTTTTAGGAAAGTTTCCATTTCCATAGTTGAAATAGGGCAGAACTCAAACAGCACCATGTGGGTTGTAGGGTCCCAGTCTTTCCCACCTCCATTTGTGCTAATTTATTTAAGTCCTGATTGATTTTATTATTTGTTGTTACAATTTTGTCCGCAAATGCATTTTGAATTCTTACACAGTCTTTCCAAAACGCTTGGCTTTTCCCATTGCTTAAAAGAATTAAAATCTTTCCTAGTTTCATTGTCAGCCTTAATTATTTGTTTATTATAGTAATGTTTCTTAGTCTCTGTCATTTTCTATCTATATTCTTTCTCAGTCAGTTTTTAAGCCTCCTTGGTTTGCCCTGTTTTTTATTTTAACCAACTACGCTCGGCTTACCTCTTTGCTTGCTTGAGCGACGCCAGTACTGGAGTGAACCATTTCTGATGATTCGGGCAGTCCCTTATATTTTTAACTTTCAAATGGATAGTTCTATCCAAGAAGGCTAGCATCTTGGCTGTGAATTTTTCTACAAGAAGGTCAGGAGAGGCCGGATGAGTTCTACTAAGCATATACCCAACTCAGGAATATTTATTTTCTGTAAATCCCTGCTACAGACTTGTTTGGGGATTCTGTGATTTGGCTGCCGAGGAGCTGGTAGTTGCATCTCGCAAGTAATAAAGGCATGATCTGACCAAATGCACGGGGTGTTTCAATAGTTATCATATTCATATTCCTAATAACCCAATCACGGGTGTTACCCCTAATATGCAAAGAATCCGACTAAAGGACATGCATGTCCGTATTTTTTAACATACGCTTTTTTGTGTGGATAATTTCACAACCTTCACATTCAATCTTTAGTTTGTGCATTCCTAATTCATTCCGTCAAATTATGGCCACCCACCTCCAATCCCATTCTGCCGATGTTGGCCAAAAAACCTGTAGCCAGACAAGGTGGCTCCTTCAATTATCGGGCCATTTGAGGTCTGGAGCCATGTTTAAGTGAGGCACATGACATCTATCTTGTGTTCTTCAATATAGTCATGAATATCAAGAGAGTGTTTTGGCAGTGACCTAGTGTTAAGTAATGCTATTTTTACTGTCCCAATACTAGTGGTTTTGCCGGCGCTCGGCACATTATCAGGCTCATTAATCGTATGCAAGTTATTTGTGCTGTCTAGTACCCTACCATGTGGGTCGCTATTTGTCTGACTGCACAACATACCTCAAAACATCCTTTATGTGCAGGCGCATTTTCACCAGATCTGCCTCCTAGTGCAATCTTAAAGTGAATGCGCTCAAAGAGGCCTCATGTTGAGTCTCGGTGCAAAAACCTTGACAACCTGCATTGACAAAAAAAGGGCAAGGGCATGTTGGATTCCAAGATGGCCATCCAACCAGGCAACCAAGCCCTCCCCAGGTGTCAGAGGTCGCGGAATTGGTCAACGGAAAGCATCATGATACCCCGGTGGCCACATTATTGAGGAAGCACCCCCCCCCCCCGCTGCAAAGGAAAAGTCGTAGAATCAGCAGCCCGCCAGCTTGACTTCCTGCGTCCCAGCTGACGAGCCCTCGAGGCCCGGCCCCCCCTCCCGACACAGCACTGCACCTCTGAATCAAAGTCTGGCCCTGGAACGGGCAACGAAGCTCACCCAGGAAGATCCAGGGGAGAGCCCTGCGTGGGACCCGACCCCCCCTCTCCAGCCACTGGGGCACGAACTGAGCAGCAACCCATCGTGCCAGCCGTCAGGGCCACCGGATGACAGACAGGACCATTGGCAGGACAGGCACGGCAGGTTCCCACCAGAGCTACAAGCGGGGCCTGCAACCTGTATAATACGCCCAGCAGTCACCCACTTCCACTCTGACACTGCAGGAGCATGTGTCCCCTCCCTGCGCCTGCCAAAGCGCTGGCGCCGTGAGGGGCGGAGAGCCTCGGGACGAAGGGGAGCACAGATCACCGGCCCTGTTCGGCCCCCGGGCCACCTCCACACAAGGCCTGCTGAGACCAGCATCCACTCCCCGACAGGAGCTACAAGCTTAACCCGGAGAACAAGCCGGGCTTCCTCGCCTCATCACCAAGGCATCCGCGCAAACACTCCGTCCACAGACAACGGAAGGACCTCATCTGGGCACCAGTAGCATTGTTGGCCCTCCGAGCCCTGCAACATATGCCCAACACCCCGACCTTGCCGGAGCAGAGGACCCCAGACCAACTCGACGTGGGCAGTCCCACGGCCCTTGGGGATTCGGGATTCTTGGAGCTGCAGGAACAGACGGTCCTCCTGAGCACAATCCCGACCCCATGACCTTGACGGGTGCCCCCACACTTCAGAAGAAGTGCACCGGCCAAGTAAGTGTGGAACCCCCTCCCTCCCTGAACTCGCCCATCATACCGATCCCTGGGACTAAACAGACTGAAGGCTCCAGGAGCGGATCTCCCCTTCCCCGGTGGTAGACCTGTCGCAAACCCTGAGCGTGGGCAGGCCCCGGTGATCCTCAAGCTGACCCCCATAGGGGCTGAGGAGAGGGAGACAGGGGGACCCCGAGACATTGCCTGTGGACCCCGGAGGGCCAGACCACTCAGCTAAGGACAAGAGGGTACCACCCCAGCTAAACCCGAGCCGAACCACGGATGCTACGCCTGGGAGGGGGGCGCCCACACTGTGCGGACCCCACGCCACCGTAGCACATCCCTGAGGACAGGGACCAGCGGGGCACCCAGACCGCCCAATGAAGACCGTGGCCAGCACCCAAGGCCCAAGACAAGCTTCCTGCAACCCTCAACCGCAGCGGCACCACCCCCAACCAAGAGTGCATCCTAGCAGCCGCTATTTATCCACCCAGCAGCCCCACGCACTAAGCGCAGCGAACAACGCACTCCGGCCCTGGGAACCATCCCCTACAGGTCCCTGCTTCCAGGGGAAGAGCCAAGCTCAAACCAGAGCGGCGGTCGGATCCCAAGGGCACCGATTGGTCCATCAACACAACAGAAAGAAACGATGGGAGTGGGATGACGGGTCCGAGTGGGAGAGACCATCCTTCACAGCACCGGGCCCGGAACAAAGCACCACGCATGCACAAGGGGCTCAGCAGGCGCGCACCATCCAACCATTCAACCGTTGCTCACCAGATGTATCGGTCTAGAGCACAATGTCAAAAAACAGGAATAACAACTCCCACCTCCCACCTAGAAATCTTAGGAAGACGCAAGAAGGACCACTAACATAGATATGGGCCAAGGAGACTGACCAACCCGGGGTACTCCCCGACGGACTGGTCGGCAGACGCAAGTACGGATACAGTTCAAGAGAACCAGGACAGACCGGTGACGTAATCGGCCCTCAAACACCTCCTAGGGGAAATTGTGGACAAGATCACCACGGCAGGACAGAATCAGATGGACGCCTTGAGAAAGGACCTGGCAGAGGGCCTACGCAAGATAAAGAGGGACGTCAACAAGATCGAAGAGAGAGTGGACACAAATGAGAGAGCACTACAAGAACTCACAGAGGATGCTAGGAAAGCGGACGCCCTGCTGGAAATCTTGGCAGCGGCCACCTACAACCTAGAACTTCAGGCCGAGGACTTGGAGAACCGGTCTAGGGGATCGAACATCTGAGTCAAATGCCTACCAGAAGCAACACAGGATCAGGATCTAGCGCAAGTCCTTAAGTCAATCTTTGGAGACCTCATAGCACCAGATTTTTCCCCAGAGATCCAATTCGAGTCCACAGGGTAGGTCTGCGACGACAGGAACCAGGAGTGAGACCAAGGGATGTACTGACGGACTTCCACAGCTACACCCTCAAAGAACGAGTCATGGCCAAGGCTAGAAAAGCAGACTAGATAACCTTTAACGGTGCTGAAATATTCCTCTACCAAGATCTAGCCAGGGCTACACTCAAAGGAGGAAGATGCCCTTGGTCTTGGGCTTCCTGAGAGCAAGATAAATCCGCTACAGGTGGGCCCAACCCTTCGGACTAACCTTTGAGTGGCAAGGGAAGCAACAAAAAATCACGAACTGTGAACAGGGTCCCTCTCTACTGGGCATGGACGACGACCCCCAACGACAAGCGACCCCCGCCACCAACGCATACACTACCCGGAGGCCATGGGAATGGTCCACAGTGAAAACCAAAAGAACCAAGAGGGTTGATCCGCATCCAAACCGAATATCTCCTCAGCCCGGCCATGACCAGGATCGGATGGAAACAACCTCTGATGCTCCGATCTGAAAGCTTTCTGAGCAAGATCACTATCGCCTGCAACAACTCATCTGGTGAGGGCGGAAGTTAAGTTAAGTGATGTTCACTTCAGTTTAAGTAAAGTTATCCAGTGCCAAGTTAACAGACTGCCTATTGGAGTCTAGCCTCACTGGCCAGTCAATGGCCAAGCGAGGCCCTGTGGGGAGGGTGGAAGATCGAATCTGGGAATGAGATTGGGTGATCTCGCGTGGGGCATTTCTGGGAGCAGCCTAGGGTTCAACCCTTGACACAACCAATCGAGGGGGCTACCCGCCAGTTGAATCCACCCAGATGGGGTGGGGGGCGAGTGGGGTGGGCAGGGAGGGGGGGATCCAATGGAACATGGCAAGGAGGCGTAATTGCAACGACCGAAAATGATGAATGTTTTCTTTTTCTTAAATGAAACCCCCTTTACACCACATAGATATGCAGGGGAGACCCCCCACAGCTCCCCCATATTACTATAATATCCCATACCCCCCACATATATATGTGGTGTAAAGGGGGTGTTTACACAAAAAAAAGTCGGCCATTTCAGCCGTCGCAACTGTGAGGGTGATATTTTGGGCCATTTCCACTAGTAACGATAGGCTTTAGATCTTAACTTTAAACGTAAACGGTCTAAACTCACCAGTTAAAAGGAAAAAGATAGAGAGGTTCGTGAGAAGGGAACAACCTGATTTGGTAACACTACAGGAAACACATATACAGACCCGGGACAGACAGAGAATACAATTCTGGGGTTACTCGAGAATCCTGCAAGCAACGCAATCCGTCAAGAAAGGGGGGGGTTCTTCTTGCACTCAAGGGCAAACTAGAGCTGATGATGACGGGGTCGAAAGCGGGCAAAGAGGGGCGATACCTAGCAGTGGCACTGGAGGGGAGGGGAGAGACGTACACAGTGGCAACATTATACTACGCACCTAATACCGGTCATGACGCTTACATCCAAAAGGCCCTGACCACCCTCGAACACTTCGTGAAGACACCCATCATGCTAACGGGGGACCTTAACATGACCTGGGACCCTAACAAAGATAGAAATACCATCTCACCAGGAACACAGGGACGCCCATCAGAGGTGTTTAGGGGGAAGGTGCACGACCTGGCGTTAGTAGACGTGTAGAGGGAACTTGAAGGGGACAAGAAAGGCTACATATTTTACTCACACGCACATCGATCACACTCGAGAATAGACTACACCTGGGTCTCCAGATCGTTACTGGGAAGAGTCACGAATATTGGCCTGGGCCCCATCGCACTTTCTGACCATGTCCCTATAATCATCACTCTAAAAAGGAACCGGTCCCCGTCCGGCATGTGGAGATGGCGATATCCGTCTCCACTCTTTAAAGACGAAATGCTTGTCCAGGAAGTGGCCGAAGAAATCAAGGCATTCTTTGATACAAACGGGCCCAGGCATACTGCTCCGCAGGTCAGGTTGAACGCATTCAAGGCAACGATCAGAGGTAGAATCATAGCAATCAAAGCCAGAAGGGATGGGGAATGGAGACTGGAGGAGACCAGACTAGAAGACAAACTAAAGGACATAATGGCTAAAATGGGACCAGAGCAGACCCCAGGGATTAAAAGAGAATACAGGGCCACACAAGGGCAGTTTGATCTATTACAGACAAGGGCGGTGGAATGCAACTTGCTACGCCTCAAACAAACATTTTAGATCAAAGCAAACAAATCAGACCGCCTGCTGGCCAGATGACTGAGGAGGGAGGAAACAGACAAAACAATCCTAAAAACTAAAACCGAAGAAGGGAAAACAAGCAACTGCAACAAGGAAATAGAGAGGACATTCGTCCAATTCAATACCGATCTGTACAGCTCAGAAAACCCATATCCAACAGCCCAGATAGCATACTTAAATAAGATAGATCTACCGAGAATAACGGCAGAGGAGAAGGAATAACTGGAAGGGGAGTTAACTAGAGATGAATTTAGGGCAGCAATCACATCCCTACTTACCCATAAGTCCCCGGGCCAGACGGCTTTGTTGCCGAATTCTAAGAAAATACATAAAGAACTACTTATTGCCTATCTCGCAGACCTATTTAATCAGATTGGCAAGGACAGGGCCTTTTCGAAATCCATGGAAGAGGCGAAAGTGATCCTCATTCCAAAAAAAAGGAAAGGATCCCACCAAATGCGGTTCCTACCGTCCCATTGCGCTAATAAATGTCGACCCGAAGATCCACACGAAGATCTTGGCATCCAGAATTATCATGATTCCAGAAAGCCAACACAGCCCCCATTTAGGTACACAGGAGAAGCAAGGACCAAAATCTCAGCCAGCAGTTCCAAGATGGCTTCAAGCCTGGCATAAAAGGCATTTGTATCATTCATTGTTCATGCGCTAATAGACTTTCATAGCACTTCAGTGGTTTCTATCCTTCAAACATGGCCGCCGCTAGAGCCGAGGAGAAAACTTTCTGTATGCTCTATGCTTATAGCGGAGGGAGCCTTTTAGGCCCCACCTCGGCCTGTATGCTCGCTTCGTGTCATCACCGCTGACAGCGGGTAACGCTACCGACGCCGCTCTGCACAGAACCCTGTCAAGAAAAAGATTGGAGACATTAGTTTTCATAGAGAAACAACAGGAATTCATAGTTATCTGTAATACTTACCGAACCGAAGCATTTTCTGCCTAATTTCCTCCATCAGAAGAGTTTGTTAATCGTCGCAGTAATTCCTGTCAGGATTCCCCTCACAGCAGCAGCACTTTAAAAGGAACGCTCACCGTTCGCAGCTGCAGCGTCTCACCCTGAAGACATTCCAGAACGCTGCAGACAATAGGTATTTGATTAGCCAATGAGCTTAGCTGAATCTAAGAAAAAATAGAAGTTTGAATAAGTTAATTTACCAGCAGCTTCTTCACATTTTCACCGCTCCATTACAACCGCGCTTGTCTAAAAGACTACAGTCTCTCTGCTGAAATAAACTTACGCTAGTTAGCATTCCTTCATCCCTATTTTTTTTTAATTCTTTTTATTCATTTTTTAACATATATGTATAACAGCCATAAACAAACCCAAACTTTCCTCCTCCCCTCCCTTCCCCTCACCCCCCCTGATGACACTCCCCATTGATTCTTGTTCCATTTAAGTTCAGTTTGTCCCCCATAGTTCATTGTAGGTCCCGTAGCCTGAGTCGTTGTGGTCGCCACCCAATCCTGAAATCGTCCCTGAGAAAGGTCAACATTTCACCCCACTCGCTTGCGAAGGTCTGCAGTGCATTGTTCATTGCGACTATGTCCCATATTTTGCGCAACCACTCCTGGAACGTCGGAATAGTCAGGCTTTTCCACTTCTGGGCTATCAATGTTATTCCTGCTATTGTAAGCATTACCTGCGCTCTTTCCCTAGCTCTCGTCACCCTTGCCGTTTCGTCGTGTGTTAGGCCAAGAAGAGTCAATTCCGGGGGTCTGCTTTCCCCTGTACCGAATGCCTGTTCTGTGCTTGTCAAATTTCCTCCCAAAATGGCTCTATTTTTGGGCATCTCCACCAAATGTGTTCCGCCGTACCCTCTGCCCCACACCCTCTCCCGCAGTCTCCCGATGCCTCTGGGTATATTCTATGCAGGCGGTCTGGGGTATAGTGCCATCCGAAGATTATTTTATACCATGCTTCCTGCGATTGAGATGCCTTCGCTAATTTGGGGATTTTCCTCCATAGTTTCTCCCATTCCCTCTTCTCTATATGGACCTTCCCATAATTCCTTCCCATTTTCCCATGTAGGCCCAGGTTTGCCTAAGGTTGGCTCGTCTAGTATCTTGCATAACTGTGAGATCAAACCTCTGGAACCATCGTTGAACATTAGGAATTTTTCAAACGTAGTAGGGTCTCCGGTGGCCGCTTCTTTGTTCACTGGGTACAAAAGCCAGTGACGCAATTGGAAGTAGCGCAACCTCTCCCCCTCCCCCAACCCGAAATACCTTTTACAATCTGTGAAGGTGCTAATTTCCTTTCCGATGAACATGTCCCGCACCCCCCGTTCCGCCACTTATCGAAGGCTCCCCTTTCCAACCCCGGAGTGAACTCTCCGTTATTGAATATTGCCGTGAATGGGGGTGGGAAAGTGGTAATGCCTCTCAAGTGTTCCAGCCTATCCCAATTGTCTGCCATCAGTTTGGTAATTGAGCTCTCATACATGTGTTTCGGTCTGTGTTGTTTAGGAAGCCATAGGACCTCTCCTAAGTTGTGCTTTACCACTGCCCTATCCATTTATACCCAGTGTTTCTCTTCCCCTTCGCGGAGCCACTCTCTGATTATTCTTAGTTGGGATGCCTCATAGTATTGTCGATAGTTGGGAAGGGCTAGCCCCCCTCTCCCCTCGGGGCTATAAGTTGTTGCCTACTCGCCCTCAACCTTTTTCCCTCCCATATGAATTCATTTTTTATGGCCCGAAGTTCCCTGAAAAAGCTCTCCGGGACCGGTTGGGGGACTGCTTGAAATTAGTAGAGCACTCGTGGGAGTATGACCATTTTTATCGCCACCATCCTTCCAAACCAGGAGATGCGGAGATTCCACCACCTAAGAAGGTCCTTCTTGATCTCTCTCACGAGAGGTGGATAATTAGCCAGTACCACCCTGGGAGTGATGATGTTATCCTCACTCCTAAGTAAGTGATCCCCCCGGGCACCAGGCAATGGCGATGTCCTTTTGAGTTCTTCCCTCTCCTCTTTTCCCAACGTTAAAGCTAGCAGCTCGGATTTGCCCATGTTGATGCGTAGTTCCGATGCCTCCCCGAATTCCTTGAGCAATCTTCTGCTAGCCTCACTGGATTTCGATGAGTTGGTAAGGGTGAGTAGCATATCATCGGCGAAAGCCGCTACCTTGTGCTGCTTCCCCCCAAATGGGATTCCCTGAATTTCCTCCATCTCTTGGATAGCTTGGAGTAAAGGCGACAGGGGGCAGCCCTGTTTTGTGCCCCTTTGTAAGTGGAAAAATCGGGATGCCACCCCATTAACCACCATCCTTGCTTGTGGACCTTCATAGTTAGCCTTGACCATTTGCAAATAGGCTTCCCCAAGTCCCATCTTTTCCATTACCCTGAAGAGAAACGACCACTCCACCCGGTCAAACGCTTTTTCAGCGTCTAGTGAAAGAAGTGCTGCTGGAGTGTCCGTCTTCCTCACTTTATCCAACAAATGCTCTACCCTCCTTATTTTGTCCGCCGTTTGCCGGCCTTTGATAATTCCCGCCTGGTCCTGATGTATCAAATACAGAAGAAGCCCCTCTAATCTATTGGCTAAGATTTTTGTGTAGATTTTGGCGTCAACGTTGATGAGCGCTATTAGTCTATATGACAATATCTCTAGGGGGCTTTTGCCTGGTTTCAGGATTAGGGATATTTTAGCTTCTTTCATGGATGGGGCTATTTGGCCCCTATCTCTGAAGGTGTTAAAGAGGTGGGTTAATTGCGGCACCAGCTGCCCCGCAAAGGTTTTATAAAATGCTGTCGAGTAGCCATCGGGCCCTGGGGCTTTACTCAAGGGTAGTTTTCCGATGACCCCCCTTTCCTAGTCCTCCGTTATCTCTTGGTTTAAGATCGTCTGAGCTTCCTTACTAATCTCAGGCAGCTTTATCTTTTCCAGGAACTCCTCCTGGACCCGCGTTTGAGGGGTCTTAGACGAATACAATGATTTGTAATAACTAGTCATGAGTTCTTGAATATCCTCTAGCCGGGTGACCCTTTCCCCTGCCTCTGTATTCAAAGCTGTGATCGTTTTCCTTGCCTCCTCCCCCCGAAGAAGATGTGCCAGTAGAGCATCAGCCTTGTTAGCTTTGGCGTAATATTTTTGTCTTACGAAAAGTAAGGCACCTTCTGCTTTTTTGGTTCGTAGTAAACCCAATTGGCCTACCGCCCTTCTATAGTCCCTTTGGTTACTTCTGGAGGGCATTTCTGTTACTGTTTTCCTTACCGCCTCTACCTCTGCCTCCAGCTGGGTCTCCAGGGACAGCAACTGTTTGTGTCTTTGTGCTTTAGCAGCTATGATTTCACCCCTCATCGTAGCTTTGAACACGTCCCACCTTATGTCTTCCCCCATTTCCTCCCTTTTATTGATCTCGAAGAAGCCTCTCATCTAGCCCTCCATCTCTTCCCTAATAACGGGATCCCTCATTAAATGATCTGGGTATTTCCAACCCCTAACCCCTCTCTTTTTGCTGCCCAGTTCAAGTTGCATTGAGATTATTGCGTGGTCTGCTATTCCCATGGGGCCTACCTCTATTTCCTTTACCTTACCCACCAGATTCGCAGACACCCACATGTAGTCGATTCTGGACTGCGTCCCGTGGACTTCCGAGAGGAAAGTATACCCCTCCTCGTTCCCCTTTGTTTCCCTCCATACGTCCCTTAAGCCCAAACTGGCCATTCTTCCCTCCAGATCAGCTGAGGCCACTAGCCCCCCCACCCCTGCATCCCTGTTTCCCGACCTGTCGCATGCTCTGTCCCAGGCAATATTAAGGTCGCCCATTAAAATTATTTGGCCTTTTGAGTGTTTCTCTATTTTCCCAAGGATATCTCTTAAGAAGGCTTCCTGCCCCGAATTTGGTGCATAAATGTTGACCAATGTATAAGTTCCTTCTCCAATTTTGCCTTTCACTATTAAGTACCTGCCTCCTTTATGCCTTATTGTCTCTTCCACCCTGCCTGAAGTTAGTTGTATTTCTGATCGCCAGGGCCACCCCTCCCAACTTTGTTGCCCCTGATGCATGGAGTATTCGGTCGAACCCCCGTAGTTTAAGGCGCTGCTGGTCTCTGTAAAGTAGGGGCGTTTCCTGAAGACCCAGAAAGTCTGGTCTAATTCGTTTTGTGAAAAGCTCAAGCTTCTTCCTTTTCAGTGGGGAGTTAAGACCCCTAATGTTATGTGTAACCCATTTGAATGTAATTATTTGTGTTCTCCCTCTCTGTATATTCCCCTGGCTCCTTCCCTTTCTTCGCTCGCCTGGGTGCCCGCCCTGGTTCTCCCTTTCTACTTCTACATCTCTCCTTGAGTGACATCCTCCCAATTCCCCTCCCCCATCCCCTTCCCCCTCCGTCTCCCTCTGAGGTCTTCGTCCCCAGACCTTCCCGCCTTGCCCCCCTCCTCGGGTTTCCTCACCCATATCGATCACATGATGTTTGCTCCTCACTCCACTCCTCTTCCACTCGTTGAGAACCTTTCTGTCCACCACCCCTTAATTTGTTTACTCACTTCCATTTAGACCCCATCTGTCTCAGCCCTTTCCTCCTCGACTGGATCTTTCTCCCTTCCCTTCCGGCCAAGGCCTCGAGGGGCGGGTCTTCTCCTTCTCCCTTCCCCCACAACTGTCCACTCCCATGACCTGGGTCTCGGCTTGCTCCCCACTTCTTATGATTTCACAGGACTGGCCGTCCTCTGGTCCCAGTCCAGATCGATGTGAAGGATGTCTGTCCCTTCTTGCAGTGTGGTAATCGGATTCTGCGATCCGCCCCACTCGAATATCAGCCCGAAGGGGAATGACCACTTGTACTTGATCCCTTGCTCCTGAAGTTTCGCCAAAATGGGGCTCATCTGTCGTCGTTTAAGTAGGGTACTGCTGGCAAGGTCTTGGTATAGCTCAATTTGTTGACCTTTGTACGTTATCCGCTCTCTCTGTCTAGCCGCCCTGAGGTCTGCTTTTTGTGCGTACCTCGTGAATGCGGCCAGAACATCTCTCAGTGTTGGCACTCTGATTCCTATTGAGGCGGCCCACTCTGTGAACCATATCAAGCTCAATCCGATCAAGGGCGTCCAGCAGATCTGCGAATATCTCCTGGACTGTCACCTTCAGGTCTCAATCCTGTACTGCCACCCGCAGAAACTTCAGCCGAATGTTGATTCGTCTAGATCTGTTCTCCAAGTCCTCCACTTTGCTCTCTAAATTCTGCGTCGCCGAATCTAATCTGTCGATTGCCTCACTGTTCTCCATTTTATCTTTGCTCACCTCCGTAAGCCTTTTTCTACCAGATCAGTTCTCTCTCCCAATTGGCCTACCTCCTGCTTGATCTCGGCCAGCGCCTGATTTATGTCTGTTTTAATCAGTTGGAATTGATCTTGAAAAGTCCTTGCCAGTGTGGTTTGCAGGGAGAGCATCTCCCCATGCAGGTCTTGGCGTGAGATTTGTGATCCCGAATTCAGTTCTTTGGGTTGACCCTGTCCCTTGGCTCCCTCTTGTTGTCCCCCTCGCTCTTCCGTAATGTCTTTGTTTGCCCACATTTTTATGAGAGGGCCTGGAGGGTTGTTTTTGGTGGCCATGATTCAGAGACCCTATTTGAGGAGGGACGGATATTCGTTTTGGCTTCTGGGACTGTCCCTCTGTCTACGTGCCTCCTTCGCCCTTTCCCCACACTTTTCGGGGTGGTTCCCCTTATCTGGTCCGTTATCCAGTGACCTCGACCCTTCCCAGCGTGAAAGCTCTGTTCTGCCGGCAGATTGTGTCCCTGGAATGTGGATCCCTCCCAATGAAATATTCTCGAACTGTCTGTATATGTCTCTGGTGCCCCCAATCGTTTAATGCCTGGGCCCCTGATGTGCCAACTTATTATGTGCTCCAGGGGTACCGTGCGTGGGGCCAGACTTGAGGATGGGGGGGTCTGTTCTTGATGGAGGGACCCGTTTGCCCGCTTCAGCCTAGATTCCGTATCCCTTTGGGGCATACTCCAACCCGGCGCGGTGCGAGAGAGATCCCCCGCCGTATTGCTGCTTCTAGTTCTGGGGAAGGTGACCCAACTGCTCGGGATCGACAATAAGGGGTCCGTATTTTCCCACCCTCTGTGTGCTGCTTTTTTCGTTATTTTTTAATTTTTTATTATATATATATTTTTATTTTTATTTTATTTTTCCTTTTTGGGGGGGTCTGCCCCTGTCCGGGTTGTGAATTCCAGCAGGGGAGCCCCGCCTAGGGCGGACCATAACTTCCCTTGTCCCCCTTCACTTCCCGGGCTTACCTCAGGGCCTCAGCCGGCAAGCCCCTCTTCACTCAGCGCAGCCTTCCGAGATGGGCCCTCTCTTCACACCCTAAGGCAGGGCCCCCCCCCTCCAGGCACCGTTGCTGTAGCCGGTTCTCTTCCGCTCTCTGATGGGCACCGCCTCTTCAGCCGGCGTTCCTCCTGGGCTGACAGGGAGACGGGGAACGCGGCAGGCGCCCGCCTCCCGGCTCCGGGCTTTCCCCGCCTTCAGGAGCGCAGTGCCCAAGTCCCTGGGGCTTCAGAGTGGACCGCGATTCGGCCGAACTCCCGGTCTCTGTTCCTCTTCTAGATGACCTTCTGCGGGGTATCTGTCTCAGGCTGATCAAACCCCTGCCCATAGCCCGCGCGCCGCCTTCACTGCACCAGAGCGGGCCCGCTCTTCTCCCACCGGCCGCCCGGCGGGACCCCGGATTTCGCTCTCAACTCAGGGGGACAGCTCCCTGATACTTCTTGCTCCTATTTTTGCCTCTCTTCTGCCTAGGAGGGGTGGTAGAACCGCAATCCAGGCTTGGGAGCTAAGGAGCGCCGTCGACACACGTCTACCTAGTGTCGCCGGCCATTTTGAAATCCTTACATCCCTATTTAACGCCACAGTCATCCGCAGCCATTAACCTCTTGGTAGTCAAAGAACCTGCAACAGAAAAGGTATTAGAAAGAGAGATCTCTCCAACGCAGGGACTACTATGAATATTAAGAGACTAAAGACTTACCTCAGATATTTAACCCAGATAAATCTTGGAACAACAAAGACATAGCTTAAGCAAGGAACTTTAGTCTCCTCAGCCTTCCACGTTAAGTTCTTTCATTTTCAGCACGCCCCTGTTGAATTCAGGATGGAGAGCTCCCCAAAACAAAGATTCAGGTGAGAAGGGTGGGATCACCAGGGGCATACAGATTCACCTCACAACGTTAAAAGGGAATCATAGAAGTTCTATTGTTGTCATTGTTGTCACACAGGAAAGAAATCCCAAAGGTGCTTCAGCAATGGTTCCACAGGCCAGGAAGGCATTACGCTACCGAAGAGTCCAGGTAAGCATTACAGAACGCGAAGCCAGTACTTAAAACGACTCCACCTGAGCGTAATGGAGGACACAGAAATTGGCATTCTATCCCAGCTTCTGGGAGAGTTAAGGGCAGAAGACCATGCAGCGAGGTCTGAGACCAACTCTCTTAGGAGAGAGTTGGTGGTGAACAGAGAGCGTACTGAAGAATTGGATCACCAATTGCTACAGTCCCAAGCGAGGCAAGCACCACTTCCTATTGGGGTCCCACAGGGTCAAATTTCCACTCCCAGTCCTCCGTTACAGGTAGTTTTACCCGGGAATATTCCACTAGCAGCCCCAGAGAGATTTACAGGGGATCCCAGGCGTTTTGCAGTTTTTATGAACCAATGTAATTTACATTTTCTGTGCAGACCCAGGGTTTTTCCTTCAGAGGAGGCCAAGGTGGCATTTGTATTATCGTATCTAGGTGGGCATGCTGCTGACTGATCCATACCTTTAGTTAATCGCGATGATCCACTATTGAGAAACTACCCAGGTTTTCGACAATAGTTAGAGAAACTCTTTGCTCATCCAGCTCAGGGACAGGCCTTGGATTATAAGCTGCTCTCTCTACGCCAAGGAAACCAAGAATTGTTGACCTATATAGCCTCCTTTAATCGACCAGTGGCAGAAACCAATTGGCCGGAGGGGAAGAGGACTACACTCTTTCATCGAGGATTACGAGGAGAACTTAAAGATATACTTCCGCAAGTGGCGAATCCTCCCACAGGTTGTGCAGAATTCATAGACCTAACAATACAGTTGGACCACCGTTTGCAGAATCAGCGTTCTGATCGTGCCAGATCAGAGACCAGATCACTCTATGTTCATTCAAAAGACTATGGAACTCGTCCAATGACTGAAAGTCACCCCGAGCCAATGCAGCTAGGAGGTATTCAGGGGCCCATATCTAAACAAGAAAGCGACATAAGAAGGCAATAAATGTGTGTCACTATTGTGGTTCGACGGATCATTATTTGCAAAATTGTCCAGTGAAACCACCATGGAAACCAGTGGGAGCAGTAGGCAAGGTGAAGGCCGCAGTTTATGAACAGCTGGAAAACTCCAACACCCGACAAGTGTAGAGGTCGACTTGTCGAGCTAGAAGAAGGAAATCCAGAGCTCTCATTTCTTTGTTCCAGTCATCTTAAGTAGTGACCTTCAACCATCCAATATATATGCTCTGGAAGCATATGTGGACAGTGATGTGATAGGAAACTACTTGGATTACGGCAAGATGGGTATTGGTATGCACCCAAAGGCGGTGATAGAAAATGTCACCGCAGTTGATGGTACTCAACTGATATCCGGACCAGTGACGAAGTTTACTGAAGTTTGTACCGTGCTATTCCAGGAGGGACATCGAGAAAAGATCTGGTTTGACCTAATTAGTGCTCCACAGTTTAAGGTGATTCTAGGAATTCCATGGCTAGAGAAGTATAATCCACAGATTGATTGGTGTGCCAAAACCTTAGTTTTCACAGAGGAATGCAAGTATTCCTACTATGTTCAAGATGGAACCTTTGAAAAAGAAGTCCAAGAGAATCTAAGAGAAAAACCCCTAGGGTTAATAGGAGCCCTTTCACCGGAATATAAAGACTTTCAAGAAGTATTCAAAGAGGAACAGGCTAATGTTTTTCCTCTGCATCGACCATATGATTGTCAGATTGATTTGATCCCTGGCTCAAAGACCCCATGCAGCAGAATGTATGCCTTGACTGAACAAGAAAATATTCATTTGAAGAATTATTTGGATAATTACCTAGCCAATGGATTTATTCGGCCTTCAAAATCTCAGATGGCTTCTCCCCTATTTTTCGTGCCCAAGAATGAAGGGGACCTACGCACTTGCATAGACTACCGTGCCCTCAACCAGATTACAGTCAAGAACCGGTATCCCCTACCATTCATCCCAGTTCTAATGGATCAAGTTAAGGAGGCCAAGACTTTCACGAAACTAGACCTTCCAGGATCCTATCACCTAGTGCGAATCAAAGAAGGTGATGAGTGGAAGACTGCCTTCCGCACTAAATATGGCTTATTCGAGTACCAAGTCATGCCCTTTGGCCTATGTAACGCCCCAGCAGCTTTCCAGCATTTCATGAATGATGTTTTATGTGAACTGTTAGATGTCTGCGCTGTAGTGTCTCATCAACTCAATATCGGTTCAGGAACACATAACCCATGTAAGGGCAGTCCTTCAGAAACCGCGACAACACAAGTTGTTTGTGAAACTAGAGAAATGCTCTTTCCATGCTACCTCAGTGGAATACCAGGATTTGTTCTGTCGCCTATGGAAATCCAAATGGATAACCAAAAAGTTGAGGCAGTGCTGAATTGGCCTTCCCCTACGTCTGTGAACAGAGTCCAGAGTCCAGAGTTTTTTTGGATTCTCAAATTTTTACAAACGCTTCATTTCAGGATTTTCACAGTTTGTTCATCCAATAACTTTGCTACTGGGAAAGCACAAAACATTCTCCTAGACAAAGGAAGTAGAAGAGGCCTTTCAGACATTAAAAAGGAAATTTACCACTGCTCCCATACTAGGTCCCCCACAACCTGAGCTACCATTTGTAGTGGAAACTGATGTATCCAGTGCTGCTATTGGGGCCTTTTTATCCCAGAAAGACGTCAACACCGGACAACTGCATCCAGTGGCCTTCTGGTCCAAGATGTTTTCAACAACGGAATCAAATTACAGCATCACAGATAAGGAACTGCTTGCTGTAAAATATGCCTTCAAAGAATGGAGACACCATTTATTAGGGGCCCAGCATACTGTCACAGTTTTCACAGACCACCAAAACCTAAAATACTTACCCAATGCCAAGGCTCAGTCATCTCGACAACTACGTTGGGCATTATTTTTCACAGAATATGATTTTGTTATCACTTATCGACCAGGGATATAAAATGGCAAAGCGGATGCCTTGTCAAGGATTGTTGATGGAGAAGAGACCCAAGACACAAATGATCCTACCAACATAATTTCAGAAGAGAAGATACTGGGAATTACTGGATCTTCAGAAGAGGACTTGAAGGCGCAGATTCTCCTTTACATGACTTTTTCAGAACTAGAGGCTTGGAAGTCAAAAGGACCAGAGTTGTGCATTCACGAAGGGTTACCTTATTTCCAAGGTCGGCTCTACCTCCCCAATCAGGAGTTAAAAAGAAAATTATGGCAGATTGAATCTGCCATTGAATCCACGGTAGAAGGCCACCCTGCTATCGCTAAGACCATGGCCATAATTAAAAGTCATTTCTGGTGGCCAACATGGCGTAAGGATATCATAGACTTCATTCAAACTCATTCAAAGATTCGAAGCAGAGACCAGCAGGGCTACTTCAACCATTGCCCGTTCCACCTGCACCATGGCATACTATTTCGATGGACTTCATTACAGAGCTGCCCCCTTGTTCGGGTTATATTACAATCATGGTGGTGGTCGACTTGTTCTCTAAAATGGTGCATTTCATTGCCCTTAAAGGGCTTCCTACTTCCTCAGTATTAGCTAAGGTGTTTTCGGAACAAATTGTATGCCTTCATGGATTTCCTTCTACAGTGATTTCTGATAGGGGGAGTCAATTTGTATCCCAATTTTGGAGAAAATGTTTTGAGTTGGCGAAAGTTGAAGTGCGCTTATCTACTAGTCACCACCCACAAACTGATGGTCAAACAGAGAGAACTAATCAGACTCTCGAACAATACCTCTGATGTCTTCTACACCACATACACAGTTCCTGGGTGGATGTCCTTTGGGTAGCAGAGTATGCCTATAATAACTCTGAACACTCTTCTACAGGTTACACTCCTTTCTACATACTAAATGGCTCACATCCTCAGACCTCTACTTTCTATCCCACAGAATCATTAGAGATGCCAGCAGTACAGAATATTTATGATCACATTACCAAAGTACAGAAAGTAGTTCTACAACATTTGTCCGTAGCAAAGGAAAGCCAAAAGAAATTTTCAGATAGACTTCGAAGAAAATCTTCAGAGTACAAGGTGGGAGAGCAGGTCTGGTTGTCTTCTGAACATATTGCACTTAAAGGCCCACGTAAGTTCCAACCTAGATTTCTGGGTCCATTCTCTGTAGAAAACATAGTCAACCCAGTAGCAGTAAGATTGAACCTGCCATCTCACATGCAAATTCATCCGGTATTCAATTTTTCATTGTTAAAGCCCATGAATCCAGGGACCAGATTGCAACCACCACCAAGACCCTTAATCGTAGAAGGTGAACCAGAATTTTTGGTAAAATAAATCTTATATTCCAAGATTGTTAAACGAAAAATGTTCTACCTGATAGATTGGAAAGGGTTTGGCCCCCAGGACAGAACTTGGTAACCTAGCTTAAACATTCATGCCCCCAAATTACTTCAGAAGTTTCACCAAAATCACCCTAACAAGCCAGTACTGGAGGGTTTATCCTTGGGAGAGGTTTTGGGGGGAAAACTGTCATGATTCCAGAAAGCCAATACAGCCCCCATTTAGGTACACAGGGGAAGCAAGGACCACAATCTCAGTCAGCAGGTCTAAGATGGCTTCAAGCCTGGAAGAAAAGGCATTTGTATCATTCATTCTTCATGCGCTCATAGACTTTCATAGCACTTCAGTGGTTTCTATACTTCAAACATGGCCGCCGCTAGATCCGAGGAGAAAACTTGCTGCACGCTCCATACTTATAGCGGACGGAGACTTTTAAGCCCCGCCTCCGCTTGTGCGCTGACAGCGGGTAATGCTACCGGCGCCGCTCTCCACAGAACCCTGTCAAGAAAAAGATTGAAGACATTAGTTTTCATAGAGAAACAACATGAATTCATAGTTATCTAAAATACTTACCGAACCAAAGCATTTTCCACAGAATTTCCGCTGTCAGAAGAGTTTGTTAGTCGCCACAGTAATTCCTGTCAGGATCCCCCTCACAGCCCTGGCATTTCAAAAGGAACGCTCACCGTTCGCAGCTGCAGCGTCTCATCCTGAGGTACGCCAGCAGTCTCTGCAGCGTCCAAAGGAATTTGCCTCAGCATTCCGTAACCCTGCAGACAAAAGGTATTTGATTAGCCAATGAGTTTAGCTGAATCTAAGAAAAAATAAAAGTTTAAATAAGTTAACTTACCTGCAGTGTCTTCACATTTTCACTGCTCCATTACAACCGTGCTTGTCTAAAAGACTGCAGTCTCTCCGCTGAGATGAACGTACGCTAGTTAGCGTTCCTTCATCCCTATTTAACGCCACAGTCATCTGCAGCCATTAACCTCTTGGGATTCAAAGAACCTGCAACAGAAAAGGGAAAAGGTACTAGAAAGAGAGATCTCCTCAACATAGGGACTACTATGAATATTAAGAGACTAAAGACTTACCTCAGATATTTATCCAAGATAAATCTTGGAACAAGGACATAGCTTAAGCAAGGAACTCTCAGTCTCCTCAGCCTTCCACGTTAAGTTCCTTCATTTTCAACACGCCCCTGTTGAATTCAGGATGGAGAGCTCCCCGAAACAAAGACACAGGTGAGAAGGGAAGGATCACCGGGGGCATACAGATTCACCTCACAACATTAAAAAGGGAATTATACTGTTGTCATTATTGTCAAACAGGAAAGAAATCCCAAAGGTGCTTCAGCAACGGGTCCACAGGCAAGGGAGGCATTACGCTCCGGAGGAGTCAAGGTAAGCGTTACAAGAATAGACCAGATTCTCCCCAGATTAATCCCCGCAGACCAATCAGGCTTCATCAGGGGACGTCAGACTGGGTATAATGTCAGGAGAGTAGCCTACCTGATCGAAAAGTCACACAAAAGAGGAATCCCGGCACTCCTACTGGCGATCGACGCAGAGAAAGCTTTCAACCGGGTTGAGTGGAGATTCCACCTTGCAACTATGACAAAGATGGGCTTCGGACCCAAATTCCTAAACAGGGTAAGAGCCGTCTAGAGGCATCCAAAGCTTTGGCTCTCCTTTAATGGGCTAGTCACTGAAACTGTGGCAGTAACCCGAGGTACAAAGCAGGTGTGCCCCCTGCCCCTATGCTGTATGCCCTAAATCTCGAGCCCTTCCTAGCAGCGGTTCGGGCAAACGAGGAGATAAAGGAGGGAACACACACAATATAGCAGCATTCGCCGACGATATGCCTTTTACTGTGTCCCGTCCAGAGACCTCTCGCTGCAATCGCGGCAGAGCTTAACCTGTTTAGAGAGGTTGCCGGCTTAAAAATAAACCCAGCTAAATCTGGAATTTTCAACCTCACCTGCACGAGATCGGTCGAGCGGGAACTCAAACAGTCCTCCCCCTACAGATGGGTGGAACACTCAATAACGTACCTGGGGATAAAACTGACTAAAATACTGGGGACCCTATACCATGCAAATTATCCACCTCTCCTGGAGAGGCTTAAATCTCAAATGGTAGATTGTGGCCCATTAGTGATTACATGGATGGGACGCATTAATGCATTAAAAATGGTAGTTCCGCCACAGCTACTATACTACTTTACAGCACGCCTGATCCACATTCTGCGAGCCTACTTCAGAGCCCTACGCAAGATAACCACCAAATTTGTCTGGAACAACAAACCTCCTCGACTGCCTGCAAAACTAATGCAAGGCCCGCCTACCGGGGGGGGGGGGGGAATGAGGGTGCCGGACTTCAGAGCTTACTACATAGCTGCCCAGATGAGGGTTGTCAGGGACTGGCAGAAGGACGACAAGGAAAAGATCTGGAGACCCATGGATAGAGCTGTCGCAGGGGGGGACCCGGAGGGTATACTATGGAAGGCAATGGCAGACAGACCCCCGCAGATGTATAGCAGCTCCATCACATCACTAGTGGGGGATTCATGGGGCGAATCGGTCAAGAGGGCTCACATTACTACGTTCCCTTTTCCGTACACTCCGCTCTTTGACAAGCCACAATTTACACTGGCCCACAAAAAACACGCATTTGAGTCCTGGTGACAAGGGGGCTGCCTCAAGGTTCGAGACATGTTCAAGGGAGATCACATTAAACAGTTCGACCAATGCAAAACAGACTTTAACCTGACCGAAAAGGATAGGTTCATGTATGTCCAGTTGAGACACTGGGTCCTTCATCCACCCATGAAACAAGCAGGAGTCCGCCAAATGACACCATTCGAAAACTACCTGAATAGGGACCCAGGGGACACCCGAGTAGTTGCAAACATATACAAAACACATAAAACTGGGCGACGACCCCCCACCGAGAGCTTTCGTAAAAAGATGGGAGACCTCCACGGGGTGCGCGATCGAGGAAGAAAAGTGGACAAAACTGTGGGAAAACGTCCCCAAACTCACAAGACCCCTCCAGATTCACGAAATCTGGCTCAAACTAATGTTCCAATGCCATCTGACGCCAACTAGGCTCCACAAGATGTACCCAGCATTCTCCCAGAAGTGCTGGAGGGAATGCGGAGGGGAGAGATCATGGAGCCACATCTGGTGGGAATACCCCAAGATAGATCAGTTCTGGTTGGGAATACAGGAAGCAATTGAGCAGGTACTAGAGGTTAAAATCCAGGGGAACAGGGGCCTTGCAATGATAGGGCTAAATGGCTCACTCGAACAACTCAAATCGAAGCCGGCCCGCAAACTTTATGCGATAATGATGATGGCGATGGCTCTAGTACTGGCACCCAAATGGAAGTCCAGGGACCCTCTTATGGACCATGAATGGATTGCAAAGATATGGAACATTGTAGCCATGGAGAGGCTCACCTGCTCCATCCAAGCGGAGCACAAAAGGTTCCGCTCAGACTGGTCAAGCCTAATATCTTACCTAAGGGAAGGTGCCCGGTCAGCGTGGTGTCCAAGGAGTATGGGCATCCTGGGAATAATCGACCGCCCAGGAGTCGGGTGAACTGGAAGCCCCCACCTAGTAAACTTTAGCAAAGGACTGATTCTGATGAGTCACTAATTACCTGTAATCCCGCAGTCAAAAGGACCCGATCTGCAAAGGGATCTACACCCGGATCATAAGGGAAAAGGGGGGCGGTGGGAGGGGGATCAAAAAGGGTGGAGTGGGTTCCAGATGGAAAGTGTTAATGTTGAAAAATGGCAATAAAAAGTTATGGAAAAAAAGAAAAAAGGGCAAGATATTTTAGTTTTCAATGACATTTAAGCAAAGGAGTGCACTCTTGATTGACAAGTCAATGTGGATTATTTTATAATGTCAGGACTCATTAGGGTGGCCTAATTATGCATAGATGTGTTAAGTATGTGGCATGTCATGTCACAAGTGTTCAAAAAGGCCAGGAAACAAAAGAATGAATTAAAGTAACACACAGACACCCATTATTTTTCACTGCTTATTCCACTTTAACTTGCTAACAATTTATTAGATAAAAATAGTAAGAAAAATGTCATTTTCTTTTATGATTCCAGTAGACTCTTGAATGTATATGAAGTAAACTAATTTAAACATAATCCTTCAGCATTTTGGTTTTTACTTGTATGTATTCTGTACATCTTAACACATAACTATGAATTTGATTTATATTGTGCAAACATAGTCGCCAAACACCAGAGCACTTCAGAAAAAAATTAGGTGTGGAGGGTGGTACAGTGATTCATTTTGACACAGTGGAAGGCAGGCATAGCAGGAGTTTTCAAAGGCCAACAAGGAATTTGTTAAAGATCAGAGTAATTAATTTGTTCCTGAAGTGAAAGAGAGAGGGGGTAAATCTGATGTGCATTAGTCAATCATTCCAGAGTATGGGTGTGACAAGGCTTTTCGAATGGATTGTATCTTCCCACGTATTCCTTATCTTATGATAATTATCTCTCCAGCTTCAGCTGCTTCGGATTTTTTTTTTCCGACAGAGGGCACTGTGTGCAGTGTCGTTGAGTCAATGTCCCTCGATGGCCTCCGTTCGATGGTCGACGTCATCATCAGTATATGTAGCGCACGCATCGTCCGTTGGCTTCAGTTTCGTTTTCTGAGCTAACACTTCGAGAGAATTTCTGCGCGCTTCAGTGAAAATAGTGATTTTCGTTTGAAAAATGTCTTTGTCGTCGACTCCATCAACGCCCAAGTCGGGCTTTAAGAAAAGACTACAGGTCGAAGATGTCGCTCACCGACCCCCACCGTGTATGTCTGTGGTGTTTGGGTTCCGGGCACCGTACCTCCGACTGTGACTCCTGCCAGGCGATGACCGAGAATGCTCTCAGGGAGCATAAAGGTAAACTGGCGGTAGGGAAGTTAGCTTCGAAGTCACCCTCGAAGAGGTCAAAAAAGACAGATGAGTGGAGGGATTCTTCCCGACGCCAAAAATCCAAACTGTTTCGATCAAGAAGTTGATAGCGCAATTCTTCTTCTTCTTCGAAGAAGGCCAAGAAGAGGCGTCATAGATCACCTTCAAACGCCAGTAATTCCTCAACGGAGGTAACCAGGTGACCTATGAAAATCTGATTCCCCTGCAAAATGGGACGCATTTACAAATGAAATGCTGTGACTCTTTGAGAATGCTGGTCGAGACCCCCTTCGGAGGACAAGTAGAATAGCAGAAGAGCCGTGGCCCAGTTACTCCACATAAGGAGGACAAAGGGAAGTCGAAGACTAAATCTTCAAAACCGAGCTTGAAGCCGGTTCTGCATCGAGAAAGTTCTCGATCCGACGAAAAATCTTCAAGGGCTTAGATGAGTCAGGAATCTAGCCCATCAAGGGTTCCGTCGAAGAAGCACAAGACGTCGAAAACTTCAACGCCTTCGCTGACCCTGTTGGCATCTGAGCCGTTGACGCCGAAAACCGAAGTCAGCGCTGACTAAATCGGCACAGATTTCTAAGCAGATCATCAAAGATGGTAAGGAGGCAATGGGTGAATGTCTGCAGTCAGGTTTGGATACTGCAGGCAGCATCAGTTGATCCATGGCGGCTAGCACTGTGTTACACGAATTTGCGTGGTTGTGGATGTCTGGGTTTGCACCAGATGTACAAGCTATACTATTCAACATGCCCTTTGCAGCAAGGCAGATGAGAGTTTGGAAAAGCTGCAAACCTCAATGGCGGTGGCTAAGTCCCTTAGCACTGCCATTAGACAGCCCCAACAACTCTATTCCGGCTCATCTTCTTGGAGGTATAAGTCCTTTCGATTCTACTCCTCATATTGAAGAGGAAGAGGACAAGCCGGTCAAGAGAAGATTCCCTCATGGTGGACGAGGGAGATGTGCTAAGTCAGCCCAAGCAGCGGCAACCTTACCTCCAGCCGTTGCTTCAGACGCCTCTAAACCACTCTGAGGCCTTGACCCACAAGACCCCAGTGGGAGGCAGACTTACTCAGCATGTGAATGAATAGCGGGGCATTACTTCAGATGCTTGGGCACTGGAAACTGTGCACAAAGTTACTGACCTCCTTTTAAAAAAACAGCCTCAGGATCATCCACTGGGGAAATTCCGGATCTGCTCCTTGTGCAGGAAAGTTTGACCCTGCTAAAGAATGGTACAATAGAACATGTACCTGTAGCGGAAAAGAACAAGGGTTGGTATTCCCCATACATTCTGATCCCCAATAAGGAAAGAGGATTGAGACCCATCTTGGACTTGAACAAGTTCCTCAGGAAGGACACGTTCAAGATGGTTAGCCTTTCTCAGATCCTTCAGGCTCTCCAACTCCAAGACTGATTGGTATCATTGGACCTTCAGGATGCTTACTATCATGTGGCAATCCATCTCAAGCACAGAAAGTACCTGAGGTTCGCGGTTGGCGATACTCATGATCAATTTCAATTTCTGCCATTCGGGCTGACCTCCACCCGAGGGTTTTCGCCAAGTTGATGGCGGTGGTGGCAGCAAGTCTCGTGAGATGGGGGGGGGATTCACGTCCACCCCTACCTAGACGATTGGCTGATCAGGGGTCGTTCAACTGAGCAGGCCCGGGAACATCTCAGTGTAACCTGCCACTCTCTTCACAAACTGGGATTTTCACTCAATTACAAGAAGTCTCACTTGATACCATCCCAAAGAGTCCAATTTATTGGGGAAGTCCTGGATGCTTTCTAGGGGAAAGCCTTGCCATCCGAGGTAAGAGCTCAACACATTCTGCAGGAGTTACCAAATTCCAGATTGCTCTGTCTGATGGCATCCTGTATTTTCCTGGTGCCAGAGGCTCGCCTGTGAATGAGATCCCTCCAATGGGCTCTCAGGACTCAATGGTCGCAATTCTCAGGCAGAATGTCAGACCACCTGCACGTAACGAACAGAGTGGCTCAGGACCTTTTGTTGTGGGCTTGCAAAGACAACATTCTCAAGGGAGAATCTTTTTGGCAGCCATGGCCGGAGATAACAGTAGTGACGGATGCCTCACTCACAGGGTGGGGAGCCCACACCAGCGATCTGACAGTCAGTGGTCGTTGGTCTCCAGCAGAGTCCAAACTACATATCAACCTTTTGGAGCTGGGGGCAATCAGACTAGCGCGGAAGGCCTTTCTGCTGTGTGTACGGAGAAAACATGTCCTGATAATGACGGACAAAACAGTGGTCATGCACTACCTCAACAAGAGAGGAGGTGTAGGGTCACTATCACTGTGCAGAGAGTCAATGCAGCTCTGGTTCTGTGCGATACAAGAAGAAATCTCTCTATCGGCATTTCACCAGGCCGGAGAGCAAAACACAGCGATGGATGCTTTGAGCAGGCAGAGCACAGTCTCTCACGAGTGGGAACAAGCTCAGGAAGTCCTCCAAGAGATCTTCACTCTCTGGGGAACCCCTCAAGTGGATTTGTTTGCGACCAGTGTCAACCGGAAGAGTGAACCGTTTTGCTCAAGGGAATTTCCTCCAAGAGGAGCTTTAGGGGACGTGTTCGTAGTGGACTGGGAGTTTCCACTCCTGTATGCGTTTCCTCCAATCCCCATCATTCCTCACATGATCGGGAGGTTGAGAAAGTTTGGGAAACTCATGATCCTAATTGCCCCGGATTGGGCCAGGAGGACGTGGTATCCGGACCTTCTGGACATGTCCATCTGCCCTCCAATACGTCCTCCACAAAGAGAGGATCTACTCTTGCAATTCTTGAAAGGCCTTACTAATGTATATCCACCAGTCCCATTCAATGTCCCTGTATGGGACCTCAATCTAGTGTTGATGTTTTTAACATGCATTCCTTTTGAGCCTTTACACTCATGCCCTTTAAATCTCTTGACATTAAAAAACGTTTTGCTTATTGCAATAACGTCAGCCCATAGGGTAAGCGAGTTGCAGGCCCTTTCCTGCAAACCTCCACATACGGTATTCCATAAAGACAAGGTCATTCTCAAGGTAAAGCCTTCTTTTCTACCGAAGGTAGTCTCCGACTTCCACTTGTCACAAAAATTACCTTACCAACTTTCTATCCACCTCCTCATCCAGGAAAGGAGGAAGAGAGGTTGCATAGGCTGGACCCAAAAAGGGCTCTGTTTTTATATATCCAGAATGGCTAAATTTCGCCAAGATGACCAATTATTAATTTTCTATACTGGTCCCAAATTGGGTGCTGCGGTTACTAAACAAACCATATCCAGATGGATCATCCTCGCTATTGGCGAATGCTACAGGTTAGCGGGCAAGGAACGGTCGGAAGACCTAAGGGCACATTCAACAAGGGGCATGGCAACCTCTGCTGCTCTTCAAAGAGGTGTCCCAATCAATGATATTTGTTCAGCGGCCACTTGGTTGTCTATCCATACCTTCGTAAGACATTACTGCCTGGATTCATCTTCCAGTCAGGGAGGACATTTTGCAAAAGGTGTCCTCTATTTAGTCCATGATTAGATCTAAATTTAATTGGTACTTCCACCTCCAAATTATTACTGCTTTGGAAGTCTATCATAAGATGAGGAATACATGGGAGGACACAATCCATTGGAAGAACAAGTTACTGGTAGTACCCAAATTGATCTTTTACAATTTACCCTTTGTCCTAATTGACCTTCTGCACAATTATCCTTTAACTTTATTTTACTTTTTATATATATGTGTCGGGTGGGTTTGGGGTAATACATAATATAATGGGATTGGGTGGTGGGTTGCGGGGGGGTTTGTATTGAGTGGGGGGTTCAAAGGGGGTTTACGTCCGCATATATGTCCTAATTGACCTTCATTTCATGATCAATTGTGCAGAAGGTCAATTCTCCAGCGATCAATTGTGAAAAGGTCAATTAGTATACATCACAAGTTACTTACCCCTGGTAACGTTCTTTCGATTGGATGTTCCTCCCACCTATTCCTCATCACCCCTCCCAGCCTTCCCCGCCGTACAATTTCTGTGTTATTACTCTTTACGCTTTCTGTGAGCCTATGGTCTAGATATTCCTGGTAATTCCTTTTCAGGAGGGGGAAAACAGAACTGAAGCCAACGGGTGCTGTGTGCGCTACTTATACTGATGATGACATCGACCGTGGAACGGAGGCCCTCGAGGGACTTCGACTCGATGGCACTGCACACAGCACCCTCTGCCAAAAGGGGTTAAGAGCGGGGAGATAGACCAGGGAGGAGGGTTTAACAACGGAGGTGGAAAGAGAGTAAGAGGAGGAGGTGAGAATTAAGGAAATAAGGTAGGAGCTGATAACATCAAGGGAAGGGAAGGGTGGTGGCAGGAGGACACAACATCAGGCAAGGGGAAAAGAAGAGGAGGTGGTAGGTGCATGGGTGTAAGAGGAGTTGATGAGACCACAGCAGAAGGACATACAGGGAGACAGACCAATCTTGCAGAGGCTGATAGGAGGACATCCAGAGGAGGAGGTGCTAAAGGCAGTGATGGTATTACAGAGGAGACTGAGGAAGTAACAGAAGGAGAAAAGAAAACAGGAACATCAACTAGCAAGGAAGGGGACCTAGAGGAGAGATAGAAGCCACACATAGTTAGTCAGAACTGGCAGGTTCTTTCAGGCCCGGCTGACCCTAGGCAAACCAATTTGGTGGAAGGAGGTACGAGCTGGGGTCAGCGAGGTTACTCTGAGTTTATGGAATTGGGGGAAAGAGAAATTAGGGTGAAGTCTAGACACACCCCAGAGGCCACTCTATAGCTCTCCCTACCAGATGCATCCACTCACCCACCAGCACACAAGACAATCATTTAGTGAGTCATGGGTTACTGGATTCCAGAAAGCCCATAAGTAGTTCAACCTGAGAAGAGGTTTTTGGGTATAGGTGACCCTAGAGCCCACAACGCCAAAGTGTACATGCTGTCATGCTTCCTTCTGATGCCAAAAGGGCCAATTTTCAAGAATCAGTGGGGAAGACATTGGACAAGGGTTAGGTTTCAGAGGGCAAGGAGCCCCAAAACTCCACAATGAGAGAACCATTCTGACCTTTTTGTTTGTTTGGGAGGATCCTGTTTGCATTACATCTCTTGTTACTGTCCCTGAATAAAGCTAGTATTATATAGTCTAGGCATCACCGTTGATCCCAGGTCGAACCATGTGACAAAGTATATCAGGGGAGCTTTTGCAGCCAATGGAAAGTCTACTACTGGAACCCGTATCTGAAACACCAAGAGCGCAAGAAGGATGCCATTGCAAAGCTAACTACTGTAAGGCACAGTTTTCCCTCTTTTGACCTTTAAACCAGTGGACACAACTGGTTCATCATCGGTCATCACTTCTTGCACCCTCCTAAAGATTGTAGGAACCAAACATTTGTTCCAATTTGCAAGGTCTGCCTATCCTTATTGAGGAGTTCCTCCTTTGTCTGGATACTGAGACTATGCTTTCAGTTCTGCTCTACTGATGAGCAGCTAAATAAGAACAAGGCCAGCTCACAAACCGCAAAGTCCCACGCAATTCTCTCAAAGCCAGCTTCTAGGCTGTTAAGTCCTCAGGGCAGGTCAGGCCAATGAAATGGGTCTTTCAGAAGCTTCTGGGGATTCCAAGATCGCTGGTCCAGACAGCCGCACAGGTTGCTGAATCCGCAAAGGTGTAAGCACCAGTGGATGACTCATAAGGGGTTTTACCAGTCCCCATCTTCTACCTTGGCCTTCGATGCCAAGAAGCAATGCGGGTGGCGTCCCGGTTGATCCCTCTCCGGTGGGGGTAGATTGTCTCGCCACAAAATGCAATGGTGCTTTTGGGAGTAGGACCACTGGGTTCTTTCGGTGGTTTCAGGAGGTTATCGCCTTCTGGGTCCATCCCCACACCCAGTTCCCACCCCCTTGCCACTACTGAAAATAGGATCTCTGGCATTCCTGTCGGATAGTCTCTCTCTTCTTCAAATCCAAGCGGTCAAGCAGGTACCACCGAATCATAGGGGCTCTGGTTACTATTCCAGAATCTTTCCATCCCCAAGAAGAACCAAGCTGGTCTGGGGGTGGTTCTCGACCTTTCCTTTCTGAACCTGTTCCTCCCATTCAAAAATGTCAAGATGATAACGCCAGCGCAGATCGCAGAAAGTCTCTGCCAGGGAGGTTGGATGTGCTCCCTGGACCAAAGAGACGCTTACCTGCATGTCCCGATTTGGCTGCCGCACAGGCAGTTTTTGCAGTTCACAGTCATGGGACATCACTTCCAATACAAAGTGCTGCCTTTCAGCCTCAACTCGGCTCCACAAGTTTTCACAAGAATAATTAACACTGTAGCAGCGCTGCTGAGAGCCAGCGGCCACCACGTCTACCCCTACTTAAACGACTGGCTCATCATGGGCAGCTCAGGGGGAGTGGCCTCCAAGACAATGAGGAACAATGAGGATCTCATGGATCTCCAATACCGGCAGGGTTTTTCAGTGCACCAGACCAAGTCGGAGTTCGTCCCGGGGCAGTCCCTGATCTTTCTTGGGCTAGCTGGGACACCATAAAGCAGAGGATGTCTCCTACTCAGGAATGGGTCAAGGTGATCCTCAAAGCTTCCGGACACTTCCTGGGCAGGCAGACCACGTCAGCTTGGCGGTATCAACACCTGCTAGGCCTCATGGCGGCAAGCATCCTGTCCGTGCCTCGCACCAACTTGAAAATGAGATGGCTGCAGTTGCATCTGGCAGCAAGCTGGGACCTGGAAAAGGGCTCCCAGGCACACAAGGTCCCTATTCCACATCACGTCAGGCCAGATCTAGTCTGGTGGAGCCAACTGGAAAACATCATGAGGAGGCCCCCCTTCCACCAGCCGCAGCCAGTGTTAGGTTATAATTGATGCAGTAACACTGTGTGATTGACAGCTAGGCTAGAATGAATGGGAGAAACGTGCATAAAAGGCAAGGCTTTTTGGCTTGGAAGGCAGAGTCGACCACTGAATTAAGGAATCAGAAGAAGAACTTGGAAGAGACGCCTGCTGCAACCCCTGGACCGTTGGTTTGCCTGGTGAAGCCCTGCTGCAGTGCTAAAGCTCCGAATTCGCCTCGACTAGAGAAGACCTGTAAAGAACGACTTCTCCCTTTAGGTTGATGGGACCAATCGACCTCAAGACAAACTCATCCTTCAAACCGTAGTGCTGTAGTCCCCAGACGTCCTCCCTCTTGTCCCCAAAACTGAGGCCCACGAACAACATGATCTGCCATAGTACAACAGAAACAGAAGCCAGCTGGAACAAATTTCTTCAGACCTAAGGTACTGTGAGCTAAGGGGTACTTACCTCTTGCTGTGTAGTTTGCTTGCTCTCAGTTGAGACTTGCATTTACTGCCTTTTGTAGAGTTGCTTGCAGGTCTGCCTTTCACAAGCCTCCCAGCTTGTGGCCCAACAGTGATTTCTTTTCCAACAAAAACTATAACCTTGTGCAAGACGTTTTATTTACCTTTGGGTCCCTGATGGACTCTTCTAACCTCTGACTTTGTGTTTTGATCTGTCTCTCCAAAAAGTCATACATTTTTTACTTGTATAGGTGGGAAAGGGTTAATTTACATTTCATTGGGGGGGTTCAAAAGTGCTTACCTGGTTGAGAAACTTGTTAACCATTGTTTCTTCCTCTTACCTTTTCCTTTTTGACACCAAACTCAGTATTGCTCTAAATGTACCAGTGATATAACAATGTCCACAGTGTCCTAGTTATTGAAGTCACCTGAGGGTGTAGTAAGTGTCTGTGTGCCATCCCAAAAGGTATCTACTGATTTATTGAAAATGAGAGTGTGCATTTTGAAGTATATTTTGAAGTGTTACACATTTGCTTCCTTCTAAAGAAGGCTTATTCAACTGGCTGTTTAATTAATAAATATTGTAATCAAGAAACCTTGAGTGTAAGTGTTATTTGGATGCTTGTCGCTGTCAAACTATGTTGCAACCCTACAGCTCACATTGACCCCTCTTGAGATAAGATTAAGCTGCTCAGTCACTCTACCAACTTGTGTAGTACAGACTTATACCAAAGGTTGGGTAACTATTGCAAAGAGGACACGGCTGGTGCAGTCTCCCACAGGGTTACTGCATACAATCTTGCCTAACACGTCCCACCTGGGGTATCCTCCCAAGCATGACCCCGGGTTCTCCCTCGCTCGTCCACCCCCAGGGTTGGGATCTGAGAGCGCCAGCCCTTCCCAGGCCACCTGAATAAGGGATTCTCAAGGTCTTATTGGGAGAATACCCACAGGTTTCTCACACTATACTCGGAACATCTAACAATAATACTCATTGCGCCAGCGTGGGCAAGCCAGCTGTGTTACTCCCATCTGCTGAGCATATCTCCGCCCTCCAGTAAATCTTCCATCCATTGCGCAGTCTTCTAACCCAACAATTACAGTAAATAACACACTCTAACCCTCAAACTTTCAAATTGGCAGTTTGGCGCCTGAGGTCATAGAATTCAGCCATTTACAACTGCCTACACATGCAGGGATATCCTGCGTGAAGCAAAAATACAAACTCCAGGCATTGTTGTTACAATAAATGGAAGCATTTTGTAGTCTGGTTCACAGAGAAAACATTAGCCCATGCATATCTTCTCAGCAGGTATTCTCACCTACCTGATACATTTACTCTGGGCTAGTATACAATTCCTTCAAAGTACATTTGACAGCATTTGCAGCATACACATTAAAACACAAGATTTTGGTGGAAGGTTCCCGCAGTCAAGGCATTTATGCACTGTGTAAAACATGTATATCCACCATGAGCACACCCTCTGCCTGAATGGGATCTTAATACAGACCTATGTAAACTAATGGGCCCCCTTGCTTTCCAGTCATTTAGTAAGCACAGGTGAATTCATTAACCACAGCCAATCCCAGTCCTTTCCCAATTTTCTAGTTTAGGTCCGGACCCTCAAAGTGAGTTTGGGTCTCTTCAAGGCAGGTTGGACCCAAAATGTTAAGTTGGCTATCTTGAACCTATCTTTCATTTTCAATTTGCCATCCTGTGCTGAATCCCCAATACAACTTTTACGTTCTCTGATATGTAGTCTTGCTCTGATTTCTGATTCATGCCACCATCATGACAAAACTAAGCTGCATCAGAGAATAATTGCAATTGGCCGACTCCCGGAACAACCTCTACATCTTCCCCAATAAAGATAGGTTGGTGGCTGCACTAGACAAACACGTGGAGCTGCTGACCGCTCAAGAGTAGTTGAAACTTCATTCACAGCACCTGGGGAGGAAGAGGGACAAACAAACCGGAAATAAGCACACTGTCCAGATAATAACTAGGCTTGGGTGCATCCACTAATCCTACAGTTTTTAAACGGGAAGGGATGTAAAGGGAATCCTGGTCAGACCATAAGTGGGGGAGTTAGACATTGGATGGTGAATACAGAGAGGTGGGGGGAAAAGACAGTGGAGGAAGAGGGCCAGAAAGGTGTGAGAGAGAGTGGAGAGAAGGAAAGGTGGCATACCAAGAGAGAGGAGAGGAAGAGGAGAAGGAACACCAAAAGGGATCAAAGGAGGAGGAAGAACACCCAGAGGTAGAAAGAGGTGAGAAGAGAAAGGTTAGAGAGCAGAGAGTGGGAAAGGGAATGAAGAGGAGGCGATATTTCAATGGAGGGAGAAAGGAGAGTACAAGATGGAGGAGAGAAGGAGAGTAATCACCAGAAGAAAGGAAGGTGGTGAAGTGTTGAAGTTCAATATCTGTCTTCCCATCATGCTCACCTGATTTCCTCCTTCTGTCCTCATTTCCAGTGTAATGCTGATGACACAGAGTTTTCCTTCAAACGTTCCTCTACTACCTCCTCTTCCTCCTCTCTGATCCCGTCTGTCTGACCACCATTCAGGCATGGTGTGCAGCCAATGATCTCTGCCTTAATGCCTTCTGATTGGGACACTTTGGCCGTTTTTTCCTCCTACCCTCTGGCCGCCCTCTTTGGGCCCTCTACCACCACCATCCTGTGAGGCCAAAAACTAGGGGTCATCTTCGACTCTGCTCTCTCCTTCATCCCTCACATCATGCATTTTACTAAAAAATCCCACTTCCAGCTCCACCTCCTCAGAGACATTCTTACTTTCCTCACCTCCCCTGGAAGCTCAATGTCTTCAGAGATCTGGTCCTCTCCAGGTTGGACTACTGCAACAGCCTCTTTCTCAATCTCCCTCTTTCCACCCTACGCACCCTTCACCTAATCTAGAATAGGGCTGCAAGAATTATCCTTGGCTTCAAGCCCAGGGACTGTATCTCTCCAGCCCTAAAATCTCTTCACTGGCTCTCGTGGCTGCTAGGATCAAATCTAGACCCTCTGCATCATCCAAAAGGCCTTCTGGGGCCTGGGACCATGCTATCTCCAACTTTCCCTGTCTAAATATTCCCCTGCTAGGGCCCTACGCTCCTCTAACTCCAACTGTTTGTCTGTCAAACGCTTCTCCAAGCAGAACGTTGGGTGCAGGTCTCTCTTCTTGACTGGCACCTCCCTTTGGAACATCGTCTTGCCCCTCTCAGATTTGAGCCGGACCTCCTCAAGTGCCTGGAAATTGCTAGAAACTCTGTTCTCCACATCCCTCCCTCTTTCCCTTTCCTGCTAATCACCCCACTGCTGCTGTGACTGGTGGCCTGACCCTCATGAATCTCACAGGATTCCAGGCCTTTCTTCCCAGTCGATACCAGCACCCCCCCACTGCACTGCACTGGCGGGACCCTGCCTGGCGGCTCTGCATCCCACTCTTGGGAGTCGCCTTGCACCAGCACTTAGCCTGAGGTTCTCCCCCTTGGCTTCTCTTATCACTTCCCTCCCAGGACCTCTACCAGCACTTGCCACTCCTCTGCCCCCTCCCCTTCAACCCGCTCCGTCCTTATGTTCTGCACTTCCGCTCTATGCACTGCAAGCCCGAATGCCACAAGGGCTAGTAGGACCATATATGTGTTGACTGTTTTTGCTATTGTTATTCTTTCCCATGTAGCCGCTTTGAAACACTATCCAGTTGTATAAGCACCTAACAAATGCTCAATAAATAACATAAATGGATAAACTGGGGCAGAAGGTTCCTCGGGAGCTGGTGGAAAGGAATTCAACCAAAGGGTCCAAAGTAAGATAAAAAGTGTGGCAGACAGGAAGGCTAGTGAAGCACTAGGAGAAGCGGACCCATCTAAACTGTACCTCGAAGGGAATGTAAAAAACCCTACAGTCTAACTGTCTGACATGCTGTTAGGCAGGATTGTTAGCAGTACCCTTTGAGAGACTACACCAACCTTGTCCTCCTGGCAATAGGTAACCCAACCTTTGGTATAAGTCTGTACTACACAAGTTGGTAGTGTGGCTGAGCAGCCAGGCTTATCTCAAGAGAGGTCAATGTGAGCAGTAGGGTTTTTACACAGAGATTCACAGTGACAAGTATTCAAATAAACTCTTACACTCAAGGTTTCTTGATTAAACAATTATTAATTTAACAGTCAGTTGAATAAGCCTTCTTCAGAAGGGAGCAATTTATATGTAACAAAAAAATACACTTCAAAAACACCTCTTAGTTTCTCTAAATCAGCAAGTACCCATTTTGGATGGCACACAAATGGTTACTACATCCTGTGGTGACTTAAATAACTAAGACACTGTGGACATTAATATACCACTGGTACATTTAGAGCAATACTGAGTTTGATGTCAAAGAAAAGGGGTTGGGAATAAAACAAAGGTTAAACAAATGTTCTGAAGCACGTAAGTACTTTTGAACCCCCCAATGCACAGTAAATTAACCCTTTCCTGGTGGAAAGGTAAAGCACAAAGTCAGAGGTAAGAAGAGTCTTTCAGGGAGCCAGGCCAGTCAATGTTAATTGAGCAAATGTCTAGGTGAGCTGAAGCACTTCTTGCAGGTAAGTAAAAGGTCTTGCACAATGTTTTAGAAGTCTTTGTAGAAAAATAGAATCACTGTAGGGCCACAAGCTGATAGACTTGTGAGGGGCAAAGGTGCAAGCAACTCTGCAAAAGCAACCAAGACAAGCCTCATCTGAGAGCTGGCAAGGCTACACAGCAAGAGGTAAGTCCTCTTAGTTTTACAGTACCTTTGGTTAGAAGAAATTGATTCATGCTGGCTTCTTTTCCTGTGTAGGTCTGCAGATCCTGTCATTCCTGGGACTCAGTCGTGGGGAAAAGAGGGAGGACGTCTGGGGATTCCTGCACTACGAATTGAAGTTCAGCAGCAGCAATGAGCAAACTTCAGATCAGCAGCACTTCGCAGTTTGAGCTCCCTTTGGCTCTGGCAAATAACACCACACCACTGCGGTTCCCGGAGATCACTAAGGACTTTCCTCGCATCTGGAGTCCAGCACTCTGTTGAGGTGGCTCAGGCTAGGCCAGTCCTGCTTCCTGGGAGTCCGGAGGATCTTACTGGAGCTCGGATCCGACTTAAAGACACTCAATCGATTCTGGTGTTCCTCTCCCTGGCACCTCTGTTCCTGCAGCAGCAATGGAAGTGCAGACTGCTCCTAGAAGATTTCCAGATGAGCTCGTCTTGGGGTCGATTGGTCCCACCAACCCAAGGGGAGAAGTTGTCCTTTGCAGGTTTTCTCTAGTTGAGGTGAATTCAGAGCTTCAGCACTGCAGCAGGGCTTCACCGGGCAAACCAGCGGTCCAGGAGTTGCAGCAGACATATCTTCCAAGTTCTTATTCAGATTCCTTCATCCTGCCTTCCAAGCAAAAGCATCACCTTTTATGCAGGTTTCTCCCATTCATTTGCAGCCTAGCTGTCAATCACACAGCAGGGTGGCTGTCCTCCAAGGAGAGTCCTCCAGCCAATCACCCTTGGCTGCATTCCTGTATCCAAGGAGACTAAGCACAGGGAGTTTCGGGCACCTACCTCGCTTCCTGCCCTTCTAGACACGCTGCAGCCAGAGGGGGGCTTCACTCGTGAATCACGCAAAAGACAAAACAAAAAAAGGGACCAAACCTGGTTTCGCGCGCAGAGTAAATCTCAAGAAGGACCTTTCCAACAAGAAATTGCGAAAAAAGAAGACTGGGGCCATTTTGCCAAAATGGGCACCAATAGGTGTCTTACTGCAGCTAGACAAAGGGGATACTAAGTAACCTCCCCAGCACACTATTGTAAAATAGTGTGTGCTGGGTCTAGAAAGTTGCAAAATATAAATTAAGTCAATTTCACGTCTCTGCTCTTGGAAATGGTAGTTTCACCTAGAGGAGGTATTTAAACCTTTGGGAAATCTAAGCGACTTCCCTGTGCCACTGAACTGAAGGTGCCGTGAGTCACAATGAAAAGGTGATGCCTATGGAGTTTGTCAGACTCCAAAGTCAAAAGAAACACAGAGTCCAAATTACAGGAAAATACATGAGAGAGGGGACAAAGGTCTCACTCTCTCCAGGTTAGAATTTAAAAGTGCTGAAGTCCAACACAAAGAGCTGGGGGTCTCTAATGTAGAAGGGAATTAGCACATTTATGAGAATTCTCGCTAACACATGCATCTGCTCTTAGATGGACAAAGGGTTCTGGAGTAGTGGCGGCTTGTAGCCGAAGTCCAGTAGGACCAACACAACATCCCAACAACTCCTACGCCGACCAAGATATACTCAGACAAAGAAATAAATCCTAGAGACTGTATTTTTGCCCGAGACACTCAGGGTAACAACCCTGAATACAGGAAGAGAGAGACGTACTCAGCACTATGGTCCGAAAGCAGGGAAAATCCCATAGACCTCCATAACCTCTGTGATACCAAAAATAAAGGTACTCAAGTTCTCAAAGTTGATTTTGTGTCCTTTGTTGATCCCTCTCTCGTAACAGTTGCTGATCATGTAACTCCACTTGTATATCTTCTGTACATCGATTTTACTGTCCTTGCTGTGAAACAGAATGGGTGTTGACTACATATTTCTCACCACTGTGGAAATTGTGCCTCATTACAAGTTTGGCTGTAACCATCACATACCGTTACTGCGACTTGTAATCGCAGTAAATCCAGCAGGTCACGAGTGATGGAATGGCAGTGTTAATCCCCAGGGAGTCCATGGAACTCTTAGTGGGATTTGGAACATTTACTGTGGGTGGTAATTCTGTCTTTGGTAAATCCACTATTTTGTGGAGGTAATGCAGAGGATAAACCTGCTCTGTTAAGTGGTGGAGGGTTTTCATCGACATTATGTTAATGTTAAAGGATATTTGTAGCACGCACTATGACCACCGCAGTGGTCCCCTGGCGCTCTGGCAGATCTGAAAAGGAATGGGGTGGGGAGGTGTCAGTTAGTGGGAACCAGCGGGATAAGTGCAAGAGAGCAGTGATGTGCTGTTGGCAGCTTCAGTTCGGTTAACACCTTTCGCTGAGCTTGGGGGTGCTTTCCGGTCGGTAGCCGTTGTGTGCTGTTGTGCAGGGCTATGAGTGGTTTGTTTTGTTGTTGCGGTGTAGTGAAGTTTGTGCGTTTGTTGTGCTTTAGGGTTATGGTTGTGTTAGGTTACAGTTTGAGAGGTGTATGCAGAGAGTGAAACTGTTAGTGGGTTGGTTATTGGCCTCGCTATCTAGAAGTGATGTATGCTGAATTTCGCTGTTTCATAATTCTGTCTAAATGTGGCATTGGTAATATTGCCAATGCAGTCTTGATGTGGCAATGGCTAATATTCACTATTCTATCTAGATGTGGCACTGGCCAACATTCACAGTCCTGTCTAGGTGTGACGCAGGCTAACGTTCACGTTTCTAAGTGTGGCACTTGCTAACATTCGCAATCCTATCCAGATGCGACGCAGGCCAATGTACATAATTATAACAAAATGTGGTACTTGCTATCCTTCACAATTCTGTCTGGGTCCGGCGCAGGCTAATGTTCACAATTCTATCGAAGTGTGGCACTTGCTAATGTTCACAGTTCGAAGGGTGGCACTTGCTAACATTCGCAGTCCTATCCAGATGCTACGCAGGCTAATGTTCACAATTCTAACTAAATGTGATTATCACAAAACATCCGAATTTAGGGTTGCAGTAAAAGGACTAGTAATTCTATTGTAAATTTTTCATTGCATCGCCAAACTCTTAATGAGTGCTGTGGTGTTCTAGGGTTTGGTAAGAGGCCTGCCACATTTGTAGAATATGGTGTTCTGGATATATTCCTGTTTTGTTATGATTGTTTGTTGTTATTTTTTTTTGTTAAGTGCTCATCGCTTTTAGGCTGTTGAAAAATGTATTTCAGCATTAAATTATGTTGTATTAAAATAGTTGGCTCCTTTTTAATATATCCACTCTCTGTTCTCAGCCACTCCAACAACTCTCCTGGACAGATTCAGCTCTCCTGTTGCTGGGAACACAAGGAGACGACTTTTTGTTGACAAAGACACTTCTTCTGAACCCGGAACTCCTGTCAAAATATCCCAAGCACCTGTTGTGAATACTGTTCCAGTACAGAGTGTGATGGCAGAAGCCATGTCAGTTACACCTGGACAGACGCTACTCACTATGGCAACTGCAACCGTAACTGCCAACAATGGACAAACTGTCACCATACCGGTGCAAGGTAATGTAGTATTGTGCATCAGGGGTTTAGGTTAAATGAGATTAAAAGCACACTTGATAATATTGCATGCCTGAGAAATGTGTGGCAGTACTTTCCAGTAGTGTTCAGGTTTGATTGATCTAGGCCTATTGGTATACAGGACGGTAGAACACACTTTTCTGCATGTTATCTAGATGGAGAAAATGTCAAATGTGTGACCTATACTGTACTTGAGAGCAACATTTGTATGCTATTCCTTTTTGGCTGAATCACCTGTCTCACCAACACTTTTTGCAACTATATTCGTCCCAATTTATCTCCAGTAGATGCCAGACACAGTCAAATGAGACACAGGTGGCTCCTTTCTTTTAATTGGGTTGGAAGCATGTGCATGAGCTGGCCTGGCCCACAAACGACCCCACAAAGAGGAGTAGAGTGATAGAGGCATCCTTTATAGCACAGACAGAATGTCGCTGGGGAAGTCACTGCCAAGTGGCAACATTTGGCTAAAAATACACCCTCCAGAAAATCAAACACGTTCCCCAAATATTCTTGGATTGGAAGTATTGATATATAATTTTAAGCGAAGTCTGCGGGCACTCTATGGTGCTGAGATCTGGGGTCATGCTCCCAACAACAAACCGGGTGTGGGAGAAAGGAGTTTTCTCAAGCACTTAATTGGCTTGTCAGCCGCGTGCCCTGGAATACCAATTTACCTAGAGCTCGGGTGTAACCCCATAGGTGTCGATATCTTCCTTAGGCCCATACTCTATTGGATTAGGGTTTGGATCACACCCAAGCTCAGTGTGTACCGCGATCCCCTAGCGCACCTCATGGACAAAGAGAGTGCTCGCTCCCTGCCCTAGTTTGCCCATGTGAAAGGGTACCCAACTCTCACCATCTAGAAGCATACTTGTCTAATCCATCGAGCATACCGAGAGGTGCTAGTGGAAGACTAAAGGATATAGTGCTGGAGACAGCGGTAGTAGACATGCTGAACGCATATGAAAACCTGACCACAGTTTTTTTTACCTGGAATGTAAAATGGCTATGGGGTTTAAAACCTATTTGGATGTGGCCACACACCCCTTAGCCCGGCACCTTTACACGAGAGTCAGGATGGGGCAGCTAAATCTGGCAGTCTACTCGTCCAGATGGGCTGCGGCAAGAAATTTAACGTGCCAGATTTGCGGCCAAGCAAGGGAGACCACAAGCCACTTTCTGTTTTTCTGTGAGAGATATGCTGCTACAAGGAATAGGTACCGGAAATATCTTTGTAACGACTATGATATTCGATGCACAAGGGATGCTTTAGTACTATTTTGCCACCCCCAAAACATCAACATAGTATACTTTGTGTCATCCTACCTGTATCAGGCATGGCGCATAAGATCAAGTGCACTGAATAGTGGCTGTGCCTAGTGCTTGACCGTGACCCATGTTGCATGTTTTAATCATCCAGGCACTGACCGTGCATAAAACCCATTCTCAGGGGCACAGCAGTACACTAAGAATATAGATATGTGAGACACGCTTGCACTTTATAATATCTGCACACCCACACTATTATGAACATTTGCACAGAAGTTACGATTTAAACAGTAGCTTGGTGTACCTTCCACAGTCCAGTAGATCTTCTCCTCCAAGCACTTTCATGCCTCTTGCAATCTTCAGGGAGGCAGTCTGTTCAGGTCTTAATGGTTAGTACCAATTATGGCCTCAGGGAATTCTGTTGAAAAATGCTGTAGTCAATTCAAGTAGCCAGGAACCAACTCACCCTCCAATTACACAGTGTAAATCCCCAATTGGGGGAGGGGGAGAAGCCAGTAGTGGCTCTCCTGAGTAGGGGCATGTGTCACCCTGGTGCCGCCACCTCTGGAGCCCCGGACTCCTAAAAACATTTTTTGAAAGAAAGGGAGTGAGGGGCACTCTGGTTCCCAGCTTGGTGTGCCTTCCACAGTCCAGTAGATCTCCTCCAAGCGCTTTCATGCCTCTTGCAATCTTCAGGGAGGCAGTCTGTTCAGGTCTTAATGGTTAGTACCAATTATGGCCTCAGGGAATTCTGGTTGCTGTAGTCAATTCAAGTAGCCAGGAACCAACTCACCCTTCAATTACACTGTGTAAATCCCCATTTGGGGGGAGGGGGGAAAACCAGCAGTGTGGCTCTCCTTAGTAGGGGCATGTGTCACCCCGGTGGCGCCACCTCTGGAGCCCGGGACTCCCAAAAAATGTTTTTGAAAGAAAGGGGGCGAGGGGTGGCACTCTGGTTCCCAGCTTGGTGTACCTTCCACAGTCCAGTAGATCTTCTCCTCCAAGCGCTATATAGTTATACCCCTCCTAGAATGTTTGGAGAAAGAATTTCATGGGGTCGGGGAAAAAAAGTCACCTACCTGCAGGGACCCAGGAACCCATGTTTTTCTGTAACATAGGTGGACGCCGGCAGGGCTGCGTTCCTTCCTCTCTAGCCATAATAGATTGGAGACCAGTGTCTGAGGCTGATGAAGGCCTCGTCAACTGGGTGAACTCCACAAACAACTGAGTACCCCGTTCTGATTCGCTCCACCAGTAATATTTTGAATGTGTTCAGCAAGTTATTTATTGTTTTATTGAATCACTTACTTTTTTCAAGTATGTTTTTATCTAATCTAATATTTTTGAACACAGGAAATAAGCACTGTGTGGCGGTAAACGTGTTTAATGTGTATTGCTACTGTTAAGTTGGATTTTCTGAACCAGCTCTGTGGTTAGGGTCTAAGAAGCCAACCTAGCTGGTGAACATGGTTATTTACACCTAGTCTACGCAAACTCTATCAAGGTAATGTAAGCTAAGCAGTAAGGCAAACTGCATGATCTAAGTGGGCTGGCGTGTAAGTACAGATAACCACACTTAGGAACGGACAGATGTTAAGAGTACCAGACAGATGTTTAAAAATATACTTATTTTTTAAGCTTTAACAGGGGTGTGCCCAGCAGGCAGCGAATGCAGGCTTAATCGCTGTTGGCTCCCGCCTCCTGTAATCCTTCATTAGCCTGGATGGGATGTGATACCAGCACACTATTGAGACACCCCTGTGGAAGTGAATGTGTGGAGCACTACCCGACTAAGTTTCGGAGCTCAGAGAGTTCACACCTATGTGCTGTGGCCTCCGAAGCAGGGACTGAGACAGAAAAACTATTGGCAAGATGGCGGCGGAGTGACAGCACTATGTGGACAATCCGACGGGATTCCCCCCAGGAACCTGGTCTGTGACCCTTCTCATGTGGCCAGGGGAAGGCAGGTGCTCTCTGATCCTGACCCTAGGGGTGGTGTACTTCGGCATGATACCTTTGATGAGGTCGGATCAGAGACACCTGTGCAGCAAAGGGGTGTGATCCCAAGAGTGCCTGCAGCAGTAGAAGTAGAAGAAACCAAGCCGGGAAGCAGAGGTAGCCCACAGTCGTCGTGATTGTGGACTCGGAAAAGGGCACCTCCGTACTCCGTACTCCAAATCAGCAGAGACACCTTGCTGGTAATTTTAGCCAGCTTTATCCGTACTCGCATATACATCAGAGTAAAAGTTGTTCACAGAAGTGGGAAGCCTTCCTAACAAAGGAAATGTAACACTCTCTTATGCTAAAAGAAGTACCTGCGCGTAGTGAAAGCATCTCTTTTCCCCATTGTAGGAAGTAACTGGTTGCCGATCGGTCACATGGCTCCTTTTAATGAGGAGAATGCTGCTGGTAAACTTATTAAAGCAGAATTGAATTTCCTGATTTGATGTCTGAAGAGATTGCACAAGAAACAGCGTTTTCCCAATACCTTGGAAGCATAACGCTGACCGAAAAGGTGGGAAGGCGCATCCTTTGAAGTGGCAGTTCAAGGTAAAAATGTAATTGTGTGTGCCTAATTTCGTTTCCACAAAGAGACTGGTATCTTGTAACATACTGAGCAATAAAATAGAAGTTGTAGTGGCTGAAGTGGAACAAAGCCAACAGACTAAACTCTGTTAAAGTGAATACAGCTCATTTAATAACTGCATACCATTAGTTTACAGTTGCTGAAGCTGTTAACCCAGAGTCCTCTAGTATAACGGTGAGAAGGTTTTCAAAGGCTAAAAGAGTGGCACTAAAGCCTTGGAGTAACTACTGGAGGAAAAAGTGTATATGAAGCTGGGGAAGGGATCTGGGTACTTGTTCAAAAGTCTATATTTAAAATCTGTAGAGCTGAGACTATTCCAGTCGAGAAGAAATAGTCTGGGAGCTAAAGACAGATTTTGTGGTAGCTGCAAGACAGAAGGAAAGGCAAAGAGGCTGCCCTTTCTTACCATAGAAGAGAGAGGAATGCCTTGCCAACCCATAGAGGTTGAAGAAGTCTTGTTGAAGTTGTCTAAAATGTTAAGTTACAATAGCAGAAGTAGAACTGTGGTTGCAGCAGTTAAATGTAGAAGCAGAAGTCTACTGTGGGGAAGGGAGCCTGCTTGCACAGTATCATTTGAAGAAAGGAGTTGTTGGCGAGAGAGAGCAAACCTAAAGCAGAAGCACCCTGACAAACTGTTTTTAAAAGATGCCACAAAAGTTGTAAACAGAAGAGTGGTTGTTAAACAGAAGTGGTATTCTTGTCTTCAACTTTGCTCACCTTTCCCTGAAAGGTGTTTGTCCAGGAACTCCATGGTGCTGTTGTTTTCTTTTTGGAACTTGGAAAGGGAATCTTTTCATCAAGCGAAGAAGGAACTGTTTGTTACCAGTGGATTTCTATTTGTGTGAACCTTTGTTGCTTTGGGACTTTTCAAGACTTTCTTTTTCCTTGGAAGAGATTGACTTTGCAACATCCTGTGGGTGCAAGATCTGCCCAGGACAAGTATAAGTCAGCCAGACACTGGTAGTTTGGTGACCTTTTATTTATGTTGTTTTATGTTGCTTTGAATGTTTATGTTGTTTAGTGTGAGGATTCGTTTTGGGTATGCTAGGAGGTTTCCCTTAGATCCTAGACTACGTAGGGAATCACCTGGTACAGTAGATTTAGTTAAGGTTTATTTTATATTTTTGTTTGAAATAAAATGTCAAAACTTTAGAAAACTAAACACAGTCGTGAGTCTCACATTACGGACCCTCACAGGTACAAGAGCAGTGCGGTTAGCCCTGGCGAGATGCAACTGGCTCCCATGACCTGAAAGAGTGCCTGGACTCAGCAATGATTCAACGGCGGGGGGCATTCCTCAGGTCAGAAGATATCGGCCCTGAGAGGTGCCTGCCTCCGCGGCATCACAGGGCCGCACCTGAGTGGCGATTAACGGAAGAGGGCCGAGGAAGGCTGGGCGGCTACAAACATAGATGCCACTGTGCGCACATGCGGCTGAGCGGGCCCTTTGGTAGAGAGGCGGTGATCGGGCCATGACCAGCCTCTGAAATTACACAGCAGACCAGTGCGGTGCCGCAGCAGTCAGGCGATGCAGCTCCCCGGGTGAGGGGAGACAGAACAGGTGAAGCGGGCAACGGCGGTCGCATGGTGGAGATGCGCGCGTCAGCAGAACTCAGGAAGGGGCCAAACACTGACCCCAGCGGATCTCGGTGACCCAGCGCTCACAGGAGTAATCAGTGGCCTGCATCAGAGGACACTGTCACACCCAGGGAGGTAAGGGGACAGGGGCTCTGATTAGATTGGCCTCATTGGTATTAACAGGCTAGATGGTGGCCAAGACCTGGGAGCTTGATGGACTCTAGTGATAGGGACTGCCTGGCCCTGTAAGGAACGAATTCCCGGGCACACCACAAAGAGTAGCCACTGATAAAGCGGAACGTTCCCCCGCCAGTGTGGAAGGAGGACCAATCTAAACAGTGGGGGCATAAGGAGGCTGCTGGAAATCGATGTTGAAGGGATACTCTGATGCCACTCAAATTACAGAGTAAGCGGCAACTTATTGCATTGGGGTTGCAGGGCGACGACAGACATAGCGTGACACAAAGGATGACAAGCAAAAATTGACAAATATGCAACTCCTGGTTGCGCTACAAACTCCCATAGTGGCAGAGTCCCCTGACCCCACAAGTGTAACATCCACCACCCTGGAAGGAAAAGTATTGGAGGTTCTGATGACAGTACAGAACTCTAGAACTGTGTTGGAGTCAATAATAGGAACGATAGGGGAGAACTGAATCTGCTGAGAGCGTATATGCAGAAAAACTGCAGAAAAGCAAATAGAGATGGACCATAAAGTCACAGCTCTGGAAGGGGACGTGCACACACTGACAAAACAAGTATACAGTCTATTGCAAGCAACGAAAACACTGGAGGTGCACGCAGAGGATGCAGAGGCCTGCTCACGGAAGAATAGCCTGTGAATAGTTGGGTGGGTACCCAAGGGTTCTGAAGGTGGTTCGAAATGGAGGGGGCCCATAGGGTTCCAGCACACAGACCCCCTCCAGGAGGCAGAGCCAGACCGATGGTAGCCACAATATGTATCTACCAAGACCACAATGCCAGGTGGAAAGGGCTGATATGGATCACTAATACATTTGTTATGATATTCCCAGACCATGGGCTTCATTATAAGCTTGCCAGTCTGGTAACAACGGTACCAGTAAGCTTGTCGGGACCGTTGTCACCGGACTGGAAAACTAGGAGGTCTGCAAGCAGGTGCCAGTCAACCCGGCAGGTCTGACCTGCCGGGCGGAACGGCACCCGCTCATAGACCATGTCGGATGCACCGGCACCATTCACAAATGGTGCCGGTGTATCCGGCTTCCCCATTCCAATTGAGTCCAATGGGACTCAAATGGAATGGGGACTAATATTTACTGGCGCCTGGGAATAGGCAATTACTGGGTCCGCCGGGGCTGTAATGCCCCATTAATTTCCCATTCCCCGGCGCCGGTAAATTCATGACTCCGGCGGCAGCAGTAGCACTAATTACCGGCTCGGCTACTGCCAAAGTTGTAATGAGGCCCTATACGAAACAGGTGCAGCAAAGTCGGCAAAATATTGACGAAGTCAAGGGGATCCTGATAAAGAGAATCAAATATGCTTTTTTTCCAAGCCAGACCGAAGATTATGCTTGGTGATGGACACTGGTTCTGCAACTCCCCAGAGGAGGTTTGGGAATGGTGGGAAGCAGAGAGGAGCTGGTCCGTGAAATCGCCTGCAATGAAACCAAATACGAGACCACCTGATCAGCGGGGGCAGAGAGGATGGAGCAACCCAGAGAGAGGAGGCTGGAGAGCCGGCAGAACTGTGGCCACGAATGTGGCAGAGATGGGGTGTGGGCTTCTGCAACAGACTGGAGAAGAAACCGTGGAGGGAGGCGAGATGAGAGAGTCAAGTAGAGACCAAAACCTGTTAAAGATTGTGCCGAGGGTTCCGAGCTGGATGATGCATGAACATTCTGAGACATAACATAAGGAAGCAGCGGAATCCGGGGGGCGTGGCTGGCAGCCATAGTGTAGGGCTGCATTGAAGAGGAGCTCCTGCCTGATCCTCACATATCCGGGGAAATATAGGCACAAGTGCTGTGGCGTACAGACCTAAGTGGCTTCTGAAGTTGGGGGAATGTCTGCAGATCAGAGATCCTGCTCCAGGAAACGTCATTCAGATCGGAACTCGTAGAGAAAGCCCTGTGCAGTCTGAAGCCAGAAGGACAACGAAGGACAACAGAGAAACAAAATGGAAACCGGATCAGTGCCGTGACATTGAGGGTATAGGGAGCTGCAGGAGGAGGCTGGGACTGCAAGCCGCCCAACAATCAGCTTTGCACCGGAGGCTGATCCCAGGAGGGACGACAAGAGGGACAACGACGGCTGAGAAACACTGCTGAGCGGAGAAGGAGAAACTGAGAGAGCGGGGGCAGCGGGGCTGAGACACACTCGAGGAAGCGTAAAGCTCTGGCCAGCCCAAAGCATCGGTGGTGCTCAGGACGCGCTGGAGGAGAGGAGCCAGTGCGGATGTGCTGGCGGAGGAGGAGTGGGACAACAAAAGGGTAAGTCTGCTGCCCCAGCCCGCTAAGGTAGTACGTGCGTTGCATATAAAGACAGTCTGAAGCGGATGACATCACCCGCATCGGCACTGGCAACCTCAAGTTTGCAAGGGCCCATCAAAGTGAATCAGGAGGCTTGTACTCGAGGCAGAGGCAGTGTGACTATCGGAAGAAGCAGGAACACAGTCAGTGTGACCTCAGAGGCCTCTTTTTCCCAAAAGGCACCTGAAGCAGCAGATAGAGAAATATCCAAAGAAAAGTAACCGTTTGTGCTTTGCTGGCAAACAGCTTGATGAGGGACGTAGTCTGACTGCAAGATACAGGAATTGTCCACTTTGCATATGGTGCTATGCCTTCGAGGCAGCATTAGAGAGCATTCTCTGCATCTGCTCCCTGACTTAAAGGTTGGCACACTTTATGTTTATGTGGGGTTGTCAGAGGATCAGGACAAGTGGGAACCCCCATTCCTTGGATCAACAAGGGAAAGTGGCAAGCTATTAGAGGCTAACACAACACCCTGTGCCCTAATAAGGAGAAGCAACATTAACGTGAGGTCCGCAAACTCGCGGGAGAATGTGGTTGCAGTAGCAAGACAAGGCACACATTGGGCAACAGATACTACACTGCGCGATCATAGCAGGGGTCGGTGCCTCCGCACAGAGCCAGAGGGATCAGGAGTGGACTGGAAGGAGCATTGCTGAGCATGAAATACACACAAGCACCGGATTATCCACTGATTCCCCATTGCACTTAGACATTGCAAATTGTGTATGACAACAAGCTGTGCATAGGATACTGCAACAGTACAATTGAGGTCTAAGGCACAGTGCTGAAATAACACAGGGGACTCTAAGGCACAATGACAGGAAACTCCATCACGAACCTTCGGACCCTTCTCTGTGGTTGCTCCCCTTGCACCCTATCCCCTAAGTACTCCTGCTGCTAGAGCGGAAGCCAGGCCTCCAATAAATTCACTACCTTAAGAAGGGCAAGATGCGATCGCAAGGTTGACACAGCAGGATACACTGGGATCACCCAATTTACCGGAAAAAATGTAAACCTTTGCAAAGTGTAGAATTAAAGTCCATCCAGCTCAAAACGATTTTGGAAGGAAGGGGGGGGGGGTAAAGGTACGAATAAATGCCACTGAAGTCTCTTCTACTTACGACTACAACCTTTATTATTGAGGAGGACTCAGTATGTGTACTCCCGGATTGCTGTATACCTGGGGAACAGTCTCAAAGCAGCTACACAAACCAATCAGAGGGGCAAGGATGCAGGTGAAAGTTACCCTTCGGGCTTGGAACTAAGGAACCGCGGCAGAGCCGAGGGAAGGAAGGTTGAGTGCTGCGCTGTTGGCGTACTTGCCCTGGAAAACTGCTAGCAACAACACGGCAGAGATACTCAACTTTACATGAACAGTATCATTACTACTTAAATGTGCCGAATTCCCCCCAAGACAGCTAAAGCGAAGGGCAACCAGAAGACACTCGACAACTACGCCATACTCCTGTCACAAACACCTCTGGACAACATGGCAATGAAGAGTGACAAAATAAAGGAGGCAGGGTATGAAAATTGCCAAATCCTACTGGCAATTGCGGAGCTGAAATCATCACTAGGCTCCAAGATCGATGAAGTGATAGTTGTCTGTTTGTTTGTTTGTTTGTTTATTTGGTATAGCGCAAAACCAAACCCAAAGGGTAGCTGGGCGCAGACAGTACATGAATACTTGAGAACATAGTTACAAGAAAATACAATTATACAGTTCAAGTTAGAAGCAAGTACATGTACAAGCCAAGTGCAGAGTACGAAAATACAGGTAAGGCTAGTTGACTAAAGACCAATTAATCTCGTTACAATCATCAGAGTCTCGAAAGCAGGTAGGCGGTGGGGGAGTCAAACTAAGTGTCATTAGATCGTATCCAAGTGAGGACTTTCCGCCTGAAGCTGGTGTAAGGTTGGTCCAGTCTGAGATCAAGGGGGAGTCTATTCCAAGTTTGAGCAGCTATGACTGGAAAGCTAGAGCCGCCAGCTGTACTCTTTTTGTATCTGGGCACCACTAGGGTATAGGCATTGTGTATTCTTGTGGGACGGTTAGAAATTCTCTTGTTGACACTGTTTACCAAGTAGGGGGGAGCTATATTGTTGAGACATTTAGAGGTAAGAGAGAGGGTTTTGAGGGCAATCCTGTCTTTAATTTTTAGCCAGAGGATGTTTTTTCTGGAAGTGGAGATATGAGCTCTATTAGGAATGTTTAGAGCAGCTCTAATAGCGTTATTTTGTAGAGTTTGGAGTTTATCAAGAATGTACTTGTTAGATCCTGCATATAGATGTGGGCCTGTTACGTCAAGACGTTAAGAAACTTTCTGAGAGGACTACTGCCCTGGAAACGCAACTGAAGGACAACGTCGTCACGACACAGAGCAATGACACCCAAATTCACATCTTGCAATAGAGAGTCAACGTACTAAAGTGTCGGGCAGAGGATGCGAAAGGGAGAGCATGTAAGAACAACGTCTGCATTGTTGGCCTTCCAGAAGGGAAAGAAGGTGTGGATCCCACGACTTACATTGAGAACTTATTCTTCCAAGACATCGGGCCAGGAAATCTTTCCCAATACTTCACAATAGAAAGAGCGCACTGGGCTCTCACTAGGAAACGTGCCCCTCCACGACCTATAATTGCAAAGGAACTGAATTACAGAGACAGAGAGAAGATCCTGTCATATTCAAGAGAGGGAGGTACGATGCGGAGGGCATCCGCAAATCTAGCGGTGTACCCCGACTACACCTTTCAGGTCCAAAAAAGCAGAACGCAGTTCTCATCGGCTAAAGCCAGGCTCCGTAATGCAGGAATGAAGTACATGTTAATGTATCCCGCACGACTAAAGGTCCAGTTCAAAAACCGCACCTTATTTTTTGACCGTCCGGCGGAAGCACAGGAATGGATGGACAGGGAGAAGATCACTCCACGGACGGAGGCGGAAGCCTCCCCACCCAAGCACAAGGATACGGAAAGCACAGAAGCAGGCACAACCTGACAGCTGGACTTGGAAAGGGCGCATCTGGGCTAGGAGTGAGCAGGCCATTGGAGTCCAGCTAACACCTTTTTGACTGGCTAAGAGAACAACAGAGCCAGACATCCTACCGAATCCACAGTGCTTTGCCTAGACGGCTTGAACGGCAGGAACCTCAACATTAACATACCTAGTAACCTTGAACCAAGAGACCGGTCCCATGGTGACCAGCCTGCCCAAAGAGTTATGTTTTTTACTCTTTTCGACGCTTGTTTTTGCCACCAACCACTGTGCGCATGCCACAAGGCAACCCCCGAAAGGTAGTGGCGAAGAGCGGACACGTCCGAGCATGAGAAACAATGCTGGGCGATTGTTGTTAGTTGGGGAAGTTAGGGATGTTATAGGGGAATATGTGTTGCCTGTATCATTCATTACACCACAAACTACTTTTGCGAAGTCATGTTCTTTTCAACTGGTTGGGGGGTGCCCCTCCTGAGCTGCAGATGATTGAAGATGGCTAGCGAGTTAAAATTGTTAACCTGGAATGTCCGCGGCTTAAATCATTTTGTAAAAACTAACAGAGTGTACTCTTACCTCATACAAGATCAGAACAAGGGAAGAAAAATTAAGAGGGCTAATACACCGCTACAACTATATCCCTCACGTTCCTTACTAAGCTCACTTCTATCTTGACAATAACAGTAGACCTGTTTGAGGCAGTAATGTGTTTTGTGATCAAGAATTTTTGTGAACATTAAATAACGTGTATTTTTTATGTGTTTTAGTATGTTGAGGAAATTATTTTTTGTATATAATGATTAAAAAATGTATTATTTTATGACATTTTGTACCTCTGTCTAAATAAAGTAAGACAGTTCTCTATCTGTGTTTAGTGTGGATATTCACGCTGTGCGCGTGTGTAGGAGTCTAGCTATTTTGTGGAACCTATATGTGTATTACTCTTACCTCCGCAGATATAAAATTGATGTGGCCCTATTACAAGAGACCCACCTTACGATAAAGAAGCAAGAGCTACTGGCTAGGAAATGGGGAGGGAAAATTATAGGCACTGCATACTCAGCATACACTTGCAGGGTACTGACACCGATAGCACCGACGGTACCCTTTATAGTGATCCAGTTTAAGGCAGACGATGAGGGTAAAATGGTTTTACTACAGGAGTTCTTAGAGAATGTGGATGTTTGCCTAATAAATATATATGCACCTAACCACAACACAGCAGCTTTCTTCCAGATAATGTACACTAGGCTCGGCCCCTTCAGAAATGGAGAAGTCATATGGGGGATGGAGGGGGGACATCATTCGTGTTCTGAATCCTTGCATAGGCCAGACTCTAGGTTTCTAAAATCCTCCCATGCCGCTAGGGCCCTACAAACGCTTCTAATATCATTCAAATTGGTTGATATTTGGAGAACACTCAACCCGCACACTAGACACTACTGTTAATGTTAAGGGATATTTGTACCGCGCACTATCACCACCGGAGTGGTCCCCTGGAGCACTGGCGGCTCTGAAAAAGGGAGGAGGGGTTGAGTTAGTGGGAATAAGCTGGAAAAGTGCAAGAGAGCAGTGATGTGCTGTTGGCAGCCTCAGCCCGGTGGGTCCGTTGGCTGGGCTTGTGTTGTTTTACGGTCGGTAGTCGTTGTGTGCTGTTGTGCAAGTCTATGTGTGGTTTGTTTTGTTGTTGCAGTGTAGTGAAGTTTGTGTGGATTGCTGTGTTTTAGGCTTGTGGTTGTGTTTGGTTAGAGTTTGAGAGGTGTATGCAGAGGGATGAAATTGTTAGTAGATAGGTTAGTTGGCATTGCTGTCCTTGCAATTATGTCTAGGTGTGATGATTCCTATCACTCACTATTCCATCTGAGTGTGGTACTTGCTAATTTCAATATTCTGTCTAGATGTGAGGCAGGCTATTAATCACGATTCCATCCAAGTGTGGCACCTGTCGTTACTCGCAGTTTCATTTAAGTGTGGCGCATGCTAACATTCATAATCCTGTCCAGATGTGATGCAAGACAAAGATAAGAATTCCATCCAAGTGTGGCACGTGCCAACATCCACAACCCTGTCTAGACGTGACGCAGGCCAAGGTTAAGAATTCCATCTAAGTGTGGTGCATGCTAACATTCACATTTCTATCCAGATGCGACACATGCTAGGGTTAATAATTCTATCTAAGTATGGTGCAAGCTAACATTCACATTTCCATCCCGATGTGAAGCAGGCTAAAGGTTAGGAATTCCGTCTAAGCATGGTGCATGCTAACATCCACATTTCTATCTAGTTGCGACGCAGGCTAGGGTTAATAATTCCGTCTAAGTGTGGTGGATGGTAACATTCACATCTCTATCTAGATGCGACGCAGGGTAAGGTTAAGAATTCCATCTAAGTATGGTGCATGCTAACATTCACATCTCTATGCAGATGCGACGCAGGCTAATCTTCACATTTCCCTTAAGGTGTGGCTCTAGGTAACATTGGCAAGTAAGTTAGTATGTATTGCAAGGCAACATGTACAGTCCATTTACAGTGGTCACAAGTCTCTCTAAGTATGCATTGTGTAAGTCTATGGCAGTCTACACTATGGAAAGGTAAGGTAGAGTGGCAGGGGCTTTCTGGAGTAGAGTAATTGCTCTACACCCACCCCATGCCACACTCACAGTTTTTGTTGGTGTCCGCTTGACTGCTGGCTTCCTTGGCTTCCCCTGCTGACACCTGCAGACACTCTCTGGAGCCGCCTCTCTTGGAGCTGCCCTTTGGCTTGGGCCCTTAGCCGCAGGGCTGCATCGGCAGAAGGCTGCCCTGGGATGGTCACTTATGACCAGGTGGGTTGGCCTATCAGGGGGGCGGGGGGGCTGGGAGGCAGGATGAGGAAGCGGGAGAGATGGGGAGAGAACGATGGTGCCGAGAGCCCGTTAGGGGGCTCAGAGGGCTGTACAAATAATTAAACAGGCCCAGGAGGGTCCTGTGCTGGATCTTACTCACCCAGGTCACCAGAGCTAAAGGCAGGGAAGCAGCATTGCAAACTCACAGGCGCATTGGGGGGTGGAAATATGGCTGAAATTGCCTGGATGGGCAGCCAAGGCACAGCACTTACCTGATGGCCATGGTGGTAATCCTATACCTCAGTGGCACACGCAGTCCATACAGGGCTAGATAACTTTTTTGCAGGGAAGGATCTAATGAGAGAATCAATGGTAGCAGAATACAAGAGCACGGTCCTGTCGGACCATGTTCCCTTGCTGTTGCGATATGCATCCCCTAAGGCCCTTCCACAATAATGTAGGGAGTGTGCCCAGAACGGGAACCCTGTGGGAGGCCCTAAAGGTGGTCGTTAGAGGTACTGCTATAGTAAAATTAGGGGGAATACAGGCTACACTTTGCAGGGAATTGTCCGCAGCGGAAGAAGCTTTGCAGGCGTCGACACAATCACATAACACCCTGGGGAATGGGGGCGCAGAAGAAATAGCTTTGCGGCAGCAGTGCCTGAACTGCTAAGAGTGGTTGGGGAGGCACAATTACACTAGATATGTAGAGAGGCAGCATGCGGAAGGGGACACACCAGGGAGACTGCTAGCATGGCTATGTAAGAAAGAAGAGCGACACACACCCATATATTCTATACAAACGCAACAGGGCACTACATATAACACTCAAGAAGGGATTAATACAGTTTTTACGACTTCTACCGGAGTCTGTATAAGGAAACGCCCACAACCACACACCTGCTCACAGAGGAGGTGTTAACCGAAATAGATCTCCCAAAGATAGACAAGGAGACAGCAAGCAACCTAGATACTGCGATCTCGGCTGAGGAGTTGATAAACACTATAAAGTGGTTACCCACGGGAAAAACCCTGGGCACAGATGGCCTACCCGGTGAGTTTTATAAAGAATTTGCAACAGAATTTGCTTCACATTTACTGAACACCCTCACAAAGGCGCATGACTCCGGAATTCTCCCGCTTAGCCTAAGAAAATCTATAATAGTACCTTTCTTGATACCACATAAGCCACCACTGGAATGTAGTTCATATAGACTCTTGTCTTTGCTTAATCAGGATAGTAAAATCCTGACTGTGACACTGGCCAATAGAATAAAAAAGGTAATACACATACTAGTACACCCTGATCAAACAGGATATGTACCGGGGAGAAACATGTCATGAGATTTGAGAAGACTACATCAGATCATGTACAGAACAGCTGCTTGGGAGACAATGTGCGCTATTGCAGCTTTAGATGCAATAAAAGCATTTGATTCCATTAGATGGGAGTGGCTGCACGCATATTTTGCGCAGGTTAGGCTTTGGTCCCTACTATCTACGATCGGTAGAAACAATATACAGGGACCCAATAGCACGAGTCAGGACAGATAGACAATTCTCAGAACACTGGGTACTAGAGAAAGGCACTAGACAGGGATGCCCGTTTTCTCCATTGCTATACATTTTGGCGATCGAGCCAGTGGCCGCATATTTATGAGCATACATGACGGCGAGCATATCTGTCCTGGGTATACATCACCTGATTTCCATGTACGCTGACGACACGCTAATATATGTGCAAAACCCGGAAGATAATTTGAAATTGTTAATCGAAGTCCTTGCCAGCTTCACTAAAATTTCGGGTATTACAGTCAGTATGGAAAAGTGCTCTCTGTTCCCACTGGCAGGAATGGCTAAGACGTGCCCCCATAAACTACCAGTGCTGGCCCTAAAATGGAGCTATAACACATTCTCCAGCATGGGGTCTGGCATGGATTCACATGCTCATGAATATTCCCCGTAGTCAGGCCGGGAATCCTCGGTATAGAAATAAATCAGTATCAGTTTTGTTTCTGATCTGTCTTTCTTAGTAGTAACCAATCACTGGTCTCTGGGTCATACTGCCCCCAGCCAATGACTGCCCTCTCCCTAAACCCCGCCTCTGGCAGCCATCCTCAGATTTTTACCGCACGTTCAAGTGTTGGGAGTCCTCGTGCTGTAGCTCTCGAGCTTTTGCTGCGTTTTCGCGCTTTTTCGGGAGATTTTTCTCATTTTTCGGTTAAATAGAGCCTCAAGCTCCACCGTTTCTACAGCCAATCAACGGGGATCCGTTTCGGAGTTTTCTATGCCCTTCAAGGGTGAAGTTTTCGTCGAGTTACACTTTTGGAGGATTCCAGAAGTTCCGAGGCCTACCCCGGACATGGCCCAGGAGAAAGGAAGCTCGACGCCCGGGAAGCTGTTCAGAACCTGCCCTGGATGCCAGCTTCAGAATGTTTTCAAGGAGGACGAGCATTCGTTATGCCTCTACTGTCTCCATGAGGACAAGACGCACACAGAGAAGAACTGTGCGTTTTGTGGGAACATGTCGGAGCGGACCATGAAGGATCGCCACCCCCGTCTCGCCAACTGGCTGGAAGAGAAGAGCCCGTCAGGCGAGAAGAAGAAAAAGAAGTCCAAGCGGTCTTCTAAGTCCTGTGAGGGCGCCCCGGCGACGGGGGCCCAACAAAAGGCTAAGCACCGCGAGTCCGTGGGCAACGGGAGCGCCGAACGGTCGGGCTCCTTGGCTGCCAGGCAGGGCGCACCCTCCCCGGCGCCATCAACCACGAGCCAACGCTCTGGGTCGGGTAAGAGGAAGTCCGAGAACCCGGCGAAGCTTCTGGAGATGCCCCGGTCGATCTCGAAGATTCCGGCAGAGGGGGAGCGAGGCCTGGACCCTCCCCCCAAGGTGAAGTCCCCGGGTGTCCAGAAGGTGGCAATGGCCTTAATTCACCCTGCTAAAACCTCGATTGAGGATGTCGCCGTGGCCCTGGCTCAGCCTGTGGAGGCTACACCAGTGGAGGCGCCCTCAGGACCCAGAGTCTCCCTGCCACCGCGGAGGAGGTCGTCTTTCAGGCCCATTGAGAAGACCCCCACAAAGTTCTCGTTGGAAAAGGTGGGGGAGGGGCTGGTGGCCATGGTGGATACGGACACGACCTCTGAAGAAGAGCTCATCGAAGTCGTGGAAGAGACGAGAGCGACGGTGTCGCCCACAAGGCTCCTCAAGAGCCCTCGCACCCGTCGTTTCCAGCGCCGCAGGACACATCGGCGGCCATTTTGTCAGCGATTCAGTCCTTATGCTCGGAGATAAGGACAAGGTTGCACCTTCCTCCGACGGAGGTACCTGAGCCAGACCCGACAGGGGAGCCGGAGCCAGGACCTTCGGAGAGTCCACCGCATAAGAGGAGGACGCATCCTACGCCACCTCTCCCACCTCTGCGGCCTGCTCTGCCTTCCCCCCGGTCTACTACCCACGGGGATGATACATGCACGGACACGGCTATGACAGGTACAGATGACGACGGAGGCGACGACGGAACGTGTCCCCCGTCGCCCCCTGCTCGGGCGTCCCCGCCCGACGAGATCGGATCCTTTCATGCCATGATTTCCAGGGCATCCGAGCTTTTCCAGCTCTGCCCAGAATAAAAGAAGAAAGAAGGGTTCCTTTACCAACGGCGCAAGGCTAAAAGGAAGACGGTCCTCGCCGTACCGCTTCTTGATGACATCTGGGATGAGGGGCTCGCCCTCCTCAAGAACCGTGCCACGGCGCCGGCAAAAGAGGGATCGGTACGAGAAGAAGTACCGGGTCCCCGACGCTGCCCCCTTGTGCCTTCGGGCACAACCTACCCCGGATTCGGTCGTCTTGGCGGCGGCAAAGAAGAAAGCTGGGGGGGCATCGGCCTCGACATCAACTTCCCCGACCGGACGGCGAGGGCAGGAAGTTGGACACGATGGGACGACGGATCATCTCATCCGCAGCGACGACTATCAAGGCGGCCAACGCCCTGGCTATCGTAGCCCGCTACGACAGGGAGTTGTGGTTCAAAATCGTCCCTCTGTTAGACTTCTTTCCGGATGCCAAAAGGGCTGAGGCCCTTGAAATCCTACAGGAGGGGGTGATTGCTTCGGACCACGCCATCACGGTGGCAACGGACATCGCTGACACCGGCTTCCGTCAGTTGGGCAACGCGTTTGCTTGAGACGACGAGGATGGCTCAAGGCCACGGATTTCCACCAGGACGTACAAACCAAGGTTTTGGACATGCCCTTCGACGGGAACAACCTTTTTGGGAAGGTGGTTGATGAGTCCCTTCAGGCCATCAAGTCAGACACAGAGACTGCCCGGGCACTGGGAGTACTCCAACAACGACGGCTGTCCTTTTGGAGCTCCGGAGGCAGACAAGGTGCCTCCAAGGGATCCGGCAGTGGCTCCTCCACTTACCGCCAAGCGGCAAGATCTTCGTCCCAGGAAGCCTACAGGGGACGCGGCAAGTCAGGTGGTGCCCGTCGTCGTCGACAGGGAGGTCAAGGATGCAAGGCGGCCTCCGAAAAAGATTGAACCAACCGTGGGGTCGGGCCCCCGCCGAAGCACCCCGGTGGGAGGCCGGCTGGTGAGGTTCGTCAGCGTGTGGGAGTCCATCTCCACCGACCGCTGGGTGCTGGACGCCCTGGCCCAAGGGCACGCCCTCGAGTTTCAGAAGAAGTGCCCTCGCGTTCCACCCGTGGCCAGGAAGGAAAATCACATCCCTCAACTACTGTTGGAAGTAAGGGCGATGCTCAAGAAGGGTGCCATCGAGCTTGTCCCAAAGAGGCTTCGGGGCTCCGGAGTTTACTCAAGGTACTTCCTCGTAAAAAAGAAGACAGGGGGATGGCGCCCCATCCTGGACCTACGACGACTGAACAAGTACATCAAGGCGCAGAAGTTCCGTATGATCACCCTCCAGCACGTGCTGGGACAGCTGGAGGAGGGCGATTTCCTGTCGTCGTTGGACTTGGAGGATGCGTACTTCCACATCCCCATTCTAAAAAGACACCGAAAGTTCCTCAGGTTTGTGGTCCAAGGGCGGCACTACCAGTTCAAGGCCCTCCCGTTCGTATTGAAGTCGGCACCCAGGGTGTTCACCAAGTGCCTCGCACCGGTGGTGGCGCGGCTGCGCCTACAGGGGATCCACGTCTACCCCTACCTGGACGACTGGCTCATCCGGGCAAGGACAAGGGAACTCGCCGTGGAGCACACTGCGAAGACCGTCCAGCTGCTCACGGACCTGGGATTCTCCATCAACTTTCCAAAATCCCACCTGGTTCTGTCGCAAGTCATCCTGTTTCTGGGAGCCAAGCTCGACACAGTGGCGTGGCTGGCCTCGCCGTCGGAGGAAAGGACCAGGACCATTCTGGGCAAGGTGCAGCGTCTGCTGGCCACGGACATGGCCAGGGTAAGATCTATCAAGTCCCTCCTCGGGATGATGTCCTCCTTCATTTATCTGGTGCGCCTTTGCAGGCTTCGTATGCGCCCCTTACAAGAGTTCCTCGACGCCCACTGCATCCAGTCGACAGGCAGCTTCGAGGACAGGATCCCTCTCAACGAGACGTTCGGTCAGGCGATCCAGTGGTGGGGTATCCGCTCCCATCTGGCGGCGGGCACGGACTTTCAGATCCCAGCTCACCAGGTGACAGTGACGACGGACGCTTCCCTGGAAGGTTGGGGAGCGCACTCCGGAGATCTTCACGCGAGAGGCCTTTGGCTCCCGGAGGAGAAGTCACTCCACATCAACATTTTGGAGCTCCATGCAGTGTTCTGGGCCCTCGGGTCTTTTCTTCCGTCCCTCAAGGGCAAGGTGGTGAGGATCTTCACCGACAACACCACCACGATGTTCTACATCCGGAAGCAGGGCGGGACCAGGTGCCTGGCCCTATCCAAGGAAGCCCAGGATCTGTGGCATTGGGCTGTCGCCCAACGGATGTTTCTGGTGCCTCTTCATTGGCAGGGATAATAAACACGATCGCCGACTCACTCAGCGGGGAGCTGCGCTCATGCCACGAGTGGGAGCTACGCCAGGATCAAGTGGATCGACTCTTCCGACTATGGGGCGAACCCCAAATCGATCTCTTCGCGACGGCGACGAATTCCAAGTGCCGGAGGTTTGCCAGCAGGTTCCCCCAGCCGAGGAGCATGGGCGATGCTTTCTTGTTCCCCTGGGACGGCCTATTTCTTTATGCATTCCCTCTGCTGCCATTGCTGCTCCGGCTCATCAACCAGCTCAAGAGGTCCCGGTGCAGGATGATCCTCGTCGCACCGGCGTGGCCGAGACAGATCTGGTTCCCGGACCTTCTGGACTTGTCAACGTCCACACCAGTCAAGCTGCCGACGGACGCAGACCTTCTCTCCAGAGAAGGAGGTGCCATTCTGCACCACAACCCGGAGTCGCTGAACTTGCAGGCCTGGCTCCTGCAGCACTAGAGTTTGGAGGGTACGACATCCCGGCCAACTGCAGAGAGGTTCTTGCAAAGGCGAGGGCGTCCTCAACTCTCAAGTGCTACGGACATAAATGGAAGAGGTTCTCTGTCTGGTGCCGCCCACAGAAGATTAACCCTCTGCGGATTACGGCCCCTCAAGTACTGCCGTACCTACTGTCGCTGGCCAAAGCTGGACTGGCTCACGCCTCCATCAAAATACATCTGGCTGCAATCTCCCGATATACCAGGACTGCGGGACGGGCGTCCTTGTGGTCTCATCGCCTAGTGAAAGAATTCATGAAGGGACTATTCCGATCATTTCCGCCGGTGAATGCTCCTGCCCCGGCGTCGGAGCTTAATGTGGTGCTGACCAGGCTCATGGGGGCCCCATTCAAGCCTATGCATTCGGCGCCTCTGAAGTTCCTGTCATGGAAGACAGCTTTCCTTGTGGCCATCACCTCCGCACGAGTGGGAGAGATCCAGGCCCTATCTTGCAAGCCTCCATACTTGACTTTTCATGACACGAGGGTGGTGCTGAAGACGCACCCCTCCTTTATGCCCAAGGTGCCGTCGGACTTCCACCTCAGCGAGCCCTTGGTGTTACCAGTTTTCTTCCCGTCGCCTTCGTCGCCGGCCGAGAGGACTTTGCACTCGCTGGATGTAGCTAGAGCGCTGAAGTTCTACGTGAACCGCACAAAGAGTTTTCGGAAGACATCACAGCTGTTTGTGAACTTTGGGACTGTGAATCAAGGGAAGGCTCTCTCGAAGACTTCCATTTCCAGATGGCTCTCCGGCTGCATCATGCACTGTCACCGGTTGGCAAACCGACCGCTGCCCGGCCGTCCAAGAGCCCATTCAACCTGAGCGATCGCTGCTACCACGGCGTTCCTGTCTGGTGTGCCCCTGCTAGACATCTGCAGGGCTGCGACGTGGAGGTCGACGCACACCTTCACAAGATTCTACTGCGTCGATCGGGACTCCAGGGAGGAGTCCAGGGTCGGCCAAGCAGTGCAGCGCAACCCGTTCGCCTAAGGTGAGACTGGTGAGGAGGTAAGAGTTGCTTAATGTTGAGTTGTTGTATTGCTTAATGTTGAGCCTGTTGCCACCTCCCGTGGTTGTGCATGTGTGTACTACTATGTATTCTCTTATTCATGAGCATGTGAATCCATGCCAGACCCCATGCTGGAGAAGGAACAAGTTACTTACCTGTAACTGTTGTTCTCCAGCATGGGTCTGGCATGGATTCACATGCGAACCCTCCCGCCTACCCCTCTGCGGCTCTTCACTTGGTCATACTTGGGCTTAGGGAGAGGGTAGTCATTGGCTGGGGGCAGTATGACCCAGAGACCAGTGATTGGTTACTACTAAGAAAGACAGATCAGAAACAAAACTGATACTGATTTTTTTCTATACCGAGGATTCCCGGCCTGACGACGGGGAATATTCATGAGCATGTGAATCCATGCCAGACCCATGCTGGAGAACAACAGTTACAGGTAAGTAACTTGTTCCTTCTGCTACTTAGGTGTTGACATCTACCATGACCCCGCAAAGGAACATGTGAATAACACACAAAAAGCCCTCGAGGGGATAAAGGGCTCCATGACATTTTGGACAAAATTGCCCCTATCGTTAATGGGTAGAGCAGCACAATTAAAAATGATGGTCCTACCATGACTCCTGCATTACTTCACAAACGTACCATACAATATACCCAAGGCGTTCTTTAAAGCTATTAACTCCTTGTGTGGAGAATTTCTGTCCCACAAATAAAGCCGAAGGGTTGCGCTAGCATCATTACAAAGACCCTACGATGAGGGGGCATAAGGGTCCCCCACTTCGAGCTGTATTACATAGTGGGGCAACTGCAATTTGTGGTAAGATGGTTGGCGGATGAACCTACTTCAGATACTATGCTAGGGCAGCCGGCAACGCCATGTGTCTTTTTGAGAGAAATGTGGATCAAACGGACAGGCATTAGCCATTACCCATACTTAATAGCAGAGGGCATCAAACTGTGGGATAGGGCACTAGCACTAATTAAGCTGAAAGACCTTATTCGGTGCAGATTCCCTTCGCCTCTCTGACTTCTGAAGCGACTCAAGTGCATCTGGGGATCCGGATGCACTCAGAACCTAAGGGCATAGCCACAATAAAGGCCTGCTTACTGATACCTCCCTCACACCCTTCCCGGAGGTCGCCAATAACTCAGGGCTGCATCAAGGTCAATACTTGCTATATTGCACCATAAAAAACCTGATAGTATGCAGGTGGCCAATGTACGGAGAGATAGTGTAGGCACACTCCATAATTGACACCCTGTACAGCATAGCTGAAGGCACACAGAGAATTTCTAGGCTATGTGGTTTTCTCCTGACAAGTAGAACCCTTGCAGACACAACCATAAGTGCCAGATGGGAAGAGGACCTGGGCACTCCGTTTCCAGATATGCAATAGGCATGGATCCTGCGCAATCATAAGCAAGTGTCCCGAAATGCAAGGCTGCAATTGATACAACTGTACGTCATGCATAGAGCATACTTAACCCCCCTTAAGATATCCAAATTCCTTGGGGCAGAAACGCGACACCGTCCCAGATGTGCTGTCGCGTATGCAGGCATTTTGCACATGTTTTGGTCCTGTCCTAGTTAACAGCGGTACTGGGAGGGAATAGCGAATAGACTGAATAAGGGAGGCCTCAGCATACACACTTTAACGCCCGCAGCCAGCATGATCGGTTGCTTTACGCGCACTGATCATTTACGGTATGTCTCCAAGATGAAAGACTTGGCGTACATACTTGCTAAGCATCAGATAGCGATGACATGGAAGTCCCAGAAGGGCCCCAACTTGGAGGACTGGTGGAGGCGAGGCACCTCAAAAAATGGGCATTGGCCGAAGCCACAGTTTGGAGACGAGCAGCACATGTAACCCCTAGCAAAACTAATGTTAAGATAATGGCATGGAACACACTCACCTAGTCGCTGTTTGCACCAGTTGGCATAGAAACAGAGACAGAGCGAGAGTCTTCTACAGAGACATAGAAGGACCAACCCTTGAAAGATTGCAAAGTAGAGAACTGACTCATTTTTTTGACAGGCAGCACAGGGAAGGGGTCAGTTGGGGGATGGATATGGGAGGGGAGAGTTTGGATGTTTTTTTAACAGTTTGCTAAATTAAAAAGTAAAGCCAAGGAATGGCTCATGACAATGCACACAGATGCATAAAAGATTGTATTGATAAACATATGTATAATATTGAAACCAAGAAAACCAATAAAAACTGAACAACATTTTTTTTAAAAAGGAAGCAGCAGAATCCGCTGCAAAGTGAAATAGAGTTCTGCAGCGGATTCTGCTGCTTCCTTTTTTGTTGGCGGGTGGGAGCGGGGCCAAAGGTAGAACTTCATATGATTGCTTTTTTGAGAAATTGCCACGAAGCAAGTAGCATGCAGAAACACAGAAAGGCTGCACCATGCGCGGGTACGGAAACCCCCATTTCCCGTTGAGGAGCGATTGGCAACTGTTAAACGCCCAAATTACAGTTATTCAATTGGGGGAGAACTCAGGTTTGGGGTTCTACATTTATTTGTCTGTTATATGAAAGTACAGGAGCGGGATAGGGGATGTTTCGTTTTGGGGATAAATAGGGAGAGGATCAAGAGTTGTAAGGGGACGGGGTCCAGCTCCCAAACTTGCGTGTGGTATCTTGCAATCGCGAATTATGGTGGGAGGCAGGTGGGAATCCTTTTAAGAAATGATGGGGCTACTCTTGGTACCAACATGGAACGTACCCGGATGGGGAAGGCCGCCAAGCACAGAGAGATACTGGGGTACTTGAAGAGGTTGGTTATTCAGATAGCGTTCCTCCAAGAAACTCACCTGATGGCAACCCGAGTTGAGAAAGGTTAAAACAAGTTGGGGAGGAATGGTATATGGCACCACCTATTTGTCCTAATCAAGGGGATTCCTGGCGTGGATACCAAGAGAGGTTCCCTTGCACATCACTAAAATACTGCAAGATGATGTGACCAGGACGCTATTACTCATAGGCACACTAGACAGGAGGGACATATGCCTGGCTAATTTGTACGTTCCCAACATAGATGACGGCACATCATTTCCGGGAGTGGTTCTGATGATAGGGAGTCACAGATATAGGGAGTTAATTTGGTGAGGGGATCTCAATTGTCTGGTTATCCCTGACCTAGACAGATCAGAACACAAACTAGCATACAAATCACTTGCCTCCACATCTTTGAATCAAACCATGTCATATCTGGATCTCATTGATTTGTGGTGGGAGTGCAATGGAAAACTGAGAGGTTACTAATTCTATTCTCACCCACCTGGCACCTACTCACGGATAAACTACCTAATAGTGGGGAGGGATCAATTCATTAACTTTAGAGAACTCGAATACTTAAAAAAGACGATATCAGACCACTCCTGAGCTACTAGGGGATTAAGGGCCGAATTGTTAAAAGACAAGATCTATGCAAGCAAAATCCAATGGCCATTGGAAGAATATTTTGATATAAATTAAGGTTCAGTCAATGTTGATGGTACAATATAGGAGGCATTTGAAGTTACTATAAGGGGAAAGTGTCTTGCCACTGCGTATGGGATACGCTCCACACTACAGAATGACTTAAAGGAGGTGGAGAAATAGATTGCAGAGCTTGAGGGGCAGCTGGCGATCTGAAGCCAATGCAGGCTGAACTCTTAAGAAAGCGGGTTCTTAGCAAGCGCAGTAGCGTGTGGGGAAAAATGATTATGATAAATATACAGCAAAGATACATGGTGAAGGGGACAAGGGCGGTCGTCACCTGGAATGGCTCTTACAAAAGGAAGAATTGCAGGGTATTCTAACACAGTTAGAATCCGAAAAAGGAGAATTAATAACGTCACAGGAGGGCATAAATAAAGTTTTTAAAAATGATTATGTAAATCTATAAAAGAGCACAGGCTCAGCAGACACAGTCTACTTGAATGAGGTGCTGGCGCAGGCTTCTCTACCAAGACTTGCGGAAGCAGCTGTGCAGGCTATGGAAGAACCTATATCGGAGGAGGAGATTGGGATATGCAAGGAAGGCATGGTATCAAAGTAAGACAGACACAAGTGGTCACAGTTCAAGGGTGTTTATTAAACTGAAAAAATGGGTGAGATAAACGCCTAATCTGAACCTTAATCTAAGATGGGAGCAAGCTACGACCATCAAATAACAATAATACAGTCCTAGTGGAGTCGAGTCAAATAAAAAGGGCCTATAATAAGAAATTCTATTGCCAATCCTTACTGCTATGCTACAAAATAGTGTGGGATAATGTTCCCAAGAAAGAAGGACGTGTTCACAAAATGATAAGTCAGGATGTTATGGCCAGGGTCTCCCTTCCCCATGTTTTTAGCACGGGACAAGGCGGGACTCTTGAGCACAGCACACTCCTGGGCTTCTCGCACACAAGGTTACAGTTCCTTTTCTCAATATCAGGACCTTCTGTGTCCAAGTCTCTTTCATGCAAAGTCTCTTGCTTCACAGGGCCTGATATGTCATTAACAACAAAACAAACGTTCTTTCTATTTTTCTTCACGTCGGGAGATTACTTTTCACCCTTGGATGCCCTTCAGCCGGGCTCCCACCCTTCTCTTAACGTTAGCCTCCCTCTGTCGGGTTCAGACCAACCACTCACTCTGGAAATCCCTATTACTGCTCACCCTAATTCGCATACATCCCTCAGCCGGGTTCACATTTGCCAAAATAACAGTTCAGTTAGATTTACCACAATGCAGGATTCACTTCTCTTGGCTTTCTCCTGGTATCCCTTTGTTGGGTTCGCTATTTTAGCATAGTTCAACAGAAAGTCATTCTAGACTCCTTAGGTTCTTCCCTTACCTAAGTCCAGGTTTTAGCCCCCAGTCGGCTTTCCCTTAATGCCCTAGCCAGGCTTTCCCTAAAGCCTCAGTCAGGCTTCACATAATTCTAATTCTACAATTTTCTTGAAGGGGTTATTGTTTACCCTCATCTGCAGGAATCCCTCAGTCGGGTTTGCAATTGCCCCATTCACAAAGTTCACTTTACTTCCACAACGTGTCAAAGACTTTCGACTGTACAAGGGGTTTGACTTGACCCTAGTATGACCACTTTGACACCTCACGGCAGCCTTTGCCAGGGCATTCTGGTAATTGTAGCTCACAGCACTTTCCCTTGGCTCTTCTTACAATGGCCCCTTTGATTCACACAAGTTACGGAGGCTTTCGACAAGGTAATTTCCCATTACCGGACCACTCCCCTATCATTCACTTCATTCTTCTTTATCAAAAACCTTTGATTGTACAAGAGGGCTTGTGCCCTTGACTGCACCCCTATGACCACTTTGAAAGTACTTTAACATTCTTTATCAACCGTGCTCTTTAGCACCTTGAATCTTAAATATTGTAGTTCCTTTTTAATCGTGCTTTTTAGCACTCTTGGATTCACAAAGTTCATGATAAGCCCATTCAGCATTTTGGCTTACATTCATCCTTTTCCATCCCTTTTCTTTTAACATACTCACAAACTAAACTTTTGTGTAGCTCATCAACTCACCGGTTGTTCAGGCTTCAATTGTTCTTTTTCAGTCAGGTCCCCCTCTCTCAGGGTCTGACCATCTTTCTGCATTTTCAGGGTTTCCCTCTGCCAGGCACGGACCCCAGGTCCTCCTCTTCTGGGCTCAGACCTTCTCGCTCACAGGGTCTCCCTCTGCCGGGCGGGGACCCCAGGTCCCCCTCTTCCGGGCTCAGACAAAAGAAAAATATTTTAAAAAAATACAAAATAATAGGTGTCTGTCAAGCATCTGCAAAAAAACCTCCCAAAAAAGTCTCTTTTCAGAGCCAACCTCAAAGGGGAAATGGGGCACACTATTTAAATTTATATTCACCACGTTCAGATTTTCGATATGTCCGCGGACATGGCGGTAGTCCGCGGACATCGAAATCACTAGCTAGGGGTTCAGTATGTTCTATGTTACATGTATATAAAGTCAGGGATATTATGGTTAAGTTGTGCTACTAAAAACATATGAAACTCAGTAAAAAAACTTTGTTAAAGGGACGTTATGGTTAAGTTGCGCTACTAAAAACCTTTGAAATTCAGTGAAAAAACTTTGTTAAAAGGGAAGTTATGGTTAAGTTGCGCTACTAAAAAACTCAAATTCAGTAAAAAAAAACTTTGTTAAAGGGACGTTATGGTTCAAAGTAAAACCGAAAAACCCCTGAAATTCGGCAGTTATGGTAAGATAAGCAACCATAACTCGCGCCACCGTGCACTGCTAACACTAACACCCAGGACATCAAAGATGACATCACAAATGTCATTGATGACATCACTGATGACATCACATGGCAGGCTCTCCCTTTTTTTCCTTTACTGACATATCTAAACCACATAGTTTTCTTCAGTAACAGTCAGGACGTAAAAATTGAAAAGGTACTATATTTGTAGACGTAGGGTCAAGTCATATCATATGAAACATACATATAGCGGAAGACACAGGCTTGAAAGAGATCAATCCATTCTGTGCATGAAGATAATCATTAGCGTTATCAGCACTTTCTCATAGTTTTATTTTTATTACTATACCTTCCCTGTATATGCTCATATTTGTATACATTGTACTCACACTCCTTTCCTTAGGGTTCACTGACATCATTTGATACACATACATACAGTAAGTAGCAGCTTTGAAACAGAGCAATCATTTCTCTGCATAAAGATAATCAGTTAGGTTATGAACTCTTTCTGCTACTACTTCTGCTTTTTTGCTTACTTCTCTGTCCCTGTATATACTCATATTTGTATGTGTTGTTGTCTCTTTGTGTTTTGTCTGTAATAATGTAATTATGTATTAAGTGGGTTTTGTTAGCTACTTATTACATGTTTCACAGTACGCAAAACTCTAATAAGAAAGCAGTTATCATTTCATTATTCTACATGGCAAGATTATGAATATTGCACCTTCATCATGTATACTGCACACACTGCCTAAGTTTCTGCTTGAGTTGCTTAGTATACTGGATAGAACTTCATAATAGAATGCTATTTATATCAATGCATTGCTTAATGCACTAATTAGCTCATGATATTTATTCAAATGATCCTTGACACTTTTTGGTTAACATTATAAGAATCCCTCCTACAGAGTTTTCATGAAAAGTAAATGCGCATGTGATGTCATCAGTGATGTCATCAATGACATTTATGATGTCATCTTTGATGTCCTGGGTGTTAGTGTTAGCAGTGCATGGTGGCGCGAGTTATGGTTGCTTATCTTAACATAACTGCCAAATTTCAGGGGTTTTTCGGTTTTACTTTGAACCATAACGTCCCTTTAACAACGTTTTTTTACTGAATTTGATAGGTTTTTAGTAGCGCAACTTAACCATAACGTCCCTTTTAACAAAGTTTTTTCACTGATATACATATACAGGGTTCAAATTTGGGGGGAGCTGGGAGCTATTTAGCTCCTGCTTGTAGCCAAGAAGAGCCTGTTTAACTTGACGCCAACTGCTACCAGTAGCTACTTTTGCCTCCCCTGGCCAACTAATGCCGAACAAATACACCTATGTAAATGTAACCATGTGCATTTGGGACAATCGATAAATAAACACTAGAGCACATCTATATAACATTCAAAGCATAATGAGTCATAAATAATGCACACAATTATTTGTTGGCATCTTATGAAGAAGTTAGATTTGTGGAACACTATGCACTAGCCAGTGCATAGCTCCTGGTTACTGGTTAATGCTCGATACCCAGGAGCTGCTTTTAGCTCCTGCTTATCCAAACTTAATTTCGATCTCTAAATATATATTTCTGATGTTTGTTAATCTGCTTAGAATCACATGCTGTACATAGTCCGACATCCAGTGGTCACTGCGGAGTATTGCATTTTGTTTTTCGTAGTCGAAAAGGGGTCGTCGACAAGGTGTGTCTGTAACACTATCCCTATAGTGACGTGCGGTGTACCCACAATCCCTCACGCGTCGAGGTCCCTCAGATTGTTTTTTTCCACCCAGATATTGGTCGCCTTAACGCGGAGCTCGTTCGAGAGAAATTGCAAAACATTTATTTGACCCTTTGGTCGTTATTTCTTATATATTACATCAGATCCCTCCTTCGACGGCAAAGCTGTTTCACCGCCGATTAAGGACTTCGACGGCGGTGACTTTGACGGAGGCGATCCTTTGGCGCTGCCGAACACGTGGCCCGGCCTGGCCGACCTAAAATAGTAGGGAGAGTGGGGGTCATGGGACATTTCTGTTTCTTCTAAGAATGCCTTTCTCTTTCACCCCCCTTTCCTTCGGGGTTGTTATCACTCCTAATTGTATCCTCAGCGATGGAGAGGACTCCTTTTAGATTTTGCCCGCGCTGTAAGGGCAAATTCACATGGAAGGATAAGCACAAGTGGTGTAACCGTTGCTTACCCCTCGACCACAACGAGGACGGCTGTGCGGCCTGTAAACTTCTTCGCCCACATTAAAGACATTAAAGGACCACAGGGTCAAGAGGTGGGCAGCCTACGCGATGTCTAGAGCTGATTCCTCACTCGCCGCCGCAGAGTGTGACGTCTGTCGCCGGCCCCGACAACTTCGGCTCACGCCCTACTTATGGGGATGAACACCCCGGCGACACTGACGAACACAGAAAACATAAGCACACAACCCATGGCACTTCTTCGTCGAAGACGAAGAAAGCCCTAGGGCCAACGGAGACGCTGGGCCTACCGGCATCCTCCACCGACCGTAAGGGTCGCAAGCCCTCCCCGCTACCGCAGACGCGACTAGCGACAAGCGACTGGGCTACCTGCAGACAAGGGCGCTCCCACCAAAACTCCATGCGACGCGCCTCGTAAGAGTGCGACTGTCGCCGAAAGAGACTCGGCACCGCCCAACACGACGCCAGACGAACCCTCGACTGAGAAATTAATCGTCGAAAGCTTGGCTCGTATAGTTTCCACTGACGGCCAGAGACGGGCGGCGAGTGATACGCCGAACCCCGCTCACAAGGCCAGGGAGACGCCGAGAATGCCGGAAGGGAGGCAGGGACCGCTCCCGCCATCGAAGGAAGGCCCTAGCCTACGAGAAGGTTTCTCAGAAGGCGAAGGGAGTTTATCCATGACGTTATGGGACAGATCTAGACGGCTACCGGTGGAGGAGTTTCCCTTTATGCCTCCAGACCGTTCTGGGTTACCACATTGGACATTTGAGAAATTCCAATCATGTATGGACAAGCTGGATAGATTTATGTCCACTCCTGAACATAAAACACCCAAGAGGCCAAGAGAGGTACTTCATGAGGACCCCAGGGATAAATATCCTAGACTATTTAACCCCCTTCAAGGGGAGGCTAATACTTATGACCTCACTGAAGACTCTCACTTTCAAGAGGATGAGGAGTTCTTAGATAGTGAAGACCAACAGAACCTCTGGAACTCAGGTTTTAAGCGAGAGACCCAGGCGTCACTCATAAACAAACCAATCGAGGATTCTAACCTTTTTGGGAAAGAGGTGGACGACGCACTGGAGACCGCTAAGAAGGATTTCGACACCCTAAAGACTTTAGACCAAATCTCAAGGCCTCCCAATAAGCGAGGATTCAGCAACAAATGCTTTTTTCGAGGCCAACGTCAACAACAACAACAACAGCAGTACACTGCAGGCAACTGGTCCTTTACTCAGGGAACCAGTGGGCAATACACTCAAAGAGAAAAATGCAGTGGCAAGGGTAGAGGTCGGGGCCCCATTCCCAGAGGTTCCCCCGGCTACCAACACCAAATGAACCAGAGGTTCGGGTCCCCTCCCATGCATCGCCAGTCGGGGGCCGGTTAACATCTTTCCTACCAGCATGGGAGGGAATAACATCAGACCGCTGGGTATTGTCAACTATAGCCTGTGGTTACTGCATATAATTCAGTCGGTCCCCTGTGTACAGACCCCCAAGGGGACGACGCCTATCACCGGAGCACCTCGCCATCCTTCTTCAAGAAGTGGAACTGCTGCTACTAAAAGGAGCAATAGAGGTCGTGCCTCTATCACAGGTAACGGATAGTATTTATTCAGTGTACTTCCTTATACCCAAAAAGGACTTAACCATGCGCCCTGTGTAAGATCTGCGCCCAGCGAACAAATTTGTAAAACCTCAAAAATTTCGTATGGTCACCTTACAGGAAGTAATCCCCCTGCTTTCACAGGGAGATTACATGACAACACTGGACATGAAAGATGCATACTTTCATATTTTTATGTTGCCAGCGCACAGAAAATACCTCAGGTTCATGATAGAGGGCAAACACTACCAGTTCAGAGTGCTACCCTTCGGCATAGTGTCAGCACCAAGGGTATTCACGAAAGTACTGGCAGTGGCAGCGGCCCACCTGCGCAGGTTGTCCATCCCAGTATACCCTTACCTCGACGATTGGCTCATAACAGGGCATTCTTACGAGACATGCTGCTCAAATGCCCAAAAGACTGTAGACCTTTTGTTCCAACTAGGCTTCTCCATCAACGAGAAGAGGTCCAGCCTAGACCCCAGCTAGATCAAAAATTCCTAGGGGCTCTAATTCGAACAAAGGACGCCCTCGTCTTCCCCTCCAACGAGAGGGTCCAAAATATGCTGTTTCAGATCCCTCAATATGTGGTGGGTCGAGAGGTGACGGTACGCAAAGCAATGCGTTTGCTAGGAATGATGGTGTCATGTATATATTTGGTACCTCACGCGCACCAGCGCATGCGCCCAATGCAAGAGTGGCTCAACAGCCAGTGGTGTCAGGCCAGCGGAAAATGGGACAATCTAGTGGTGGTCTTGCAGGCCTTGGTTCTCTCGCTACGGTGGTGGTCGAAGGAAAACCTTGTAATAGGGAAACCATTTTCCACCCCCACAGTGGAAGCCACTCTAACCACAGACGCATCCCTCACAGGATGGGGGGCTCATCTATCCCATCAGACTGCACATGGAGTTTGGACTCCGAGTGTAGCGTCCAAACACATAAACTTGCTGGAACTGCTAGCGGTCTTCAAAGCACTGAAGGATTTCCAGGCGCACCTGCAAGGGAAGACAGTGATGGTCCTCACAGACAGCACCACAGCCATGTACTACCTGAATAAGCAAGGGGGCACTCACTCTCCAGGAGTGTCCAAGTTGTCCCAGAACATCTGGAAGTGGGCTCTCAAACACATGTTCCTGTTGTCACAACATGTACCAGGGGAACTCAATCTGCTAGCAGACGAACTCAGCAGAGACTTCCCTCTGCCCGCAGAGTACGAATGGCTGTCACGAGAAGACATCGTCTTTAACGTTTTCACACAATGGGGATTCCCAGAAATAGATCTGTTCGCAACTCTGGAGAACTCCCAATGCCAAGATTACGCCTCTAGGTACCCTCAGAACCGTTCCAAGGGGAACGGTCTCTGGATAACATGGTCAGGGAAATTTGTTTACGCTTTTCCCCCGACTCCCTTTCTTAACAAAATAGTGCACAAGATGCACCAGGAACCAGTCATCATGATACTAGTGGCCACGATGTGGGCCCAGCAGCCATGGTTCGCTCACCTGATGGAGATGTCCCTATCTCCACCGGTGAAACTACCCTGCCCGTACAACATGCCGTCACAGGACGGGCAAGACGCTACACCCATGCCCACAGACCATGAACTTAGTAGCCTGGCTCCTGAGGTCATAGAATTTGGACATTTACAGCTCCCTCAAAGATGCATGGACATTCTTAGGGAGGCTAGAAAACCTAACACTTGTTACTGCTATTCTAGCAAGTGGAAGAGATTCGACATCTGGTGTAGAGGTAAGAGCATCAACCCCGTTGACTGCTCTCCCACACAGATTGTTCTTTACCTGACTCACTTATTAGACTCAGGATTGGTCTTTAAGTCTATTAAAGTTCATCTAGCTGCACTTTCCGCATACACCACTTCTCAACACGAAGTGTCATGGTGGAAAGTCCCAGTTATTAAAGCCTTCATGGAGGGAGTAAAGAGGATACACCCCCCTATAACTAACCCAGCTCCCAGATGGGACCTAAATGTGGTACTTACCAGGCTTATGGGCTCACCCTTTGAACCCATGCACAAAGCATCCCTTAAGAACACCACTCTTAAAACTGCTTTCTTAATAGCTATCACCTCCATTAGGAGAGTGAGTGAACTACAAGCGCTCTCTATACTAGACCCCTTTGTAACATTTCACAAGGATAAGGTGGTTCTACGCACACATCCTAGGTTTGCACCAAAATTAATTTCTAAATTCCATGTCAACCAGTCAATAGAACTACCAACGTTCTTTCAAAACCCTTCAAATTTGGGAGAAAAGAGCCTGCATACACTGGATGTGCGCAGAGTCGTCATGTTTTATATGGAAAGAACTAGACCTCTGAGAAAGACTAATCAGTTATTTGTCTCGGTGGCAGCAGGAAGAGAAGGAGATGCAGTTTCAAAATCCGCTATATCGAGATGGATTGTTGTTAGACAGAAACCTGTGCAGTTCCCTCTGGGACCACTGCAAAAGATTTAAGACTACAGGTGTTTGGCAGTAAACTCACTTGGTAGCAGTCTGTACCACCCAGGTTTACCTGGTAGCTGTGGCTGAGCAGTCAGACTTCCCTCAAGAAGAGTTAGGCAGTATACAGAGCATACATAATAGGTACAGAGGCACAATAGTACAAGCAAACACTGACCAGAGCTAGGTGTAAAAGTATATAATTATTTATTTAAAAGACACACTCATAAATTACACTAGCACAGAAAAGGTAAGTAAGTCAAAACACAGTCACTATTACTCATATGTACATCCCTAGTTATTTGTACATCCCTAAGTTAACACCACTTATTTCCAAACAGAGGTGAGCGCTTAACGTTAGATGGCACCCCAACAAGTTAGTTAAAAGGGAGGGAAAAGGCAAAAGAAGTGAAAACAGCCAGGTAGAACACTTTTCAGAGATTCACAGTGAGTGTAGAAAGGCAGTCTATTGTGGAGCAAGGAAGTTCGGTTGCCAGGCCCACTCTAGGGGAAAGCCAGGCAAAAAGATGCCCAAGATCACACAATGTCACAAGTCTTTACAGGTGAGTAGAAAAGGTTTTTCCCAGTTAAGAAAAGTTTAGTTAGGGTGCCCAGGCTTACCCAGGGTCGAGTGCCGGGGGCTAAATCTACCCTGTACAATCGGTGGCAAGGGAAGCCGGGCGGAACACAGTACCTTTTAAAATGGAAAGGATCCTCCAGCGGGGGCAGTTGTTCCTGGTAGTGGTTGCAAGTCGCGGCGTCCTCCAGAGGAGGAGAAGATCTCGTCGTGGAGGAAAGCTGAAGGTCGTTGCACTACCAGGGAAGAAACCAGCCGTGGAGTTTTTCCGGTTAAAAGGATGTTACCCCTCTTTCGCGGTTGAGGTAAAAAGTGGTATCCCGGTTGCCGGGGTGCTTGGCACAGGCAAGGCGGCCACGAGGTGCTTCAGGGCGGCGAGAAGAAGGCAGAAACTGGTTGTCCCCACCAGTCAAGGGAAGAAGACTCTCCGGCGGGAGATCTCCTCTGTCGTCGGGAAAAGTGGTGAGACGGTTCTGCAGGGCTCCACCGGTGGTGTCGTCTTGGCAGGTCGGCTCGGCTTCTCCCTCTTCGGCTTCTTAGGTCCTGTGGCGACTTCTCCAGAACCAGTCCCAAAAACCCTGCTTTTATGCAGCAAACCCCCATTCATACAGCCTAGCTGTCACTCAAACATGCTAAGTGGTGAGCGGGGTGGCTCACCACTTGGGCCAATCACACCAGAGTGCGACATGAGTTGGCAAGGCAACCCAGTCCAGGGTGCCTAAACCCCCTCCCACACCCCCTGTGGTACCCAGACAGAATGGCACCACTTTGGAGGGCTTCTGTGCAGAAGTCCGCCAAAAGTGGAACAAAGGCTCGACTCGGGTTCAGGGTTACTGAAGTGAACCTAGACGTTATTTTGGCAGCGAGTCCTGGCAAAAAATCTCAACCGGTGAATTTATATTAAATAAATAAACCGGCGGTATCTTTAACATTGCACCAAAAAGTGGTGCATTAAAATCAATGGGAAATCCCATTGGGAAATATTCTGGTGGAATATTTCCGTGGTATCCACTGCCACCAGCCAGAAACTCGGCGAGGGGGGACGGGACAGTACCCCCTCGACAACAAACCCAGGGGCAATCTAATTGCCCCTACCAGTACTTCCACAGTATGATGGTTTGTACTGGTTAAGTTCCTAAGTTAAGACTAGTAAAGTCAATGGGGACTTTACAGACCCAGGGAGAGAGTAGTCAGTCCCAGGGTGTGGAGTCTATGTTTGGGGGTCTCAATGACACCCCTATGTTACTGCACTGAGGGTGCTGTGTAAGAAAAAAAAAGGAGAAAAAAAAATAAACCCCAAAAATCCAGCAAAGCTGCTGGGGGACTCAATAGGTTAGGAAATTCAGCCTAAACAGAGAATTCTCCCTAACAATTGTCCAATGCATCACTCTCTGTTACACTCTTGCTAAGAGAGAACTACCCTTCAAGCCATGAGCACATTCTACTCGAGGCACTGGGGCTTCCATAGCATTCATTGCAAATGTCCCTCTCAAGTCTATTTGCAAAGCGGCAATCTGGAGTTCTGTACACACCTTTACAAAACACTACTGTCTAGATGCCCACTCTAGATCTGATTCCCATGTGGGACAAGCAGTATTAAGACATCTTTTTTCTACTGTTCCTTCTCACAACCCACCTCCAACTCCGGGTACTGCTCGCTAGTCTCTGCACAGCATGTGATTCTAAGCAGATTAACAAACATCAGAAGACAATGCATTACTTACCGTAAAAGCATTTCTGATGATTGTATCTGCTTAGATTCACATGCGCCCACCCTTCCTCCCCGCTCGGATCGAAGGTACATAGACATCCTTTATCTCTCTTTTCTGTACTCACTAACGTCTAATAGGCTCCCTCAGGGCAGAAAAAATACAAACAGAGGGACCTCGACGCGTGAGGGATTGTGGGTACACTGCACGTCACTATAGGGATAGTGTTTTAGACACGCCTTGTCGACATCCCCTTTTCGACTACGAAAAACAATGCAATACTCCGCAGTGACCACTGGATGTCGGACTATGCACAGCATGTGAATCTAAGCAGATACAATCATCAGAAATGCTTTTACGGTAAGTAATGCATTGCCATATTTCTGAGGCTTGTGGAACCGCTTATAATCACATGCTGTGCATAGGCTGACATCTCACTAGATGCAATATTCCACACCTACCACTATAGGTGCATATTATTGTATTTTGTTTTCGAACTTCGAAAAAAAGGGACGTCAACTGGGCGTCTTTGTAATACTATCCCTGTGTGACGTGTATTGTACCCATTAGCCTTCACATGTCAAGGTCTCTCAGATTGTTTTTTTCTGCCATAGTGGTCGGTCGCTTCATATGGCGTTTGTAGCAGTGCTACTAGATGTATATTGTTGTTTAAAGTTATTAGTATTAGATTAATGTTATCATCTCGATGGTCGTTTTACTGATCAATGCACAATTCGTTGACTACCGTCTGAAGCCTTTGGCAGACTTTGTCTTCTCGATGGCTGTCTGCAGACTTCACTGCGCTTTGGCCTTTGCAGTAGGGAGAGTGGGAGGTTTTCAACATTCTTGTACTTTCTTATAGAATATCTCTTTTCGCTTTCTTTTCTGCTCACAGTTGTCTTGCTGGCATTCATTTTCAACATAATAATGGAAAGGATGCCCTTTAAGTTCTGTCTTTCCTGTAATAGGAAATTCCCTTGGAAAGACACATACAGAGTGTGTAATAATTCCATGCGATCACTATAAACTCTTTAAACTGGCTGTATGAGCGGCAGTCTGAGGAATGGAGCCGCGGCCCAGGAGAGTAGAGCGTAGTGAAGAGGCTACTAAAGGCTGGGCGCACGGCCGAGAGGAGTGTTGCCCACCCTGAGGAGGTCCATCACTGGCGTGTCAGAGGGATCCCCCGGCCGTTGCCTCGCAGTGGAAAAGAAGTTAGGCGTCATGGCTGGGGGCATGTGAGGTCCCAGGCTGCTCAACATTGGAAATCTCTGCAGTGAATAGCGATGCTGGGGAGGGCTGGTCTTGCCTCCCCGGCGCCTTGGCACCTGTCTGCAGCAGTTCTGGGAGCCCGAGAGGTCCCCCCTGTTGTATGGAAGAACAAAGGGCCTAAATCTGAGGACTTGGCTTGGCACCCCATTACTGGCGGATGACCGCAGTCTCGACTATGCATGTGAAGATGAGCACTGGTGGCAGGGTGATAAAGAAGGGAGCCCCCTGCAGCTAACACTGTGCCTCCAATGCTAGGGGGCACCACACAGGGGGCATGGCCAGCTCAACAGCTGACCCTTGGGACGGAGGGAGTAGAGGACGAACCGGTGCATTTGTGAGGCGGTACTTAAAAACCCAGATCCGGAGGGAACTTCACGAGGTGACCGCTTGCTGTATCCAAGGAGGACGGAGGCGACTTTGGCTCCAGAACCATCAAGATCCATTAAGGGCACCCTGCTCTGAGAGAGTACTCCCGTGGGTCGGTCTGCATTCCTGGACCACCTGTTGCTCTCCCCCCAGTTGCCAAGGTGTCTTCTCACCTGCCATTTGGAGATGGAGGAAGTGGGGGAAATGCACAAGGCAGGCATGAAGAACAAACCGCAAGACATCCAGCAATACTTAGCGAAGAGACCGGCACAGCAGGATAGCATGGAGGGTTATACGAATGGGGCGGGCCAACTGTGGCCGGGCGCCCATCAAATTACGCCGGACTGCCTAACTCACGCAATGGCTGTTTTAAGGAAGGACATTCGAGAATTCCTGCACTCTGAGATAGCGTATCTCTGCAAAGAAGAACATGTTACTTACCCGTCGTAATGTTCTTTCGACTGGATATTCCTCATCTTTGATACATTTAAGTCTGCTTGCAACTTGCTTCAGAATTTATTTTCATAGGTTCGAGTGTCGTGCAACGTGGAATCTTGGTCCTCAACGCTCTCCGTAGCATCCCTTGGGACGTTGACGTTGGTATATAGAGCATATGCACTGGCCATTACCTCAGTTCTTCATTTTTCCTCCTTTAATTGGCGTGCTGTGTCATAGGAGGAGATAGTCTTGATGTTGTGAGAAAGGAAGGTGTAAGACACGGAAATTCTAGGCAAGATGGGATGGATGGGAGGGCAATGAGGAATATGTGGGAGGAACATCCAGTCGAAAGAACATTACCACGGGTAAGTAACTTGTTCTTCCAATGAATTTACTAAATGTATGAAGGGACTTCCATGTTGCCTCTCTGCAAATGTCCCCCACCGTATACCTCTTTCTAGAGCCGAGGAAACAGCCACCCCTCTAGTGGAATGCGCCCTCAGACATTCAGGTGAATCCTTGCCTGCCATCGAGTAACACTCAGTTGTACACATAACAATCCATCTAGAGATGGTTTGTTTTGTGATTGCTAAGCCTAATCTTTGACCAGCAGAACCAATGAAAAGCGGATGAACTTGGCGAATACTTGCAGTTCTTGTAATGTAGAAACTTAGTACCCTTTTCTGGTCTAGGCGATGTAGTCTTTCTTCCTCTTTTGATAGATGAGGAGGAGGATAAAAAGATGGTAATGCAATACGTTGTGCCAAATGAAATTCTGACAAAATGTTTGGCAGGAAAGATGACTTAACACTTTAAACTACCTTATCCTTGGAGAAGGACATGAAAGGTTTTTTGGACGATAAAGCTTGTAGCTCACTTACCCTATGGGCAGATGTGATGCTGCTAAAAAGGCAGTTTTTATGGTGAGCAGCCTTAAAGTGCACAAATGTAAGGGCTCAAAGGGGGTTCCCATAAGACATCTTCGTACAAGATTTAGATCCCATGATGGCATGATGAAGGGAGTTGGCGGAAACAAATTTGATAAGCCTTTCAGAAACTGTATCACAATCGGAACTTTGAAGTATGATCCCTCGTGCAGAGATCTTTTGAAAATTGATAGGGCCGCTAAATAGCCCTTCACCGTGACCACTTGCAACCCAGAATGGGTCAAGTGAAGTAAGAAAGACAAAACCTGGGGAACTTTACATGAGAAAGGATCTAGTTTCTTTTCCCTGCACCAGCTGCAAAATCTAGTCCAATGGGAGCGGTACAGGGATTTACTTGCTGGTCTTCTTGCCGAAAGCAACACTTCCATTACGTCCTCTGGAAGGTCCCAATCTTTAAATCTCATCCTTTTAGACACCAGGCGTGAAGGTGGAGAGTCCTGATCTCTGGGTGAAGAATACAATCGTCCTCTTGCGAGAGTAAGTCCTCTCTTTGGGAAGACGAATAGGAGGGCCGGTTGCCATCTCTAGAAGGTCCAGGTAGCATGTTCTCCTGGCTCAATCAGGAGCAATCGGGATCATAATTTTCCCGAACTTCTTCACCCTCTGTATTACGTGAGGAATGACGGGGACTGGCAGAAACGCATGCAGGAGTGGAAATTCCAAGACCACTATGAACACTTCCTCTTTGGGGAAATTACCAGGTGCATAGCAGCTCGCACTTCCAGTTGACACTGGTCTCAAACAGATCCACTTGAGGGGTTCCCCAAAGGATGAAGTTCTCTTGAAGGACTTCCTGAGCTAGTTCCCACTCGTGCGAGATTTTGGTCTGCCTGCTCAGATCGTCTGCCGCTGTGTTCTTTTCTCCGCCTAGATGAACTCCCAGGAGAGTTATTCCTTCTTTTAGTGCCAAGAACCAGAGCTGCATTGCCTCTCTGCACAGGGGCAGTGACCCTACAACCCCTCTCTTGTTGCGGTGATGCCTGGCCACTGTGTTGTCAGTCATTAGCAGGACACTTTTCCCACGTATTGAGGGCAGGAAGGCCATCAGCGCTAGTCTGATTGCTCTCAGCTCCAAAGGGTTGATATGGAGTCTGGACTCCGACTGAGACCAGTGTCCGCTTATTGAAAGATCTTTCATATGTGCTCCCCATCCTGTTAGAGAGGCATCTGTCACAACTGTTGCTTCTGGCCATGGTTGCCAAAAAGGTTCTCCTTTCATCACATTCTCTCGGCTGGCCCACCACAGGAGATCCAGGTGACCTTTGTCGGGACCTCGAGAAGGTCTGTCATTCTGCCGGGGAATTAAGACCACTGGGATATGAGAGCCCACTCAAGGGATCTCATTCTCAGATGGGCTTCTGGCAGCAGGAAAGTGCAGGATGCAATGAGGCAAGGCAACCTTAGGACGTCGTAGGCCAGAAGACGTTGGGCATTCTGAAATCTTTGGACCATCTGCAAAAGATGTTGAGCCCTTAACTCGGGTAGCAAAGTTTTTCCCGAGGCTGAGTCCAGGACTGCTCCAATGAATTGAAGCTTCTGAGAAGGTGTCAAATGGGACTTCTTGAAGTTCATGGAGAAACCCAATTCATGGAGGAAGTGACAGGTGCGCCTGACACTGTTCTGGAGAAACAGCTCTGATCAACCAGTCGTCCAGGTAGGGGTAAATGTGAATCCCTTCCCTCCGTAGAATTGCTGTCATCACTGCCATGCGTTTGGTGAAAACCCTCAGGACTGAGGTGAGCCCAAATGGCAGAACTCGAAACTGATAATGAAAACCACCATCCGCGAACCGCAGGTACTTTCTGTGCTTCTGTTGTATCGGCACATGAAAGTAAGCATCCTGGAGGTCAAATGACACCAACCAATCCTGGAGTTGAAGGACCTGAAGGATCTGCAAAAGAGTTTCCATCTTGAACTTGTCCTTCCTGAGGAACTTGTTCCAGCATCTCAAGTCCAAGATGGGTCGCACTTCTCTGTCCTTCTTGGGTATTAGAAAGTAAGGAGAGTAACAACTTTGGTTTCTCTCTGCTGCAGGTACCAATTCTATCGCACCTTTCTCCAATAGGGTGAGAATCTTCTGTTGGATGAGTGGATCTGAAACCAAGGATGACCTTGCTCTTGGGGGGCAATCGGGAGGTCTTTTTAGGAATAGGAGACAGTAACCGTCTGCTACTGTTTGTAGCACCCATGCATCCAAATTTATGCTTCGCCAACTCCGGAGATCGTAAGACAGTCTGCCTCCTACCACAGATTTGTGGTGAAGGAGTCATTTGGTTGTTTCACCTGCAGCTGAGGGTAACTCTGAGGGTGTTGAACGGGGAGTCCTTCCTCCTCTACCTCTTCCATGAAAAGGGTCTTTTTTTACCTCTTTGTGAAAACTGACCTCTGCCTCTAGATAGGGAGGAATAGGAACGAAAAGAACAACCTCTCCATCCTTGACCTGTAAATTGAGGCTGCCTCATTGCTGCCCCTAAAGATTTTTCTGCAGCCCTAGAAGCCTGCAGTTTATCCAGGCTGCTATCGGCCTTCTCACCAAACAGAGAAGTACCATCAAATGGCATGTCTAGCAGAAGTGCCTGGATGTCTGCTGAACATCCAGATTTTCTTAACCAAGACATGCGTCGAAGTACTATGCTGCCATGGCTCCACTGTATCCAGACCAGATTGAAGGAATTGCCTCATGGCATCGCCTCTTGGCATCGCTGCCATCTTGTATCAGGCTTAAAAAGACTTCTCTCTCTTCTCCCTCCGGTATATGATCTGCTGCTAGAGCAGCCACGCCCCAAAGGGTATGTGTGTATTTTGCTAATGCACTGGTAGCATTGGTAGATTTTAGTGCCATATTTCTTGCAACAAATACTCTTTTACCCAATGCCGGAGCAGAAGGATAGACTGCAGCTTTCGAAGAAGCGGTTGCTGCATGAACCACTAGGCTTTCTGGCATTGGGTGTCTGTTAAAAAAGGGAGGCTCTATGGAAGCAGTCTTGTATTTTTTTGTTAATACTTTATTATTAACAGATGGAACAGAATCTGGTTTTAGCCAGTTTTCCATTACTCTTACTCTCAAGGCTGCATGATACAGCTTCTCTAACTGGCCCACTATCTAGGATATCAGTGAGGTCATCAGTCTCCACAGCAGCTGCAGGTCTGGACCATCCCAGATATTCAGCTACCTGACCAATTACTGCCCTGTAAGAGGGATCAGTATAACCAGATTTCTGATGCATGTTAATCTGCTTAGAATCACATGCTGTGCATATAGTCTGACATCTAGTGGTAACCGCAGAGTATTGCTTCTTGTCTTTCGAGGATCGAAAGGGGACGTCGACATGGGCGTGCCTGTAACACTATCCCTAACGTGACGTTTAGTGTAACCAAAATCCCTCACGCGTCGAGGTCCATCAGATTGTTTTTTTCTGCCCAGCTAGCTGGTCGCCTTATGCAGAGCTCCTACTTATTGCAAAATATTTATGTTTCCCGACCTTCGGTCATTTATTATTATTCGTCCCCTCTTCGAAGATTGCCTCCTAAACCGCCGCCGAAGACAGCAAAGAACAGACTTCAACGCCTGGTGCTCCAGTCGGTGCTGCCGACCGCGTGGCCGGGCCTTCTGGCTGGCGTATACAGTAGGAGAGTGGGGTCTATTCTTTTCAAGAATGTGTTTCCTTCTCCCCACTTATTGCCCTTTTGGTTTTGCCATTGCTTTCACACACCTGAGCTATGGACAGGACACCATTTAAATTTTGCCCTTCCTGTAAGGGAAAATACCCCCTGAAAGACAAGCACTGTCGGTGCAATAAGTGTCTTCCCCTCAATCACAACGAGGCATCCTGTAAGTACTGCCAACTCCTATGTCCTAAGATGATCAAGGAGCGTCGAGTGAAGCGGTGGGTGGCCTATGCCATGTCGCAGGCCGAGGCTAGCTCCCCCGCCACAGCCGCCGAAAGTGATGAGGAGCTAAGCGACGGCTATGGCTCCAATCTGACTTCCATTGACCTCACATCAGAGCCTGGCGCTCCACGACGTCCGCCCCCGGCCCACCAGGCACGGCGATAGTCCTACTATAGGGAAGGGACTCCCCGGCGACACGGACACACATGATACCCTTAGGTTCAAACATGCAACCCCCGGTACCGCCTCGGCTGATCAGTCGAAGCGGACCAAGGCACCAACGGTTACGTCATGTTCCTCGACAGCACCCACCGTTTCGCGTGATTGGCAGCCCTCCCCGCAACCACGTCAGCGGCATATGTCCTGGCATTCTAAGAGTAAGGGCGCCAACACAAAATCTCACAAGGCTGTCGAGATGCCTCCTAAGAGCACGCTGACACATAAAGCTCTGGTTGCCTCGAAGTCTATAGTGCAACCATCTAAACAGCCTAAACCCCTCCTGGTAACGCCGAACATCAACAAGAGTCTCGCTAAGATCATTTTGGCAGCCAGTAAACAAAAAGACAAGCCTAAAGACACGTCGAAAGACACGTCTAAACGCCCGGAAGGGCGGGAGGATTTTTCTGAAAGTCCCCAGTCCTTATCTAAAACTCTCCTTGATAAATCTCAGCGTTCCAGACAAGGGGATCCCCAGGAGGAGCCCTTTCCTTGTCTGGACCCCTCTGGCTCATCTCCATTGACAAGAGAAAAATGTGAAGGGTGTAGGGACAGGTTGGCTAAATTTGTGGACTTCTCTGAGAGGTTCACCCCTAAAAGATCTAGTGAAGCTGACCTTTATCCTGCAGCGACCAAGTATTTTTTTTATTCAAACCATTGTTTTATTAGTTTGGTCAACAAACTTTTACAAGATTTTTTTATATATTTTGTGGTTCTTTGCAATTATTTTTTGCATATGATTTCAACTTTTCATTTCATTTCATTACAATTGGTTATGAGTATACGAGTCATTTAGTTACTATCTTAACAAAAAACTCTTAAGAATGATAAAATAACATTAGAGCAGTTCATTACTGCATATGATCATTTAAAAAAAAAATAATAATATTTATCACAATGGGTATACCATTCCAGTTAGACCCTGTTTAGAAAAACGTCTTTGGCAGATTCTCTACTGTGCATAACACATTTAGGCGCACGTTAGTAAATATACAGTTGCCAATATGAAAACATACAAATATAGAAACAAAGGAAAAACTTCCACTCAATGATATACAGACAGTTTGTGTACTGACAATTAACATAAAATATTATTTCAGCCATTCCAAGCTTTGATACATGGTTTCAAGTTTCAGATTAATGATTGTTAAAAATCTACAAAGCGACAGTATAAGTCTTATACTGTTACCCCACATGCAAGCTAACCAAAACCACTCTCTTTTGAATAAATTCATGCCTACTGCTTCTGTATCAAATATTTGTAGGCGGGTTTCCTCAAAATATGGACAGAAAATGACTGGATGTTTGGTTGATTCAATCTGCGCCCCGTCATTACAGAACCTACAGCCCAATTGACTAGCAAGTTTTAGAATTGAATGCCAACATCCAATTCTTTCAAGGGTCAGCAGTTGATTTAATTTGAATAGGAGATACATTTCTCTAGCTTTATTACAGGGAAATTGAATTATATAAGGTTTATTCAGTAGTCTTGTAGTGCTAAATTTTGCTGCCTCTTTATACAAGTTAAATTCAGACATTCCCTTTAAGGTCTTACACCAATCGTGATCAAATATACGAAGTTTGACATGTATTAGTCTGAATTCCAAATCTGATGGTTTGAGTGCAATTTCAGCAAGTAAGGAAACCATGCGATCATAATATTTTGTAATAGACGGAAGGGAGGAAGCAATCAGCATCTGGACAAATCCTCATATAAGCGGTTAGTTGGAGGATATAACATTTTGGCTAAGTTTGACAATAGCTGCCAGTTATAGCGCACAGACAAAGCTGTAAGTCCAAGTTCCTGCCTCAATACTATGTTGGGGATAGACTTAGCTAAGCGCAGAGCCCCTTTCCATAACTGTCCTTGAAGCTGATCAAGGAAACCAACAATGTCTACAAGGCACATGTCTAGGGCAAACAGAAGTACTGATTCAACTTTAAGGATGTAAAATTGAATTAATGGAATTAGTGAAAATTTGCAGTACTTCACATAATCCATTCGCATTTGGGTTGCAAGGGGAGCCGCTTTTTTTTCAATGTCTCTTTCCACATTGCCAAAGAATTTGAGTCTGAGATTGTATAGCCAAGCTATTGAATCGAAGGGACCACAGCAATTGGAAAATCTTCAATAATCCATTTATATGAAGAATATTTCCTCTTGAGATTGCTGAATACCACAATGTTTGACTTTTTTACATTGCAATGAAGATTATGGTTGCTGCAGTAAGAGGCGAATAGTGTCAATTTGGCTTGAAGACCCCTAAGGCTGGGGTCAAAGATCACGATATCATCGGCGAAAGCTAGCCAATGGATTTTTAAATGACCAAGTCTCGCCGGATAAGAGATCTGCTTAGCCCAGATGTCGTTTATACCACATAAGTATAGATTGAAGAGGGTGGCTGCTAAGCTGCATCCCTGCTTCACACCAATATCAATAGTAATGGCATTAGTGGTTGCACCCGCATTGTTGACACTTACAAGATAAGAGGTGTTTGCATGAAGTTTAGAAATTAAATGTATGATATAAGGATGTATGTTCATGGATGCCATTTTTTCCCAAAGCAGTGAACGTATCACGCAGTCAAAAGCGGATGTAAGATCTATTGATGCCATGTACAAGGGACCAGAATTTTGTACTTTTGCTTTTGCTAGAAGATGGGCCATTATTGTTGCATTAAGTTCAGTCCCCATCCTAGCCCGAAAACCAATTTGGAACCGTGAAAGGATTTTGAGCGGTCCGATCACAGTTTGTAGCTCGCAAAGCAGTAGAATGGCAAAAACGTTAGCGGCGGTATCAATTAGGACAATAGGTCGGAAGTTGGAAGGGTCAGATCTTAAGCCCTTTTTATATATAGGAACAATAATGGAAGATAACCAGGAAAAGGGAATAAATTCAGTCATTAAGATGTTATTAAATTGTTTTTTTAAGAATCTGAGCCCACATTGCTGGATTTCGTTTGAGGACACAGGAAGGAATGCCATCTGGGCCAGTCGCTCTGGAGTAGTTCAGAGCGTGTATCGTATTTTCAATGTCAAGTACGGATAATAACGAGAAAGAACGGGTTACCGAACCAGTATTCTTTAAACCTCGATCAGCAAACACTACAGGGAGGGAGATTTTTTTTTCAAAAAATGCTTTCCAGGAATCCGCAGATATCATTGATGCCTGGTCTGTTGGTAGTGCGGTTGAACCTGCCCTGAGCATAGCCCATGTAGATCGTCTGTCTTTGTGACAAAGTGTGGCAAACATTTTTTGATTATTCAAGTTATACATGAACTGTTTGTGGTTTCTGCTTTTATTGCGATATGTATTAAGAATGTTTTTTTTCCCTCAGAAATTCCTCCCATAGAAGAGAAGCTTTTCTAAGTTTGCGCAGAGCCGTGTTCTTGATTTTTTTAGCTACAGAAATTGTGTTAGTATTGGAGTCTTGTGATAAAGACAAAAGAACATTACACCTCTCTCGCAGAGTGATTGTTACATTAGCTATAATAATGTTAGATAACCTGCAGAGTTCAGCTTGCGCAGAACAGTGATAATGAGGAAATCTATAGTGATTCGAGAGTTGTGTAGTAATCATGTCATTCATTTTATCACTAAGTTTTTTAGAACCAGCGAATTGACAAACCGGGACGATCCCCTTCCAAAAAAGACTGTTGCTGATCATTAGCAAGCATGGCCGCATCGACCTCTAGATTCAACTGGATTATGAAATGGTCACTACAGCCAGGATCGTAAATCGCAATTTTACTAGATATTTGCTGTAAGTTCACTGAAATAGCACAATAATCAATACAGGAAGAGGCCATACCCCTCCTCCATGTATGACAACCATCACTAGCATCGAAAGGAAGAAAATCAAGTTCCCAAGGTGCTAAATAGTCTTGCCATAATTGACCTCTATACCTCGCTTGATATTGACCATCAGTAGTAACGTTGTGCATCTTCAATTTTAAGCAATAGACGTTAAAATCTCCTCCCAACAGTATTCCACAAGTTGGATACAATGCTATAACTTCATCAAAAAGATTATCAAGCTCTTGGAAGACAGTTGTTATTTTAAGTAGTGCCGGATTGCGATAGAGAGAGACAATGAGCAAGGGATCATACTGTTTATCATTTAGTGTAACCAACATGGCCAGTGTTGCCATGGATTTTTATTCTGCCAGAATATGTATTTTTAAATTGGTATTTACACAGATGGCTATACCACCATATGGCCTCCCAGAAAGGCCTCGTTTAGCTTTAATTTGGTAGACAGCATATCCAGGCAACAAAAGGTCCTGCTCACACATAGTTTCCTTGCATAACATAATATCACATCTAATGACTAGGTACACATGATTGATCCATGTAAACAAGTTTCTAAAACCACACGAATTCCATGACAAAATGCATAATACCAAAGGCTGGTTACTGGGGAATGTTGTCCATCACTGGGTTTAAGGTAGTGGCTAAAACAGATAGCTAAGACCAATCCTTACTAATATTTGATTGTCCTGCAAGCTGAGCGATTACAACCGCGTTAATGCCACCCTGTGAGTCGCCTAGATTTGTCTTTGGAGATTTTGGAGTGATGACTGGAATTGGAGTTTCATTAAGACAGATCACATCATCGATAGAATCAAAAAGATGCGGCATCAGGCCAATAAATCGTAATTCTTTCATGTATTGCATCAGCAAGTTAGTGATGATGGCTGATTGCACTTTGCACACCATACGATCATTCTGAATTGGTGGCAGTCACCCACTCAATGTCAGCCGTATTCATTGTGCGTAATGCTGGAATTCTGCTAAATGCTTGCAACAAGGCAGAACGATTAAGGCGTTTAATTCCATTTTTATCCGAAGTAATTTCCAACCTATGATAGTAGTAGAGTACTTGCTCGTTTCACCCATACCATCATCTTCCCCCCTTTGATGCTTTGGAGATTGGGACCGTTGACCTTTCTTAGAGTTCTCCAGCGTAGAACCCTGCGAATTGGGGGAGTTGCTAGCTGACACAGGGCAATTTTCAACATTTTGCAAGTGGGGGGCACATCAGTAGGTACCGAAACCAATCGGGGTGCGTCGTTGGCAAGATTTGAATTACTGGTGGTGGATGTCAAAACCACCGCCTTCCCTGCTTGGACAGTTTTATTCTCAAGGGGTTTGAAAAAGTTGGATAAATGAGTTTGAGAAGAGGGCTGTGATTTGCCTTCTGTATTCAAATGATTTGTTGGGGAAGGAACATGGCCATAACTGCCCAAATTTTCGACCGCCCTAGAGTTTTTTTTGGGAATGGTTACACAAGGGCCAAAGCCACCTTTAAGAACAGTCTGTTCATCTGGGCTAAGGTGTTGCAGGGCATTTTTGGATTCTACGGACAGTTCCTCCAAATTAATACCTTTTTGTTCATTGGTATCTGACTGACCGTCAATGTTCATAGAAGTTGTGTACTTATTAGACTTTGAGCTTTTTAAAAAAAAATGTCATTGATTTATTTTGTTCAGCAGTGCCTGGGCAAGGCACTTGTGCTGCAATCTTCCTGTCAGCTTTTCTTTTTAGGACTCGAAAGAAAAGTATTTTTTCCTTCCTCGAGGTAAAATTATGCCCTGCACCTGTCGAGGGGACTTTGGTAGGTGCGGTAACACTGCTGGCAGTAATAGAATCGGTTTGAACATTTGCGTCCAACAGTTTTGTTAGGGCTGAAGGTCTATCAGGGTGGAAACTTTGACAATCTTCGATGTTGCCTGCGAGAGATCCCACCTTCTGTTCGTCAGGTTCAGGTTGTAAGAAAAATAAAACCTGTTCTAGTTTCTCAGCATGTAGAGCGACCTCCTGGCATAGTTGTGCGTGAGTAAGAATATGACAAGATGTTTCAGCCAGAGGAGCAACTACAGTCTGGGCAAATGATTGAGGAAATGTGTAGATGACACGAGGTGCCTCCTGATTCGGTTTTTCATTGACAGCAGCTGATATGACATCTGTTTGCGTAGTCACAGAAGCATAAAAAGGCGCAGTCGCTTTCAGAGGCGGCTGATTACCATGTTCACGTCTGAGACTATCTGCAAATATAAATATCTCCAATTTATTGATTTTTAGAAGAATCTGAGTCAAGGAGGACTTGCAATCTCTGATCTCATAATGCGTGTATTCATGTCCTCTATCTGATAAATTAAATATCCTCGTTAGTAAGGATAAGAGGCTTCCAGGGATTGCATGTCCTCAGATGGCTCCAATAAATCAAAACCCAAAAGATGATTCAGGTGTTTTTTGGTAGGTGAAAATACAAGACCTAGTGCAGGACCCAAAACCGCAGTTGGGTTTGGAGTTGGAGAAGAAGGACAAGAACTAGAGTAGGGAAGATTCTGAGAGTTAATTTTACGAACCTCTAATGCAGGAGGAATATTGAAATCATCAGAGTCAACGGCTTCCTTGCAATGAATATGCACGTCGGCTCTCTTACAACTTGGAAGTGTGACAGGAGTAGAGGGACCTATCGAGAGCCGTACCCGTTTTTCAAGTGCAGCGAGCACAACTGGAGCGAGAATAGAATTGTCAGAAGAAGAGGCTAATTCCTCATTTAGACAGTTATCTGCAGAAAGTGGATCGTCCATGCGCATGCTAAGGAAGCTCTTGCGCGCGGGCTTTAAGGCAACATTAGCATTGCTTGAAGTGGAAGGGCTAGGCGGAGAGGTATTACTGTCCGCTGCAGCCGCTTGCGCACGTGCATAGGAAAATGCTACCTCATGGCGTACCAATTCCTGATCAGTAGTGGGGCACCACTTTGCAGACAAACAAATTGCCTTACTGGGAATAGCCACAGTGTCATTACCAACATGCTTAGACAGCGCCATTCGTTTCCTTAGTTGTGTTTTGGTCGTATTTGCTTTTTTAGAACAAGTGAGGTAAAGGCACGACCACTGCGAAGGCTAGATACCATTTATGATCAGTTCGCTACAATCAACCAAAAGCAGCCTTTAGACCACAAAAAATGCAACGAATTTTACAACACAGTTTAGTACAGAATCACAATCTTTCATTAAGCAGGACCCACCTCCTCACCCTCTCAGCCTAACAGCCCAACAGCCACTTGCATGGTCACTTCGATGCGCGTGCTTCTGGTGTTTTGTAGGAAGTGAGGCAAGGCTGGGGGCTGGAGGAGGCGGCGGGAGGCGGGACCAATCACCAGATGAGGGAGAAAAAGAAGAGAAGAAGCAGTTACACTTGGGAAATGTGTAAAAGTGTTTGAGCTAAACAGAACACCGCGGCAAAGCCGTGGCTAGTATTTGAGCACAAGTGGCTCAAAGTAATATAAACCACTTGTTCATTACTTGAATTCAGTCCAATGCTGCTGGAGTTTCACCGGCAAAAAGTTTCATAAGACATCTTGCCCTCTACATGAGGAGGTCTTTGACCTTACAGATCAAAGTGAGCCTCTTGACCCTTATTTGCAGGAGGATGATCCTTTTGTGGATACCACTGATCAGACCCAGGATTGGGAGGATGACCAGCAGGTGGATGACCCACCTTGGCTGTCCCCTACCCATACCCTGGACACTGGTACCATATGTATGGATCCCCCTCTCTTCCCCTCCTCTGCGTCAGGCATCACCTGTAGATGACCAGATGGCGTTTAACACCATTCTGAAAAGTGCAGCAGAACACTTCCAAATAGCCACGCAAGAGGCGGTGTTAGTTTCAGATTTTGTGGAGGACATATATTAAAGGAGAAGCCTCCTGCCAGCAAGGATATCCTCTTACTTAATTCCATCAAAAGGCGCATCGCCCCTTCCCTATTCACATCCTCTCAGACCAGGGCTGTGAACACTTGAATGGAAAAACTTTTTCGCCCATCACCTTCTAACCCCCTCTATATTAGGGGTCATGCCACCCCAGATTCTCTTGTGGTTACGACAACAAGGAAGAGGGCAGGGGTCACCTTGTCCACGGGCGAGGTACCGCCAGACAAAGAATGTAAAAAGTTGTATGCTCTTGTGAAGAGAATCACTACTGCGGCAGCATATTCTACCCGCATAGCCAACAACACCACGATGTTGGCCAGCTTTTCTGATGTCCAATGGAACCTGCTGCAGGAGGCCCTACAGGAGGTCCCCGAACAAGTGCGTTGTCATCTGCTGGCAATTGTATCAGAGGGTAAGCAAGTGAACCACAACATCCTCAACAACACCTTAGATGCTGCTGAGACGGCAGGGAGAACCTTGACTCAGGGTACCCTTTTAAAACACCACTCCTGGTTGAAAAACTCGGGTTTCAAACCAGAGATACAGGCGTCGTTAATCAACAAACCGGTGGAAGACTTGAACCTATTTGGCAAGGCCATTGATGAAGCACTGGAAATGGCCAAGAAGGAACATGAGAATTTAAAGACTTTGAATCAGATCACTCAACGACCCTTTCAACAGAGAGAGGGAAAATGTCTCTCTGCTCGTTTTGTGGGCAATCCTACTCTCGTTCCCCACCCAACCAATATGGCTTGTGCAACAATTGCTCCTCAGGGCAGGGGTCTGCCTCCGCAAACCCATATCCACCTAGAGGACAACGCTGTGGGAAAGGAAGGGGTCGCAACGCCACCCCCAGATGCTCCCCGGCCTCCAGTCAGAAATTACTCTCAAATCCGGGTCCCCTCTCATGCCTCCCCAGTCGGGGGACGTATAACATCTTCCCTGCACGCATGGGAGGGTATTACCACAGACCTGTGGGTGCTCAAGACCATCACCCACGGTTATTGCATCGAGTTCAGCCAGCCACCTCGATACAGACCTCCAAGATCCAGGCACCTAACACCAGAACACCTGAAGATCATGCTGCAAGAGGTCGAGATCCTACAGGAAAAGGGCACAATCAAAGTCTTCCCCGTTCTACAGGTAAACAAGGGTATTTATTCAGTGTACTTCCTTCTACCCAAAAAGGATATCACCATGCGCCCTGTGGTAGATTTACGCCCAGTGAACAAATTTGTCAAACCACAAATGTTTCGAATGGTAACATTGCAAGAGGTAATTCCTCTGCTAACGCAGGGGGATTACATGGCAACATTGGACATGAAAGATGCATACTTTCATATTTCAATGTTGCCAGCACACAGGAAATACCTAAGGTTCATGATAGAGGACAAACACTATCAGTTCAAGGTCCTTCCCTTTGGCATTGCCTCAGTCCCAAGGGTATTTTACAAAGGTACTGGCATTTGCAGCAGCACATCTGCGCAGGCAATCCATCCCAGTATATCCTTACCTCGACGACTGGCTCGTAACAGGGGACTCCTACGGAACATGCCTGTCGAACACTCAAAAGACAATAGACCTCTTATTCAGTCTGGGATTCTCCATAAACGAGAAGAAATCCAGCCTATACCGCAGCCAAGTCAAGCAGTTTTTGGGGGATCTAATTTGGACAGAAGACGGCCTCATCTTCCCCTTCAACGAGAGGGTTCAAAACATGCTGTTTCAGATCCCTAAGTTTGTAGCCAGTCTAGAGGTGATGGTACGCAAGGCAATGCGACTGTTAGGGGTGATGGCATCCTGTATTTACCTGGTTCCTCACGCACGTTTGCGCATGCGCCCCATGTAAGTGTGGCTCAACAGCCAGTGGTGTCAGGCCAGCGAACAATGGACAATCTAGTGGTTGTATTGGCAGCCCTCATTCTCTCTCTGCAGTGGTGGTCGCGGGGAAACCTCTTGACCAACCCTGCAGTAGAAGCCACTCTCACAACAGACGCATCTCTAATGGGGTGCGGAGCCCACCTCCTCCAACAGACGGCGTACATCGTTTGATCCCCAGCAGTAGCATCCATCCACATAAACCTGTTGGAGCTGTTAGCGGTATTCAAAGCACGGAAGGCCTTTCAGACACAGTTGCAGGGAAAAACAGTACTGATCCTCACAGACAGCACCACAGCAATGTACTACCTGAACAAGCAAGGGGGCACTCTCTCTCCAGGGCTGTCCAAACTGTCACAGAACATTTGGAAACAGGCTCTCAAACACAGGATGTTTCTATTGTCTGAACACGTTGCAGGGGAACTAAATCTTCTGGCACATGTGCTCAGCATAGACTTCCCATTGCCCTTAGAGTACGAAATCTCACTACACGAAGACATTGTCTGCAATGTTTTCTCAGAATGGGGCTTCCCAGAGATCGACTTGTTTGCAACTCTGGAGAACTCACAATACCCATATTACGCCTCCATGTACCCTCAGAACCGATTCAAGGGGAACGGTCTCTGGATAACATGGTCAGGGAAATTTGTTTACGCTTTTCCCCCCACCCCCGACTCCCCTACTCAACAAGATTGTGCACAAGTTGCACCAGGAATCAGTCACAATGATATTGGTGGCCCCGATGTGGGCCCGCCAGCCCTGCTTCTCCCATCTGATGGAGATGTCACTCTCTCCTCCGATGGAATTACCTTGCTCATACTACATGCTATCTCAGGACAGGGGGGAAACACTTCACCCATGCCCGCAGACTCTGAATTTAGCAGCCTGGCTCCTGAGGTCATAGAGTTCGGGCATCTCCAACTTCCTCAGAGATACATGGATATTGTTAGGGAAGGAAGAAAGCCTAACACCAGACATTGCTACTCCAATAAATGGAAACGCTTTGTCATCTGGTGTAGATCCAAAAGCATCAATCCCGTTGACTGCTCTCTTAAACATATTGGGCCTCATTACGAGTTGCCCGGTAAAACCAGGTTCATTACCGGCATGCCAGAATGAACAGGTCCGAGCACGTATGAACCCGCTATTGCGGGTCATTACGAGTGCGCGAGCACGCACGTTCCCCCATGCCGGTAGTGACAATACCGCCATGCCGGTAAAGGGCCTCCAAGCCCCCTATACCGGCATCGCGGGGCCCGCCCATTGCGCTACCGCCTCACACTAACCAGTAAATACCGGCACGGTAATACCAGCATGTTATTACCGTGTTCGCAAAAAACGGACCCGGAAATTACGTCATTGCGCAGGAACGGGAAATGGGCCGGAGGCCATCTTTAAAAACACAATCCATTGCCATCCTCCATTACTACCACTACACCCGTGTTGTTGAGTGCCAAAACACAACCAGGATGTCTAAGGCCACCGGAAAAAGCTCACAAAGGAAGAGGAAGCAGCGCTTTTCAGATGCTGAATTGACAATGCTAGCGGACACCCTACAACAGCATGCTGACATAATCCGAAGCACGGACCTGAAGCATGCGGCCCAAACGCGTAAAAAACAGGTGTGGCAGGAGGTTGCGCAGAGGGTAACAGCAGTGGGGAGCACCCCAAGGAGTGTCCGGGATTGCAGAAAGCGCTGGGACGACCTCCGCCTCCGTGTCCGGAAGATCCTTGTGGAGAACCGGAGGGCCGCAATGGCGACAGGCGGTGGCACACACTCCCCTGTTAAACTCACCACATGGGAGGAGATTGCAAGTGGATTCATCGACCCAGAATCCATAGAGGGGATCGGAGAGCAGGAGTTCGGGGCAGCTACTACAAAAGAGGAAGGTGAGTGAACCATCACATCCACCAATAACAAAACATGATGTGACACAAGTGAGGTGGGAGTCCGATTAGGCAAGGCAATTCCTTTACCCAAAGCAACATCAACTCACCAACAGAATACTGATTGCCACCCCCTGCACCACACGCATGCTGCGTGAAATATGTAAACCCAACAGGTGCAACATGACCCATCCATGCCCATGTCCCCCCCCACACACCTAGACAATCCATTGCCACCAGCCAAGCAATCATTGCCAACATGTCCCCTCAGTACACCAAATGCCACACAACAGAAATGAAATCATGCCTGAATGTATCAAGATATTACACTGCAACAAATCACAGCTGCCATTTGGCAATCTCACTGATGACCTGCATCTCTTTTATCCCCCAGGCACCTATGAGGAAGGTGGAACCCAGGACAGGGGGGCAAGCACATCCAGTGCACGCAAGGGGACCAGGGTCACTGCAACCCCCTCCTCCAAAAAATTGCCTGCGACCACTCCCAGTGTGCCACACAAGGCATCATCTCTGCAGGGTGCACCTGATGCGATAGTGCCAGCTGTACCACCGGCCACCACGGACGTCGTGTCCACAGAGGTGGTTGAAGAGGCCGAAGAATCTTTGGGATCGCCCAGCCCAACACCCATTGGCACCCCCTGACCCCCTGCGGAGACAGAGAGCCTGGATGACCCATGTCTCCATGACTCCGACCTAGGAGATTCGGACATCAGCATTTTCGCGGACGACAGTGCCCAGGACGAGGGCCCCACGCAGGTGCCTGCCACCACCCAGCCTTCCACCACCCTGCCTTCCACCACCCTGCCTTCCACCACCCCACCAGCCACCGGTACACCTGCGACAGAAACCCCCTTTGAGGTCCGTCTGTCAAGGGTGGAGGCCCGCCAAGACGAGATGCTGCAGATTATGCGGCAACAGGTCGTTGCCGGTAATGAGGCCATGAAGGCCATAGCCACGGCCATTGCTGCAAATACAGCTGCTGTGGAGAATTCCACGTCTGCATTCAGGCAGTGCATGGGGTCACTGACCGAGGCCCTACTAGCCAACATCAGGCAAGTGCAGCAGCCACATCATGGGTCTGCAAGGGGATTGACAATTGACACATCCACCACGTCAACACCTTCCACCTCTGTTCAATCAAGCCCTGTGCGCTTAACGCGCAGGAGCGCACGGTGCATGTCCATGGAACCCTCAGACCCAAAAGTCGCCAAAAAGTGACTTTCTGAAAAATGGAAAAAATGTGAGGAGTAACATTGGTGAAGGCAACACTGTTTGTTGCGCACATGGGGACATTTGGGATCTGTGGGGTGGGTGAGGGAGTTTGTTGGGGGATTGTGGGAGGGGGGAGTGGGCACAGTTTTGCACTTTCATATAATACACATGTTTTCTGGAGAACAATCCCTGGCTGGACATTGTTATTTTTGGTGTGCATCCATTTAATGTGTTACAGTGTTCAGTGTCCAAATTACAACATTCCCTTTGTGCATGTTCACATTGGCCCAGTGTCTGACTGACAAAAGTCATTCATGGTCCCTGTGTCTTAAAAGTATTCGTCAATTAGTGCTTGGCGTACAGCATGGCCGTCCCGTGCATCACGTACTGGCAGGGGGGCTCCTTCGCCTCCGTCTCCATCCCCTTCATCCTCACCCGGGCCATGCATGTCAATGTCAGGTGGCAGTGGTACATTCCTTCGGACGCACATGTTGTGCAGCATGACACAGGCCATGGTGATCTTTGCCACCTTCTCAGGCCTATATAGGAGTGCCCCACCAGACCTGCTTAGGCAGCGGAACCGCGCCTTCAACAGGCCAAAGGTCTGCTCAATCACAACACGGGTACGAGTGTGCACACGATTGTACTCCTCTTCATGGCTGTTCTGCGGGTTCCGCACAGGGGTAAGTAGCCACGGCCTCAAGGGATATCCTCCATCACCTGCAAGCAGATACAAATAGGTGTGCGTCAATCTGAACTGACACCTTCAGGGAGCACGGTCATGGCAGCAGCTATTAGGTGTGAGCATGCACATGTCCCTGTACGTGTACCAAATAGTCACCTATATGGAATGTATACTGTAAACAGGTGTGGAACACTGGATGGGGTTGAATAGATGATGCAGGGTGTAAGCATGCATTCTGAGGCAGATGTGCTGTGGCAGTGCGACAATGTTTAGCCTCCAATTCATGCTGTATACTCTTTGCTATGCATGGTCACACTGGCCGCATTGGCACAGTTGCCATCCTATTCAGTCATGCATTGCTTGCCATCACCATGGTGCCCTGGTTGTGCCTCTTACTTGTTGTCATCCATTTGCATTATCTGTGATATGTGGCCCAGTGATGTGTCATTTTCAGTTTGGCTGTGTCAGGTGAGGAGTGTTTAGCTCTGCATTCATTCTCCACTCACTGGCTATTGCCACCCAGGTGTACTTTTAACCCCCCCTTTCCCACCCTGGTAAACCACCCCCCCCCCTTTCCCACCCTGGTAAACTACCCCCCCCCATTTCCCACCCAGGTAAACTATCCCCCCCTTTCCCACCCTGGTAAACTACCCCCCCTTTCCCACCCAGGTGTACTATCCCCCCTTCTGCATCCGCACACATGAGTACCCCACAGAATGGCCATGGGCCTGTTGTGCAACTCACCGAGCAGCCAGGCACGTGGTCCAGCATGTCGCTCCATGTGACGGGGGAACATGAGTTGCGCAGTGCCATGGCATCATGTGTGGATCCAGGAAATCGGGCGCAGCAATGGGTGATGATCTTGCTGGAGTCACATACCTTTTGCACATTGATGGAGCGGTATTGCTTGCGATTGCAGTACACCGCCTCTATGGCATGGGGGACTACCAATTCCACATGGGTGCAGTCGATGGCACCGACACAATTGGGCATGCCTGCCAGTGCATGGAAGCCTACTTTGGTTTCAGCTATCTCCTGGCCAGCCCGTGGTAGGGATATGTGGGTGCTTGCGTGCTTCAGGAGGGCATCCAGCACTTGGTTCAGCATGCGTGAGAATAGTGGTTGTGAAATGCCATGCAGCTGGCCCACTGTGTGTTGGTAGGTGCCTGTGGCCTGGAAGTGTAGCACAGACACCACCTTCAGTAGTGGGGGGATGGCAGTGCGTATTTGTATGTGGCTGGCAATGTCGTTCTGTATCATGTCCACTATGGTGGTGATGGTGTCACGGTCCAACCGGAACAGGGTGTGGATCTGCTCAGGGGTTAGGTTGAATGGGCTGGGTCTGGTGCCAGGTATTGGTGGCTGCCTACCAGGCGCTGGTGGCTGCGCTGGTGGTAATTGCTGGGCCTGTCTCACCCTCCTTCCCTCCTGCGTCTCCTCTGTGCTGCCTGTTCTTGCTGCTGTTGTTGTTGTTGTTGTTGTTGCTGTTGTTGCTGTAGTTGTAGCAGTATAGGCATGTCCTCCTGCGCCATGATTGCAAATGCTAGTGGTAGCATTTTGGTGTAGGAAGGGGTGTGGTGTGTAGGTGTGCTCCTTTTGTACTGGCCCACTCTGCATTGCCTACACCTGTGGGGGGGGTTGTGGTGTGTGGGTGTGCTCAGTTCATACTGGCGCAGCCTCCTTTGACTCCACCTGTGGGGATTGTGTGCACCTGTGGCAGCTGCCTTGTATCTTGGTTGCTGTTTGCGGGTGGTCCGTAATGCCTGTTTTTCCGGCATCATGCAGCCCGTTGTTACCGTGTTCGCGATGCCGGTATTTGCATGTTTGCGTGGGTTGTGATTGCCCCCTATTACCGGCATGCCGGTATTTACTACCTGAAGAGGCGCGTGTACGAGTCTATGCCGCTATTAGCGGCACCATAAATAACGGTGCCGTTCATGCCGGGTTTGCGGGTCAGAATGCTACGGAACGTTAAATAATGCTGGTATTTACATACTGGCATCATTGTTCCCTTACCGGCATAACTCGTAATGAGGCCCATTGTGTTATACCTGACTCACCTACTAGACCCAGGTCTGGTGTTTTTAATCCCTGAAGGTTCACTTAACTGCACTCTCCGCCTACAGCATGTCCCAAAGTAAAGTGTTGTGATGGAAGATCCCAATTATTAAAGCTTTCATGGAAGGGGTTAAGAGAATTCATCCCCCCATTTCTAACCTGGCTCCCAGATGGGACCTAAATGTGGTATTAAACAGACTTATGGGGTCCCCCCTAGAGCCTATGTATAAAGCTAGTCTCAAAGTTCTTACTTACAAGACCACCTTCCTAGTGGCAGTCACGTCAATAAGGAGAGTCAGTGAACTGCAGGCCCTCTCTTTTCTAGACCCTTTTGTCGCAATCCACAGAGATAAGGTGGTTCTGCGCACTTACCCTCGGTTTGCGCCCAAATTTATTTCTAAGTTTCATGTGAACCAGTCAATCAAACTACCAACGTTCTTCCAGAACCCCACTAACGTGGTGGAAAGAAGCCTTCACACACTGGATGTGCGCGGGGCAGTCATGTACTACCTGGAAAGGACTAAACCACTAAGACAAATGAACCAGTTATCCGTTTCAGTGGCAGCTGGTAGAGAAGGGGATCCTGTCTCTAAATCAGCCATCTCTAGGTGGATTATTAATTGCATCACACTCTGCTACAGTCTTGCTAAGAGAGATCTGCCCTTCAAGCCTAGAGCACACTCTAACGAGGCACTGGGGCTTCCATAGCATTAATTGCAAATGTTCCTCTCAAGTCCATTTGCAAAGTGGCAACCTGGAGTTCTGTACACACCTTTTCAAAACACTATTGCCCTGACATTCACTCTAGGTCTGATTCTCAAGTGGTACAAACTGTACTAAGAGATCTTTTCACTACTATTCCTTCTCACATCATCCAAAATTTGACGGTGAGCACAATTCATTGGAGAATTGATGACTATTTTAGCTTTCTACAGTCCGAACGCCTCTCTGGACAGTGGAAGTTACTACTTCTGGGCGACATGAACACAACCATGAATGGGGGGCTAGAAAGGTCCATGCAGGCGCTGGGGTGCGGTAGGGGTACACGCAGGCCTTTCCACATGATTTGGCTGGTGTGACCGGGGTACGCGATTACGCTGGGTTGCGGATGGGGTACTCGCAGCCCTTTCCACGCGATTTGGCTGGTGCGACCGTGGTACGCGTTTGCGCTGGGGTGACATGGGGTACGCGCTGGCCTTTCCATGCAATTTGGCTGTTGCGACCGGGGTACGCGTTTGCACTGGAGTGCAGATGGGGTACGCGCAGGCCTTTCCACGCTATTTGGCTGGCGCGACTGGGGTACGCGTTTGCGCTGGGGTACGGATGGGGTACGCATGGGCCTTTCCATGCGATTTGGCTTGTGCGACCGGAGTACGTGTTTGTGCTGGGGTGCGGGTGGGATATGCGCAGGACTTTCCACGCGATTTGGCTGGTGCGACCGGGGTATGCATTTACGCTGGGGTGTGGATGGGGAACAGCAGCCTTTCCACGCGATTTGGCTGGTGCGACCGGGGTACGCGTTTGCACTGGGGTGCGGATGGTGTACACGTCCTTTCCACACGATTTGGCTGGTGCGACCGGGGTACGCGTCTGCGCAGGACTTTCCACACGATTTGGCTGGTGCGACCAGGGTATGCATTTATGCTGGGGTGCGGATGGGAACGGCGCCCTTTCCACGCGATTTGGCTGGTATGACCTGGGTGCGTGCAGATTTTGCATGCGATTACGATGGGGGGATGTATGCTGGGCCACGGATGGCGCAGGCCTTGTGCCGTATTAGGCAGTTCACTGGCTTTTCCCTGCGCACAGGGCGTGTTGGGGGCGTTACTGGCGCTGCTTGATGTTCATTTCGCCACCGCTGCTGTTGCCTCAGGAAATCCATGAATACGCATGGCGCGCAATTGCTGGTTTGCGCCTTGGCGCGTGGCGCTTGCACTACTTCTGCGCTGGATTCTACGAATCGGGCCCTTAAGGTAGATTCCATTGGAATCCTTGCATTACGTCAGCATGAGTTAATGCACCTGCATTTATTTGTAAGGTGAAGCGAGAAATGGAGTAGGAAACATTATGTCTGCCCAGCTCCCAGACAAAAGAAATTTAGCAAAATGAGGCTAATTAGAAACATTTGTGATAAACACAATTGACACTTTTTTTCTGGTCCCCTTCACTTGGAACATAACCCTCCTGACACTGAGTGAATCGAAGCACATTTTCAGTGCTGTGCACCCTGAGAGCTTGATATCTAAAGTAGGAACGTGAGTCCGTGTTCTGAGTACCATGGAATAATGTACTCCTACATCCAGACGCTGTTGTTGGGTTTTTCCCCTATACTCTGTAGACAGTCCTCTTAAAGTTCATTGACACGTCTTACATACATTCTGTGGTACTCCCCGGGTGACAATAGAAAAACGGTCTTATTCATTTTTATAAGAGTTTTGAAAACGCCAAAGGCTGGCATCACTTGTCAACATGTACAATGTTAAATCTGATCTGACTGGGCCTTCTATGCTGTACTACTCTATCCATTTTTGTTCTGCATGTATATCCATATATTTAATGATTATGAAAATACTGCTAAGAATGTCACCCCTTTCATGCAGACTTTCAACGGGGCTGCAAGTGATCTTTGTAAAAGTGAATGAAAATGGAATTTTCCATAGATAAAGTGGTCTGATATTCCCTATCAAAGTCTCTGTCTCCTCCTACAGGTTTATTTCTAGAGTCAAATATATTTTAGACCCCATAACTACTGGCAGGTGAGCTACATTCCTCTGTAAGTTTCTAAAAGATTCTTGTTTGGGTCTCATAAAAGCTTTAATCGTGTGTTTCTAGGGTTGGTGCAACTCTTGCTACTGGGTTCATCTCATTAGACACTCAAGGTATTTCAAAAGGCTACTCAAACAACCTGGAATGGCTAAAAATGTGCCTGTGAAAAAGCAATCAAGAAAGAAAGATACCCGATGGCTACATAAGACCGAGGGATTACATTTCTGGACTGAAGAACTAGAGCCAGTACAGAAAAACATGTTTTTAATTCCATATGCTGAGAGTGCGCATTCTTTTCAGACATGTATAAATGTTGACAGTACACACCCTGCTCAACACCAGAAATCCATATTCTGTTCAATAGCAGTAAAATGTGCAGCCTCTTTATCACGTGTAATATAAAAACAATGGTTCACTAAGTGGTGCAATCTGTATATTATAAAACGGCAGATGGGCTACACAAATCCTATGAAAACAGCCCCCCGTTTGTTGGTGAAAAAGCAAATGGACGTAAAACGTTTGCGTGCCTCAACTGGAGTCAAAGGAGTGAACTCCTATATTCAAACTTGGTTTTGCTTTTCTATTTTGCTTCACAGAATGAACAGACGGAATGCCCCAAATGAGACTAACATTAAAAATAATAATTGCATAAAAGTCCCCCAATAAATTCAGCAATAAAAACTGCAAATGTGCCAATAAAAATGCCAAATGTTCCTGACGCCTCTCTCTTGTTGTTACCAGTTATTAAAACAAGAGCTCTCCCTTTTTAATCTCAACACAGTCTCATTAGTTAGACAAACAAGTAGCTGTCCGTTTTCCTAAATGCTCTAGTGAGAAGTCTCTGTCCTCTTGTGCCTTCAGAGAACGAACTATTTACTAAAGGGACACTGTGCCTTCTTTAACTAACTGGCACACAAGATAACATATGAATGCCACAACAGCAATCACAATCAGCTGCTGTGTGCTGCAATTAAAATGAGTAAGTGGGGCCCCACATAACATTTAAACACCACCTTAGTTGATTTTGTTGAGTGCAGCTGTCGTCACACCTCTTTTTCTACCCCCAGAATAAATGGTGATCTTGGCTGTAACAACTATCCCCTTTTAGGTCACGGTCAGGAGCCTTTGGTGAGCTATTTATTCATTTATTTGTTTATATATGGCACCAAAAGCATCAGGCGCCAACAAAAACACAAAGGACAGCATATATAAAACAGGACTGAAGGTTAGCCTTAGTGGGCTATCTGAAGCGGACCTCCAGTGCTTCACCTCTCTGCCCCATTACAGTCGCGTTATTTTCTATTGCTGCCACTAGACCGCAGAGTGTTGGAGGCTTCTTTTTTTGTTTTATTTCCTCTTCCCGCTGTGAATGGTGAAGAGTGGAGATGTATTTGTGTCTGTGGGAATGATACTCTGAAGTTGTAAGGTAGGGGGCTCGGTTAACCATGTGCACTACCTCTCTCATGAGCACTCATGTTGACAACATCATCATAAAAAATGACAGTCTGTAAAAATATCACCAAATATCAGTCACGTTGGTATTATAGTCTTTCATGAGTTGCATGTTTTTTCTGTTTAATATCAGCTAGAATTTCTCTGCATGCTTTGTATTCATCAATTTGACTTCATACTTGTTTAAGATATTCTAAGATACCCTTGGGACTTTCCTGGTTTGCCACAGATCTTCTGGTGAGTACTTGTGGGAAGTGTGTTGGATTGTACATCCTATATCCTCGTGTGTTCCTCTTGCAGGTATTGCCAATGAAAACGGGGGAATCACATTCTTTCCAGTTCAGGTGAACATCAGTGGACAGCCACAAGCAATCACGAGCCCCATCCAGCCCATCACTGCCCAGTCTCTCACTGGATCGTTGACCACGCAACAAATACAGGTAGCTGGGCAGGTCTCGGCACAGCCGATCTCCGCCTCTTCTGGACAGCAGCCGCGCCAGCATGTGAGCAGACAGAAGAAGGCGAGCTCACTCACGCTCTTCTTCAGAAAGGTAGTATCAAAATTCACAAATGGAGCTTGTGGATTTGAAAAATATGCTGATGATGCTGTACTTCATTTAACACTCATTTTCTGAGACAATGATGTTCATGTTTTTAGTAAACTTAGTTTTACTTTTAATGTTAATGCCTAAGACCAGAGTACGTTTTGGGTGGTGTGAAAGTTCACTCTGAAGCAGGAGTGGTATAATGGGTGGTACATCTTATGGATTAATTATCCCCAAAAATGGCCAGCCCTAATGTTGGGAACACAAGAAGAGAATTCAACCAATGGAGTGCTGGCACTGTACTAGGAATATCATCTACAAAATGAATGGGGGGATAGCACTGGGTTTGTTTGATCCTGATGACTCCAGCCAAGGGGCTCCATGTTTCTAGTTCTACATTATCATTAAATAAACTGGTTTCTTTTAATTGTAGAATGCACAGGCTTGTTTATGCTCCAATATACAGAGTGGGCCTTGCCAAATTGCAATAGTTTGTTAAAGGATCAAATGGTCCATTTGTACTGTATGAAAGAAATCAAGAAATGTATAGGAAGCAGTCATAACCACATGGGCTTCCTCTGGGCAGCTTTGTATTCAATTAATTTTAGTTTGTCTATGCAATTACAGAAAGGGACAAATCAAACGCATTTCAGTCTTGGCCTGACCTGCGAAGAGGTAGTACAGTTGAACTGCTAGATCACAACTCCTCCCTATTGGACTATGAGCAACCTCAGCTTGATTCACATGTATGGCTCCATCATATGTGTACCTTGGTGCCCTTGACCAAATATCCTTACTTTCCTTTTTGGACATAAGCACGCTAGTTAGAGTGTCTCACTGAAGCAAAGGAACGATATACTGCATGATGTTATCAAAGCAAATGACACATGCAACTCCACTGACAGCATTATTTTGATGCACAAAGCCCTTGACTGCACCAGCTTTCCTGAAGGCATTCAACATGCTTGATACTCCTCATTATTCCAATGCATCCGATTTAAGTATGGGCATCTAGCAGGCCGACCCTGGGGTTCTGTGTCCAAATCCACTCCGTGCCAATAAAGTGTATTGATCTCCGCCATACACGCATGCTCTCGTAACGATAGCAGTGGAAAGATCAGTGTGCACTCCCATGGCAAACAGCGCAAAGAAAAGCTGCATTGGGCTGGGTTGCTGCTGGTTGTGCTGGAGGCCCCGGTTTCTGCAGAGGGTGGTGGGGGGTTTGGGCTTCACTGGTGTGAATGGTGCAGCCAGGGGAATCAAGGACTGCAGGGGACAGGGGGCCCACAGAGCTGGGTGGAGACTGAAAAGCCACCTGTGCATGCAGAGGGAGCGCCGGGGACAGGTCTCCAGTCTTAGCAGCTTCTTTGTTCGTAAAGGGGAAATGCTTTGCACAAGAAAGCATTGTTGGACTGGACGTGGGAAAGCGAATGCATGACTGTCAAACGCTTCTCCAAGCAAACAGTGGGGGCAGGTCTCTCTCCTCGGCTGTTGCCACCCTCTGGAACAGCCTCTCTGCCCCTCCCAGACTTGAGCCGGACCTTCTTAAATTCTGGAAACTGCTCAAAACTCAGCTTTTTTCTAACTCTTTCCCTACCCTGTCAATCACCCACTGCTTCTGAGACCGATGGCCAGATCCTAATGAAACTGACAGGATTCCAGGGCCTTCTTCATAGTAGATACCAGCACCCTCCCCCCACTGCCCCTGTGTGACTCTGCTTGGCAGCTCTGCATCCCACCCTTGGGAGTCGTCTGCACTCGCACTTAGCCTGAGGTCTCCCCCTTTGCTCCAGTTGTCCACTCCTCTGCCCTCCCCCACCCCTCCCTGCCATCCCTATCTCATGCACTTCTCCTCACTGCACTTGCACGTCTGAATGCCACAAGGCCTAGTAAGACCACAACTGTATATTTACTGTTTTGCCATTTTCATTCCCCTCTTCCCTTCCCATTTAGCCTTGTGGCGCTTTGAAACATAATTCTGTTACACAGGCTCCTAACAAATGCTCAATAAAATAAAAATTAAAAAATGATCCCGATCTTCACAACGTATTACTACTCTAAGGTGGGGATAAAGTTCTATGTGCTGTCCATTGAACTATGGCACCTCACATTACTAAATCTGCAGCCTGACATCAACACAGTCATTGGCAATTTCTACACCTGCCCGACTAAGTGGACTGGTAGGCGAGGCTCCTGCAGACTGGCTTTGTTACCTAATTGCCCTATAGCATCTATGTAATCCATCTTATTTTGCCTCACACTGACTGGTTTATCTTAAGGACTTTTTAGACTTTGCCTCTGACTCATGTTTTTGTTACCAAGTTTATGGGTTGGGATGGTTCTACTTTGTCCTGCAATGCTCAACTTTGCCAGACTTTAATTATGTTCTGATTTGTTGGATCATCATGTCATTTTCATCCTGTCTGGTCTTCTTTTTGCTCTTATTTCTGTCTTTTCATGTCTTTTTTTGTGAAATCTCCTCATAACTTTATTATGTACCATTTCATTAATTACTGTGAAGCGCTTTAGCCAGGAAAAATAAATTATGCCTATCACGCCAATCGGTCCTATTGACTACTGTTAGGAAGCACCGAAAAGCAGGCAGTCTATAGTTATTTAATGTATTTTTTTCTTTTAATATGTCAAATTTTAGTAGCACATTTCGGACAGAAACTCATATAGAATAGGAAGCAATGACCGTGGTAATATCGTCTTTCTATTTACTTGCAGTATTTATATCGTCCACAAGCATGAGTATATTTCCAACTGACAGGTCTATACAAAATGTACAGAATGTGAGGTAGCAGTTAATAATGAAGCACCAGCGCGGGCGGCAGCAGCAGTGGGGCTTTCCGGGCAGTCACCAGCAGTGTGAGGAACCTCTAGGATCCTGTTGCCCAGGAAGCCACTGTAATCTATACAATCCTTTTAAAATGATGCTGCGCCAGGGCTTGGGGTAATTTAGGTAGCCCGGGTGAGCCCAAACTGAGCTGCTGCTTGTGGGACTTAGTGAGGTGTGAGGCCTGCACCCACTTCCAGATTACTATATTTGGTGAGAAAAGGGCTAGAAACCAGGGACCAGGCTTGTTTCTGTGCCCACATCACCACACCACCCAACTTGCCTAAGAATTTCTAGAACATGCTCCAGTTCAAGTGAGATAACTAGAGTTGTGAAGCAGGGTCGGTTGCAGAGAGCCATGCTGCACTGAGTCCCTGTGTGCTTTGGAACGTAGGGCTGGATCTTGGAGCCTTCAGTGCTCTTGGGATTTTGGAGCATTTGCGATCTAGTGGCTGGGTTTCGCTACTTGCTTTTATTTTAATTTCTTAAACCTTTCCCATAACTCTTGAGGACCACATACGACTGAGTGCCGACTAAATTAAACAGTGAACAAGCTACTGCCTGGATCCCAGCGATGGCTGCTGCCCTAATTCTATGTCAAGACCGGAGGCAAGCATTATCTTCAACTTCTTCTACGCTTCACAGAAGATTTAAATCTTCATATTTCCTTTCATTTGTTTTTCAAACACAACAAAAAACAAACTGAAACTACACCTCCCTTGAATCCCAGAGTCTATGGTAGTCCCTTGAACTGCTTCCTGTCACTGGGCTCCCTTGACACTTTCTGCCCAGGTCCTTTCCTCTTTTTCTGCTCTTCCCTCAGATAAGTACCTTAGGTTTTCTGTTTTTTTCAGCACTTGCCACTTAATCTTACTCTTCTATCAGTGAGACTTGGAGGCTGACATGAAACCGACAAGAGTTCTTGCTGCTAAATAACTGTTTATTATACTCTATAGATGAACTGCACTTAGCACTTTAACTCTTTTTATGTCAACAAACACGAGCCACAAGATTTGGAACCAGACAGAAGAAATTGTTGTTCATTCACATGCTTATTTATAATATTTGCTGATGTCATCTTGCTGACTACCTGCAAGCGTCTTAGATCACTTGTGGGCTGTGAGGCTTGAACGATGCAACAATTATTTATCTTTTGTTTGTGTGTAATTTATTGTGACCTCTGTGGTAACTTTTATACATTGCACTTGCACTTTATTTGTAATCCAATTGGTATGATTGGGGTGTATAAGGGGCCACATTTGTCAAACTGAAATGAGAACAGGAAAGTGATAGCACTGTGCTGCTTCTGTAGTAATTTAGAGGTATGTTATAAACTTGTCTTAGCTTTACGGCTGATGTAATTGCATGTAGTGCTACTTTTAGTGAACTGAGATCTCCTATAAACGTTCACCCAATACGACTGATTCTGGAGTCGGTTTAGCTAACACAATGACCAATGGGAAAGCGTACGACTTCCCACTGGTCACTATAAACATTACGCTGCCCTTCGCAGTATTAAGACCACTAAAATGTCTATCCCATCATTATGGTTAATAGAGGCTCTTCTCGATGGATAGGGTGAAGAGAAAAAGGAAAGGTGCTGTAAAAAGCACAGAATTCCCTTTGCATAGCTAATCTATATATAGATTTGTGAAAGTGTGTTTGTATGTTCGGGGTAGGCTCCAACCCCATGTTGGTGGGCTGGTATTGTGGCCCAAGGTCAGCATACCAGTCCGGGGTGTACTGGCGATAGTGAAATTTGACCAACCACACCCATGCGCCCTGCACAGGGCGGGGTCTGGCTCTGTTATGTCATTATAGGCGGTTTCTGGAGATTGCTGATTTTGCGATTGTTGGTTCCAGCCCCAAAACAGTTGGTGGGCTTACATTTTGGCCCAAGGTCGGCATATCAGTCTGGGGTGTACTGGCAAAAAAGAAATTTGACCACCCCCACCCATTCGCCCTGCACTGGCTTGGAGCGGGGTCCTGCCCTGTGCTATCAGTATAGGCGATTTTGGGAGATTGACGATTTTGCAATTTGTAAAAATAGTAAGTTTGGACACAATAAAATATACACAAGGCTTCAGCAGACCCCCACATGCATTTCGGCTACAGACCAGGGCAACACCGGGTGGTACCGCTAGTTGCCTAAATAATTTGGCAAATACTCCCAAACAATAAGAATAGAAAGTAAAAATGCTCCCAACCAAAAAGTCAGAAACAGCCATGTAGGAAATTGTGGCCATGCTTTCACCCACACAGCTCCATGGGTACTTTTGGACAAGTAGTGCATGTAGTACCACAGGAAGAAACTACTATTGATACTGCCTCGTCCAAAGAGGAAAACATGTATCTTTTAATGTACAAGGATAATTAGGTGCAAAGAAATAATTATTACATAACCATTTCTGTTTTCTAGAGAACTGTAGAGTAAACAGTTTGACATAGGCTTATTTATAAATTTAAAATGAATTGGGAGCTGACATTTAGTTGACCTATTATTTGCTAAGACATTGTGGCTCATTCCAAGTTTGCCGGTCCAGAAAATAAGTGCCAGTAATAACGTTTACCAGCACTTTTCCGGACCTACAAACTACAAGTTTGCTGGTGGGGCACCTGATTTACCTCCAGTCAAAGGCTGACGGTAAGTCAGGCGCTTACAGGCAAACATAGCCTGTATTACTGGTACCGCTAATACAGGGAAATCCCCTCATGGAGTCTAATGGGACTCCATGGAATGGGGATTTACCTCCTTTACCAACACTTGTAATCCGGTGGTAATTCCGCCGTACCAAGTGGCGGGAACCGTAAATCCGTTTGCTGGTATCCTGGCAGATTTTCCACCAGGATACCGGCAAACTTGGATTGAGCCCCATTGTACGTTAAATTGAAGCTGGAAAGAGTACCCTTATCAGCCTTCACTGCAAAATAGATGGGAGTAATTGGAAATAACGGTTATTTTTGTATTAGTACTACACGTGAAGATTAGTTTGAGTTGGTCTTTTGATTGCAGTGAAATACTTCAAGGATTTATCAGCGTTATCACTTGATCCTGTTATACAAATAACATTGTTGAGTTCACACGCACCACTTAGCATAGTAGACTAGGAGGAGTTTGCACACAGTCCAGCAAAAGAGCTGGGGGTCTCGAAGGTAGAAGGGAATTAGCACATTTCTGAGAATTCTTCCTAACAGGCTTTTATTGGACACCTCTTCTTTTGCTTTTTTCTGACTCCTGACCTGACTTTTTGTAGGAAAGAAAAGTATTCTGCTTTACTTCCCTTGTATTTTTGCTCATTTTTATGGGGAAACTGATCGGTCCATGAGGCTATCGGTATTGGGAGACTATAGAGGGCCTCATTACAAGTTGGCCGGTGCAGACTTAACATGCCGATATTAACATATAACGGGACATTTCCACACTGGCCAGAAACTACAAGTTGGCCGGTGAGGTAGCGGAATTACCTCCAGCTAAGAGTTGGAGGTAATTCCGCCACCTTACTGTCAAAAATCTCTGGTATTACAGGCGTTGGTAATAACGACACCAGTAATATCTGAAAATCCCTCATGGAGTCCTATGGGACAACATGAATGGGGATTTACACCATCGCCCAGCACTCTGAATCCGACAGTAATACCGCCGGACCAAGTGCTGGTAACAGTAATTTTGTTTGCCAGTATCCTGGTGGATTTACTGCTAGGATACTGCTAGGATACCAGCAAACCTGTAATGAACCCTGATTTCTCTCTCTTTATGGATTTCTCAATTTCTACAGTTGTGCCCATCACTCTAAGTGAAATGTGGTTAGGATACTTTGAATCCTTATAACTTTTTCTGTAGTGGCTTTTTAGTTACATTTACAATGTGCCTAAAATGAGGTGAAAACAGTAGATATTTTTGTACTGTGCTTTATACTTTTTACTCATGCACTTTTGCATTTACCGGAAATGGCACCTGAAGGTGGCTAGCACCCTAAAATGGTTGTGCCACAAGGTTTCTGCTTGTCCTTTGGGCATACTGTTCTTTGGCCTACTTCCTGCCCTTTGGTCTGGAATTGGCATATATGGGAAGCCCTTTCCCAGGCAATGTGGTGGTTTGTGTTTGAGCCCGAATGTGGAGGCTGCGAATGTCTGGTCTCAGTTCACATCCTGGTGCCCGAATGTCTGTTCCTGGGCAGATGTTGTGGCAAGTGGCTATCCATGATTGGATAGCCACTGACATTTTGAATGGTGTATATCCTTACCATTTGTGGACTTGGTTGAGCCTCCAACCCAGACCTTGGATAAAAAAGGACACCTGCAGCCATTCTTCAGATCATCGTTGGAGCCAAGTCCTCTATGAAGAAGAGCAGCTTGTTGATGACCCAAGAATTACTCCTTCAGCTGACCAGCATCAACTTCAGTGAAGTCCCGGTGAAGCCCTGCACCTCTGCCGGAACTCAAAAAGACCCTCAATCAGTGCTTCACCCTGAGCTGCCCAGCTACAGCTGTCACCATTCCGAATGCATCCTTGCAACTTGTAAGATCTTCAACTTGTACAACAAGACGCCTGCTCCTGCATTTTCAGCCTTCTTGCATCAGGAGAAACCATGCAGGACCTGCTCCTTTATTCCTTCCTGGAAGATCGCTTGTCGCTGCCTGATTATGGTGCATCTCTTTTTCTTTGCATCCTAGAGGTATCCTGAGTTGGCTGCTCTGCAGAAGTCTTCTCATTTTCTTTGTTTGGGTATTCAACTGGAAGCTATATGGAACCAAATTCTAAGCACTGCTACCGACCAAAGCTAAATCCTGCATCTGAAAGTTACCTCTGCAGCTGCAGCCCATGGGCCTTCTTCAACCGGACTTAGCACAGAAGACTGTGCCCCGATTGGATTCCATAACCTCGGCAGTGGTCTCTGGACTCATCAGAGCTAGTGAGGGAAGATAACATACCTGTTGCTTTCCCCCCTGTTCTACATGCGGTTACATCGGCATAACGTCCTGTCTCTAAACTACTCTTTCCTGACTTTGATTTGTGGCGGCCTGGTCAAGGATCCCTTCCTAGGCATATCCTAGTGACTGGGATTCAGTTAGTTTACTTACGTGAACTTTACTTACCGTTTTGACATTTGAATCATAACCACTGGCTTCACCAAAAAATGTTCATTTTTATTTTTTTACAGCCATATATAGTTTCAATTAAAACTTTATACACTAATATTCCATATAGTATTAATCTTTAACACAGATTTGATTATGATAAAACAATTAAAAAGAAAAAGAAGAAAGACACAAAAACAGAAAGATAAAATGTTTACATAATTCAGATTTTTCTCTTTTTGTGTCTCCTAATGAACCTACATGAAAAGTATTGCTGTGGAACTGATGACTTTAGGGCACAAGGCCCCAAACCATTTTAGGGTTGGTCTTGTTGAGTGTTATGGGAATTGTTCTGTGGTTATTCTAAAGTGCCTTTACTGAATGTCACGCATCACGCATTGGTACAAGTGCGGGTCAAGTTCTGTCTCACTGCTCGTCTCGCTACTCTGCTGATCATTGTTATTGCTGGATACTAGAACATTTGAATTCTATTCAACTGATTGGTTAATAGAACTTCAACCCGCCCAGGACCCGGAAACAGCATAAATGTAATTTGTGCGCACATTGGTACGAGTGCGGGTTGAGGGCTGTCTCACTGACAGCTGAAGTGAAGCAGAGTCAGCCGCATAAATAAGAGGAATAAAATCAGGTACGCTGTACTATTGGAGCGTTTTCTTTGAAATTGACATTGTTGTTTTGAATGATGCCGCCTAATGCACATAATTACCAACTACGAAGTGCTGCATGCCAGAAATTGGGAAAAACAGATACAAGGTGTGGTGATAAAACTGCTATGACCAGCAATGTGACCACCAAGCCTCCTGGCGTTTTGAAAGACAATAATGCTAAGAGCAAAAACAAAGAGGTGATGGCTGGAAGGTTTAGACTGAATCTTAACCACTGGCATTGCTCGGGGCAACCCTCCAGACCATCGTTCTTCGCCTTCCAAGCCATTACAGAAGGGCAAAGACCATATGCAAATCAGGCTTGGCCCCACCCCAAAAGGGGAAGTCCAGCCCGAACTGCTAGGTCACATCCCTTCTGCACGAGACCACAAGCATCCCCAAACATGTTTCACCCTTGTTGGGGCTCATCAGTGAGGAGTAGCTTGGGTCTCTAGGCCCAGCAGGCACGGGACCCACGTCTGGGCATACCCGTCCCACTCGGGGTGACAAAGCAAAAACAAAGAGGTGATGGCTGGAAGGTTTAGACTGAATCTTAACCACTGGCATTGCTCGGGGCAACCCCCCAGACCATCGTTCTTCGCCTGCCAAGCCATTACAGAAGGGGAAAGACCATATGCAAATCAGGCTTGGCCCCACCCCAAAAGGGGAAGTCCAGCCCGAACTGCTAGGTCACATCCCTTCTGCACGAGACCACAAGCATCCCCAAACATGTTTCACCCTTGTTGGGGCTCATCAGTGAGGAGTAGCTTGGGTCTCTAGGCCCAGCAGGCACGGGACCCACGTCTGGGCATACCCGTCCCACTCGGGGTGACAAAGCAAAAACAAAGAGGTGATGGCTGGAAGGTTTAGACTGAATCTTAACCACTGGCATTGCTCGGGGCAACCCTCCAGACCATCGTTCTTCGCCTGCCAAGCCATTACAGAAGGGGAAAGACCATATGCAAATCAGGCTTGGCCCCACCCCAAAAGGGGAAGTCCAGCCCGAACTGCTAGGTCACATAATGCTAAGAGCACCACGAGTAATGGTTTAAACAAAAGTGGGAAAATAACAGCTTTCTTTCGTGCTGAAGGGGGATTGGTGGATGTGTCATTGAGTCCATCTGCTTTACTGGAGGTATGTTAACTACCCCCAAAAGCCCCTATATCACCTGTATCGCTTGGGTTTGGTGGCATAGACAATAATAATTCCCTTTTGAACCTTTGTTATACTCTTCAGCGGGACTCACTTGGTGGTGAGGAAGTGATTATTCCCGAACGTACATCGACAGAGTGCTGTAACATTATAGGTTTTAACCTATCTAAATCCCCAAACCTGGGAAAATGTCAGAGGATGTATATAATGACGCAGATAGGGAAGATGCATCATTCAGTTCTGTGTCTACTGCCTCTTGCTCTGAAGTTGCAGAATTGGCTATTACAGTGAAGGCACTATTGATGCTGTTTTCTAAGATAGTGTATGATCAAAAAGCTCTTTTACAGACTGTGTTAAAAATTGTTGATGTCATACTGGAAAATGGCGCATTAGAGGATGGAGATATTATGAATCAGTCCTTGGCAGGTAATGTTAGGGAGAATGTTCATATTGGTGCTTAATTCCTCCCACCTTAGAGACCCCAGCTCTTTTCATGGACTTTAGGACTTTTTAATTTAAACTCCTTATTGAGTGGGTTCTTTTTCTCGCTCTGTGTTTTGACCTGATTTTGGATTATGTATTTCCTCTGTTTTTGGAGTCTGACAAACTCCATAGGCATCTACTTTGCGTATGGTGACACACAGCACCTTGAGTGCAGTCTCACAGAGAAATCCTTTAGATTTCTCGTAAGGTTTAAATACATTTTCTTGTGTTTACTACTGTTCCCAAGAATAGAATTGACTTACCTTTGCTCTTTGTAGGTCCAGCTCATCCCATATTATGTGGAGTGCTGGGGGTTACCCAGTAGCCCCTTATCCTACATTCTCATGTAAAATGTTTGTTACCCTCACTACTTTTTTTTTTTTAAACATATTTTTATTATTTTAATGTATTAACATCAACACAATACACACATTTCTCAAACCCCTCCCCCCTCCCCACCCACCCCTCCCTTCCCTCTGGTTCTGTTTCGGGGGATAACTTATGAACCACAAATGTCTGACATTCTAATATTGTGCGGGCACCATTGTTCCATGTAGTCCGACCTTAGATACTCCAGCACCGGCCCCCATTCTTTCATGAAGGGGGTCTTATGATCCTGAAGCTGATGCGTTATTTTTTCCATGGTCACTTGCGACCAGACCTTATGTAACCAGGAGAATACTAAAGGCGTGTCTTGTTTTTTCCAGTTCTGGGCCATAGTCGCCCATGCCGCAATGACTAGGCCCATGAAGCTTCTCCATTGGGTTTTGTGGAGTTTTTTTGCCTGTGGGTCTATGAGTCCGTACAGCCACATCCGTTCATCCATGTGGCCCGCCTCTGGAAAGATTTTGGAAAAATCTGCGCCTGCACCTCACTCCAGAAGCCCTTCACCACATCACAGTCCCACCAGATATGTCTCCAGGTGCCTGGTTCCCAACACCCTCTCCAGCATTGATCCGACAGTTGCGGGTACATGGATTTAAGCCTCTCAGGGGTGTAGTGCCATTGCATGACTATTTTGAGCCACATTTCCCTTGTTTGAACCGCTCTGGTGAGTTTCGGGATTCTCCCCCATAGTTCTTCCCAATGCTTCCTGGTTATACCTTTCCCCAGTGTACCTTCCCATCTCTTCATGTATGCCCATTTGATTTCTTCTTCTGTCATGTTGATGAACCGATATAGTGATGACACCAGTTTTTTGTCTCCTGGGTTGGTTATTATATAGTTTTCGAAGAGTGTTAGGTCTCTCGTGGCCGCCTGGTATACCTCGGTAGTGGACAACCAATGTTTCAGTTGCTCATATTTATACCTTTCGACGTCCTTTAGGTTCCACATTCTTTTACATTCCGCAAAAGTCCTTAATGCATTGTCCTGGAACATCTCCCCGATTTTCCTGCACCCTGCTGTTTCCCAATTCTCATACGCCCCGGGCTCTAATGCGGGGGGGAACTGCAGGTTCCGACACATGGGTGTAAATGGGGCCAATGGGGTGGTCATAAACCCTTTCTTAGTTTGGGCATCCCAGGCGCTAAGAGTTGTTCTCATAACCTCGCTGATTCTGAGATTGGGGTGTCTATATTGTTTGTGTTTCCACAGGAGGTCCTCCAGAGGGGTCCTAGCTACCGCCCTATCTTGTAGTGCCCATATTGTCCTTTGGTCTTCACCCAACCATTCCTTCAGAACCCATAGCTGCGCTGCATAATAATATTTCTTAAAGTGTGGGAGGGCTAGACCCCCCTCCTTGATCGGGGCTGTGAGGATAGCTCTGGCTACCCTAGGTGGTTTTCTGTTCCACACATATCTCGATATGGACTTGGACAATGCTTTAAAAAAGGAATCAGGGACTGTTACTGGGAGGGCGTGAAAAAGGTAGAGGACCTTGGGGAGTATATTCATTTTAACTGACTGGATTCTTCCCCACCATGAGACCCTAAGCGGACACCATCTGTCTAGTTCCTTCTTCATCCCTGCCAGTAAGTGTGGATAATTATTCTTATATAACAGGTTGGTCTTATGTGTGAGGGTCACCCCTAGATATTTAATTCCCTCCTCTGCTACCTTTAGCCCATGAGAGCCCGCCAATTCTGCAACTGTCCTCTTATCTCCCTCCAGGAGTAAAATCTCTGATTTTTCCCTATTAATTTTAAGGCCTGAGATTACCCCGAATTCCTCCAGTTCTCTCAGGGCTTGGGGTATCGATCTCCCAGGATCTGCCAAAGCCAACAGCATATCATCTGCATATGCAACAACTTTATGTTGCTTGCCCGCCATCTCTATCCCCTTAACACCTACCGAGTCCCTGATCCTACCTAGGAGTGGCTCTAGGAAGATGGCATACAGGAGCGGGGAGAGAGGGCAACCCTGTTTCGTGCCTCTTGAGATATGTACCCTCTCTGTGACTTCCCCGTTCAGTGCAATCCGCATCGAAGGGGACTTATAGTTTGCTTTAACCATATGTATATAGTGATCGCCGAACCCCATATGCTTCAGTGTCTTAAACAATATAGACCATTCTACCCGGTCGAAAGCCTTCTCGGCATCAAGGGAAAGCAATGCAGCTGGTGTGTGAGTAATACCTATTTTTTCTACCAGATGGACTATTCTTCTTAGGTTGTCGTGTGTTTGCCTGCCGGGGATGAAGCCAGATTGATCTGTGTCTATGAGGGTCGGGAGGAGGGGGGAGAGTCTGGCCGCCAGTATCCTGGTGTATATTTTTGCGTCCAAATTAATCAGAGCAATAGGGCGGTACGAGCCCGGGAGAGTAGGGTCTTTACCTGCTTTATGGAAAACCAGGACTTTTGCCTCGTTCATAGTTGGAGTTATGTTTCCCTGGTCCTTGAAAGTGTTTAGTAGTCTTGTCAAAAAAGGTGCGAGTGTGTCGGAGTATTTTTTGTAAAAGGGGGCCGTAAACCCATCAGGACCTGGTGCCTTTGTGGACGGGAGATCAGCTATTGCCTTACGGTCTTCTTGTTCCGTGATGCAGGAATCCAGTGCCTGTTTGTCCTCCTCAGAGATGGTTTGAAGGTGTAGTGATTGTAGAAACTTGTCTTGCTGGTCCTCGTCCGGGTGTTCTGTCGCATACAGATCTTGATAGAAAGCCGTGAATGCCTCCCCAATGTTCCTGTTGCGTGTTTGTGTGTTCCCGTGAGTGTCTTTGACGTTCAGGATCGTCCTTGATTTCTGGTTTTCTCTAAGCTGTCTTGCTAGGAATTTGTCTGCCTTGTTGGCCATGATGTAGTATTGTTGCTTGAGATATAGCAGGGACCTCTCTGCCTTCTTATTGCGCAGCATGTCTCACTGCCCTTGCACATGTTTCAATGCCTTCTTGAGAGTTCTCATGGGATGGGCTACTATCTCCCCTTGAATGTCTGTAATTTTCTTTTCCAGAGTACTTTCCCATTCATGTTGCTGCTTATCTTTGGCTGCCTTTAGTGCTATACTGTGCCCCCGTGCTACTGCCTTGAAGGCTTCCCACACTGTCTCCATTGTCATTTTGCTCGAAGTATTCTTTAATTTTGTCTCCTAGTGCCTCTCCCATCGTCTGATCCTTTAAAATGTCAGGCAGTAATTTCCATTTCCAGAGGCCTCTACCCTTTCCTGGCAACTGGATATTCAGCCGGAGCGGGGCATGATCTGACAGTGCTATAGCCCCCATATCTATTCCCTGGATCATCCCCACCAGTCCCACCGACGCCCAGAAGTAATCTATTCTCGACATCGTGTTATGCACGTGCGAGTAATACATGAATCCATTTGCTTGCCCCCTCTTTACCCTCCAGACATCCTGCAGCGCCATCTGCTCTATCTTTAGTTTAAGATGTTTTGAAGGGGGTCCCTGGCCGTGTGTCCCCCCTGTGCTTCTGTCCAGCTTTGGTTGCCAGGCCAGGTTTAGATCTCCCCCCAGTATTATCTCTCCCTTCGCGAATCCTTCTAGTTTCCCCAGCGTGTCTCGGAGAAATCCGTCTTGCCCAGAGTTCGGAGAGTATATTACCGCCAGGGTGAGCCGGAAACCCTCAATTGCACAGTTTGCAAATGCATATCTCCCTTCCCTATCAGCCAGCGAGTCTATGAGGGTCGCCTCCAACCCACCTTTAGCTGCAATCATCACCCCCGCTCTTTTATTGCCCGCATTCGCCTGTGCCCAGATCGTGTACCCTCTCAGGCGAGCCTTTTGCCTATCCTGGCCCTTAATATGAGTCTCCTGGAGGAGCAGAATGTGCGCCTGTTCCCTTTTTACCAAGACTTCTAGCTTCTTCCTCTTCACCGGGGAGTTCAGCCCCCTAACGTTCAAAGAGAATATTGTGAGTTTTCCCATTGCTCTAGTTTACTGACTTTGCTTGAATTCCCCTGATTTCTGTGTTCCTTCCCCTCTTCCAGAGTTGCCCCTCCCTATTTCCCCCAACATTCCCCAACTTCCCCCAACAGTTAACAGTAATACAACTTTGATCCCGAGTAGGGCCCAGGCACCTAAGGTTGCTAGGGCGTTGCGCCTATCGCTCCTTGCCCTCACTGGACTCGGGGTAAACTTTGCGGGGGGTCATAAACCCTGCATTTTCCTCCGGCGTTGGGTACATTCCTCCCGCCTGCTCAAGTCTGATAGCGAACCAACATTGAAGCGTGAATATTTACTCCTATTTCCTTAGTGGGTGTCCCGCTGTCCCCCCACCGGTATGTTTTTTCCTTTTCCCCACATCCTCTCACCCCCTCGGTCTCTTGTGTGCCTCCCCCCATGCCCTGCCCCCATCGGTGTGCTCCTCCTCACCTTGCTGGCCCATTATATGGAGACCTTCCTCACTGGTGGTCACTCTCCTCTGTTTGCCTTCCCACTCAAATAGTAGCCCAAATGGAAACGTCCATTTGTATCTTATTTCTTTAGCCACCAGTTCTTTCACCAGGGGCGCCATCTGCCTTCTTTTTAATAAACTTGTCTTGTAGCTCCACGAACCACTCCCTCATGTTGTCTTTGGTTAGCAGAGAGGAGGTCTGGGGTTGGGGGGTGCTGTGCTTTGCGTGCTCTTCTCCAACCCTGTCCTTCGCTGTTGTCGGCGCCTCTGCTGACCACATTTTGAGCAAGTTCGTGTCCTGAGAGGGAGGTTGCAGCGTTGGTTGTGAAGCACCCCCTTTACCCTTCGCTCTCGACATCTTTCTTTTATGTGGGGTCCAGTCGTGATTCTGGGTACCTCCCAGAGGTCTGTGGCGAGGGAGCCAGAAACGCACTCCGCGGAATCCGGAGGGGCCCCCCCGGGGGGTCTTGCCTTCTCTGGGTATATTGTGATCAGTTCCCTGAGAGTGGATTTAGTCCACCACCCCCGGGATCGCTGCCCCCCCCGCCCTCCCCCACTGAGCTGAGGGAGTAGTGATGGTGGGGGGGGAGCCGCTCCACGACCCGCACCTGGAACGGTGCTGTGCCCACAAGGTCTCTTACCGTGGCACGCGGCTGAGGGGTGACATGCAGGCGCTCTCACCTCTTCTCATGGTCTCCTCTCCTCCTCTCGGTGTCGTGGCCCTTGTTTTTGGGGCGCGCCCAATGTCTCTGGGTGGGAGGGGGCCCGGCCGTTGGTGTCGCCGAGTGAAGCGGCTGTTTGCTGGAGGGCTGCGGGGAATCTCTTTCAGTCCCCCGGAGGGGGGGAGGGGCCGCACCGCCCTCACCGCGCCGAGTCCTCGGGACACGGGCCGCCCCTGCCGGGCGCCGCCCGCAGGTCCCGGCGCGATTATGTTGCACTCTGCGATGTGTGCCCGGAGGGCGCAGGGAGGCCCCCGGCCGACGCCCCCCTCCTCGTCCCGGCACCTTCTCCCGGCGGAGTCTGCTTCGGCGGGGGGACGGGCAGACACACCTCTCAGTTCGTTCTCTCCCCCTGGGGGGATACTGATTGTCCGGAGTCCGGTCGCTGGTGCGCCCGCCCCCGCTTATGTGTGGCGGGAGAGGACCTTAATGAAATCCGGTCGGATTTCTGCATAAAAAGTGCTTTTTGTTGGCGGGCCGGTGGGAGCGCGGCTCAAACGCGACTTCTCCTGCCGGCGGCCATCTTGGAATGCCACCCTCACTACTTTTAATGGCGGCTGGGACCCTCACTACTTTTAATGGCTGGTGGCAGTGGTTTATTTTTCCTACCATTGTGCTTTTCTACCGCAGGCTGAATCCTCAGCTGCAGTATAGCACCCATGGGTGACCATTTTGTCAAAATGGCATCTGGCTTTTTTTTCCCATCTTCTGTTAGTGAGGTCTTTCTTGGATTTTACTCTGCGCATTGACCCATGTTTGAGCCCTTTGTTCATTTTGCCTTTGGTGGGTTTCAGCCCGGAAGCCTGCTTCTGGCTCAAGTGTCTGGAAAGGCAGGATGTGAGGGAGGTTCCCGAAACTCCCCTGTCCTTTGTCTCTAGGAATACCTGAATGCAACCAGTCCCGATTGGCTGGATGGCTGTCTTGATGTGTGATTGACAGCCTAGGATATGCATGAATGGGAGAAACCTACTTTAAAGGCGAGGGTTTTGGGACAAGAGGCAGAGTCGAACACTGGGAGCAACACCAGACGATTAAACCATGAACAAAGCTTTTCCTGGACCTTTGAATTACCCGGTGAAGCCCTGCTGCTGTGCTGAAACTCCTTTTTCTTATCGACAAGAGAAGCTCCAGAAGGGACAACTTCTGCCCTTGGGTTATTGGGACCAACTAACCCCCGAGACAAACTCCACTGGACTATCTTCCTCCACTGGCTGTGCTTCTTCGCTGCTGCAGATACCGAGTGCCACTGGTCAAGAATTCCATAGTCGAGTGCAACGTCAGAAATCCGGCTAAAAGATCCAGGAGTCTTCTAAGGACCCTCCAGAAACAGGACGACCCAAGCTTGAGTCCCCTCACCAGAGTGCAGGACCTAAGAGTGAAGGAAGCCCAACCGGTATCCGAGATCCGGTGTGATGCTGTTTACCGAGCGCTAGAACCGCGAAGTGCCGCTGAACCGAAAAGAGCACGTAGCTGCTGACAACCTCCAAATTGCTGCCGCAGGAGTCCTCCAGAAGTCCTCTGTCTTATCCCCACGACTGAGGCTCAGGAACCCAGGGTCTACATCGCTGCAACTGGACAGAATCCAGCTGGACCACTCTTCTTCAAACCAGAGGTACTGTTGAGACTTGGGGTACTTACCACATGGTCTCTTTAGCTGTGCTCTTCTCAGTTGAGACTTGCATTGGCTTACTTTTTAGAGTTGGTTCTAACTCTGCTTTTCACAAACCTCACAGCTTGTGACCCTACACGTGATTTACACAAACTCTCTAACTTTGTGCAAGACTTTTATTTTCTATGAAGTGCCTCAGCTCCATAGACTGTGCTCCAATTGACTTTGGCTGTCATGGCTCCCTGCATACTCTACTAGTCCATTGACTTTGATATTTTTGTCCCTCATAAGAGGTAAATTGTTTTACACAGTTATTGATGGGAAAGGCTTTTCTAGACTTCATTGGAAGATTTAAGTATACACATATGCCGTGAGAACCTGTTTAACCTTTTTCCTTCCTTTAACCTTTCCTTTCTGAAAATTCAAACTGCATAGTACAACTAGTGACATATAAATGTCATTACTGTCCTTGTGAATGAAGTCACCTCGGGGTGTAGGAATTGTGTAAGAAGCATATCCAAAGAGTATCCACTAAGTTGTGCTGATACTGAAAAGTATTTTAAAGTATATTTGATTGCTACATTAATTGCCCTTTTATAGAATGCTTATTTAAAAATTGATGTTAACTAAATACATTACTATTTATAACAGAAACCGTGAGTGTAAGTGTTGCTTGGTTACTTGTAAATACGAGTTTCATTGCTACAGCTCTTCAGCTCACATTTACCCTTCTTGACATAGGCCTGGCTGCTCAGTCACACTACCAACGTGTGTAGTACAGACCTATACCAAAAGGTGGGTTACCTAATACCAAGCAGTGTGACTACACCAGTTCTTACCTAACAGGTAACAATCTGCAATGTGACAATATAACGGAGGTGTTGTATCAACAGGAGTCACCTTCCAGGGCAAACTTGTGTTAAAGGTTAGTGGGTCTATGGCTGATCAAAATTTTGAAATAGACCAAGTGGAAGAGAGATCGAGCCCTGTTAAACCTAAGGGTAAAGGTTTTAAAAGAAATATAAATAAGAAAAGGAAGAGGAAACTACAGAGACAAAAGACTGCATGCCCAATTGCTGAATCTGAGGGTAAACTTGAAAATGTAAAAGGAGCTAATATGGTGATGAAACCCAATGTTGATAAAAGTAAAGAATTTCAGCAACAGGATACTCAATAATTAAGACCAATTGACAATAACGAGAGAAGACTGTGTGGCCGAGTTACTGGGCCTATAGACAGGTGGTGCCGCCGATCTAAATGGCAGATGAGTGTGATGGAGCATCAACTTGATGAAACATTAATCTTGTGTGATACTTCATCATTCCATTTCAATGAACGGACGGTTATTGGTGGGATTCAGCCTCTAAATTATGTGAAAATAAGGGAGGATGTGGTTAACCCTGAGGTGCATGTATCTGAAAGCTGTAAAAAAGAGCCTCACCTCAAGAGCCAAGGGATGAAAAAGGTCTGATTAATTGAATTAGTCCCAACTGATGAAAGCTCTTTTTGTATATAGGAATTACAATTTTCCAACTACTCCATAATATTCCTCATTTGGCGATCATCGCCACTAAGGACATTCAATTGGTTGAGCTCCCGCAACAAGGCTGTTCTGAAAATCGAGCTGTGATCTTGTTTATTTCCCCAGTAATTGTGGAGTATTTGACACCCTTCTCTAGAGAAGATTGAGTTGGATTCTAAGGTTGTGTCTGATATAATAGCTTCTCCTCTACGGGGGCCTACAATGCAGTGAAATTACAGGTCGTTAAAAATACAATTGGGAAAACCAACTACCAGTTGCCTTCACATATTAAACATTTCACGTTGGTGAAAGAGGGTAATTCTTGGGCATGGCACCCAACCAATGGTTGGGAAAGGAAATGTATAAAATATTGATAAAAGGTATGACCAATCGAATACAAACTCAAAATATATACAATCCATCTCCTGGAATACCTGTTGTTTCCAATCCTTAATGGAAAAACAGATGGGGGTCAAAATGATTGATAAATCGAAAATATTTGTACTCCAGGAGACATGGTTCACTGAGGAATTGTGTATAGGTGGGTTTAAAATCTTACGGAGAAAAGCAAGGGGGTGTTAGGACAGTTTTTCTTAAGTCCAACTAAGGGCTTCATAAAACCATACATCTACATTGCTAGAAGCGTCCTTCGCTGCCGTCCCGCTTCTCCCTCTGCAGCGTTCCAACCAGCTGATGCTACCCTCCATTGGAACCTGGCTGCTGGAGGCACAGTCAGCTGTACCTGCCGGGTCATCTTGCTTCTCACAGGTATGAGGGTGTAATTGGGATAACACCTTCCAATACCTTTATATTGTGTGCATTTTCTGGGAAAAATGAAAGAAAAGAAACGAAGATCTACTTCATTTACATTTTTCCTCCTACACGGCGTGAGCCCCTTGCGCTGTCTGCGCACTATTCTCTCACTGATTTACCTGCCTGGGCACTATGTTTGGGTATAATTTCAACTTGATGCCTTGATATTCCTTTGTTTGACTACTATAGGGCTACTTCTAAGATGGCCACCGCCTTATTTATAATTTCAAGGCTGCTTCTCTGGGCTTCTTCTCCTGCATCTGCTGCTTATTGGCCAGCAGGCCTGTCTTACTGGCCAACGGGGGACCGGCAGGCTTTAGCCAGGCCCCTTCTTCCAAGGCCCTCTTTCAAAGGCCCCTGTCTGCTCTCTGTCCGCTGCCAGGCCGCACCACAATGAGACGCCATACCTTTGATGTAGCATGATTTTGCCTGCCTAATTTGACTCTTGTATTTGTGTGATGCTGTCGCCCTGCAACATAGGGTTAGGCTCCATACAATTGCCTGCCTAATTTGACTCTTGTGTTTGTGTGATGCTGCCGCCCTGCAACATGGGGTTAGGCTCCATACAATTGCCTGCCTAATTGACTATTGTATTTTGTGCGCTATATAAATAAATAAACAAATCAAATCAAATCTGAGACATTACATAAGCTCCACTCTTAGTATAAGGCTGTACCACTCGAGAATGTTGATAGCAGGGACAGAGCAGCCAGGCTTATCGTAGGAGGACGAGAGGGCTGTAGCTTGGTACAAAGAAATTGTAGCACACATATAGTTCAAAGAAACACTGGGCCTCATTACAAGTATGCCGGTCTGGAAATAGCGGTGCTGGTACATCCATACCGGCACCTTTTTCCAGACCGATGTAGTCCGAGTCGCGATGCTGGTAACACCGGCATCACAAGTGACCCACTGACTCCGGCAACACCGTTGCCGGTATCTACCGAGACACGCGGCAGCCGTGCCTGAGATATCGGCATGCCTTAAGTGAGTGCACATACCGAGGTGAACGGACACGCAATCACTGGCATGTACATGCTGGTAACAATGTGAAAATGATGCCAGAAACACCGGCATCGCGAACCAGGCGTTAAGCGTATTCTGGTGTGTAGAAACATGCCACGGGTGCTCAAAATCTGCACAGGTGGACCCAGTAGGCTGTGCTACAGCACAAAAGGACCACTCCCACACCTCACACTCATTCCAACACCAAAATGCTAGCAGTAGCTGTAGCAGTACTGGAGCTATAGGCCATGCCTGCAGAGCTATTAATTGAAGAGGCAGTGAGGCGGAGGACGCAGCAAAGGCGCTAGAGGAGAAGGAGGGCTATCATGGCTCAGCAAATCCCCAATGTCCAGCAGGTAACATCCCTCGCTTAACGGCCACACCATTCAACCTCAGCCCCGCTCACATCCACACCTTGTACCGGCTAGACAAGGGCACCATCACCACAATAGTGGACCTGATAAATGATGACCTGGTGAGCCTCATTAATATCCACACAGCCATCCCGCCGATGGTAGTGTCTGTGCTCCACTTCCTTGTCACAGGCACATACCAGCACACAGTTGGACAGCTGCATGGGATCTCCCAACCCTGGTTCTCCCGTGTGCTCTTCCAGGTGCCTGATGCACTGCTCTGCCACTTACAAGACCACATCGGCTTACCCCGGACTGGTGATGATGTGAATATGACAAAAAAAGCCTTCCATGCCCTTGCAAACATGCCTAATGTCATTGGTGCGGTGGACTGCACACATGTGGAGCTTGTGGCCAGGCATGCCGTGGAGGCAGTATACCGCAACAGCTTCTTGAACGTACAGATAGTGTGTGATGCCTGCCTCCTCATCACCCATTGCTGTGCCAGATTTCCTGGCTCAACACATGACTCCATGGTGCTGCGATACTCCATGCTGCCTCGGTACATGGCACGACACGCTGGACAGAGTACTTGGTTGCTGGGTGAGTCCAACTACTAGGCCCTGTGCAGTGTTGAATTGTGGGGGCAGTAGCCAGCATAGCACTCCTGGCTGCTGGGTGAGTCCAACTACTAGGCCCTGTGCAGTGTTGAATTGGGGGGGCAGTGTTAGGCAGAATGGCAGGCAGTACCCTCTGAGACCACTACACACAATTAGGACTATAGGTGTAAGCAAGACCAACCTTTGGTATAATTCTGTACCACACAGTTGTAGCCGAGCAGCCAGGCTTATCTCAAGAGTGAATGTGAGCAGTACAAGTAGTTACACAGAGGACTTTCAATCACAGTGGTTCAAGTAGACACTTATACTCAAGGTTTCTTGGTAAAACACTTATTAATTTATTACACAGTCATTTAGATAACATTTCACTAGAAGAAGACAACTTAATATTATATACCAAAACACTTCAATACAAAACTCTAAGATTTTGAGACAGTTTGAGCTCCCCTGAAATAGGAGCAAAATGGCAGTTCAGTTACTTAGCAGTGAGCAAAAAGGACAAAAATAAGTAGAATTGATTGATTACATATACTTTATAGGCAGTGCAAATAGTTTCAGTTCACCAGAAGAGTTCAATTCAAGTTAATAGGCCAGGCCAAAGTCAATGGGCTAGTGTTCTGGATAGGAAATAACAGTTCTTGTATCAAACGGTAAATTCTTTGCAAAAGTTCTCAGAAGTAATTTAGGCCAAAAAGGATCATTTGTGGGGTCACAAGCTGATTAGGCCTGCAAGTTGGGAAAGTTTCACAAACTTTCACCGCAAGAGTGGCGTTCTCTCAATCGGGTTGGCAAGGTACCTTTTATATGAAGAAACAAATGATGCTGAAGTCGTGGTTCCTGGCAGTTCCTGCAGATCTCGCTGTTCCTGAGCCTCAGTCGTGGTGACAAGAGGGAGGACATCGGGAGGCTCCTGCACTGCACGGGATGGTTGAAGAAAGCAAACAAAATGGAGTCACTTCAGTTCCAGTAGCTGTAGATTCAAGATACCAAACTGGTGTCCCTCTCCCTGGTTAATCCTAACCAGCCTTGAGAATGGTATCCAGGTGTCTTACGAGTTGATTGGTCCCACCAACTCAAACGAAGAAGCCGTCCTTGAAGGAGCTTCTCTGTCGAATGGAGTTTGGCAATTCGGACCTGCAGCAGGGCTTCACCGGGCTAACCAACGGTCCAGGAGGTGCAGCAGCCGTCCTCATCCAGCTCGTCTTCGGTTCTTTCGTTCCAGTGGTCGACTCTGCCTTTCAGTGCACGAGACTCGCCTTTTAAACAGATTTCTCCCTTTCATTCCAGCCTAGCTGTCACTCACCCAGCAGGGTGGCTGTCCTTGCCGGACAGTCAGCCAGCCAATCATGCCAGAGTGCATTTGGTCTCCTAGGAGACTAAGCACAGGGAGTTTCAGGCGCCTCCCTCACTTCCTGCCCACCCCAGACACTCAGACGCCGAGGCCGGACTTCAGTCCTGAAGCCTGCCAACAAGAACAAAGGGACCAAACCTGGTTTGGCACGCAGAGATAAACACTAGAAGGACCTTTCCAAAAAGAAATGGCGATGAAAGAAGACCGATCCCGTTTAAACAAATGGGTTTAAGGCGCCATCTTGAAAAACATGGCTCCCTTGATTTTTAGCTACCGGTGTTCGCGGTCAGGATAAATCATGGTAGTGCGTTGTAAAACCACTGCCACCAGCCTTTTCAATAGGAAAGGGTAGTATTTGACTGCTACATGAGTGTGTATACACAGGGGATACTATGTAACCCCTCCAGCACTCCATTGTAAGATGGTGTGTGCTGGGTCTATGAATTTGGAAAAGACTAGTTAAGTCAATTTCACTTTACATTCTCTGGGAAACGGTAGTTGATCCCAGAGAAGTTATTTAAAACCTTGGGAAGTCTAAAAGGCATCCCTGTGTCACTGCACTGAGGGTGCTGTGTAACACATATGAAAAGATATCTATAGATATGTCTATAGAGTTATCTAAAACTCCATAATCAGAGAACACAATTGTAAACTACAAATCAAAATACATGAAAGAGTGAGAAAAAAAGGCTCACACTCTTTCCAGGTTAAAAAATCAAGACCTCAAAATCCAGCAAAGTTGCTGGGGGTCTCTAAGGTGAAGGGAATTAGCACATTTCTGAGAATTCTCCCTAACACTTGTCCTCCCCAGACTAAGGGACAGGAGGATTTAATCCACCCCTGGATGAATCTCCTTACTCCAGCCAGTCAAACATTCTGGAGGGACAATCAGCATTTTGGTGCTTACACCCTGACCTGCACTCAATGGTAAAATCAAACCCCTGTAGGCTGATTGACCATCTTAACAATTTAGGATTCTCCCCCTTCATCTGCATTAGCCATCTCAAGGGTTGGTGGTCAGTTAAAATCACAAAAGTAGATCCATACAAGTATGGTCTAAACTTCTTCAGTGACCACACAATAGCAAAAAATTCGGCCTCATTACGACCCTGCCGGTCCGGAAAGAATGTTGGTGGTAAAACCGCCGCCACCGTTCTTTCTGGACCGGCTGATTGAGAGTCTTGCAGGCGGGAGGTGTCACTCCCACCAGGTCTGACCTGACGGTTTTAACACCACCTGCCTGCAGACGGACATGGAATCACTGGCTCTGTCAAAGACGGAACCAGTGTTTCCATGGTCCCCATCCCCATGGAGTCAGAATGGGGACTTACAGAATTCCCCCTCCTGAATTCCGGGTCACCGGGGCCGTAAAGCCCCAGTAATTCTGGGAATCACGGAGGCGTAATAGTAATACGAGTCCGGCAGTAACCTGCCGTTTTTTCCGGCTCGGTTACCGCCAGACTCGTAATGAGGCCCATTGTCTTTCAATAGTTGCCCACCTTGTTTCTGGTTCCTTCAGCTTTCTGCTGATGAAGCAGATGGGGTGCTCCCTACCTTTCTCATCCAGCTGACTCAGAACTGCACCTATACCTGTATTGGAAGCATCTGTTTGCACAATGAAGGTTTGGCTGTAGTCAGGAGCTGTTAAGACTGGAGCTTGACAAAGGGCTTTCTTAAGTCCTTAGTGCACTCCTCATTCCACCTGACTTTTTTTAGGAAATTTGGGTGAGGAGACCACATTTAAGGGAGAAGCTATGGACCCATAGTTCTCAGTGAAGTTCCTATAATAACCTGTGAGACCAAAGAAGGCTCTCACGTGGGTTTGAGTAGTAGGGGTGTCCCATTCTTGTACAGCTTGTACTTTGCTAGTCAATGGCCTTATTTCACCTTCTCCTACCTCATGTCCAAGGTAGACCACTTTGCTCTGACCAATTTGACATTTACTTCCCTTTATGGTCAGATGGGCCTGCTCAAGAGCCTGCAAAACATATCCCAAGTGGTCAACGTGTTCTTTCCAAGTAGGGCTGAACACTGCTATGTCATCCAAGTATGCCATGCAGAAGTACTCCATCCCATTCAGAACTTCATTAACCATCCTTTGGAATGTTGCTGGTGCACTCTTTAATCAAAAAGGCATTACCTTAAACTGGTAGAGGCCTGCTGGGGTTGAAAATGCAGTTTTCTCCTTGGCATGGTCTGTCAGGGCTATTTGCCAATAGCCTGACATTAGGTCAAATGCACTGAGGTATTTGGCTGAACCAAGTTTGTCCACCAGATCATCTGTCCTAGGTAAAGGATGGGCATCAGTCTTTGTGACTGCATTTAGAGCTCTGTAGTCCACACAGAATCTCAACTCCTTGGATCCTGCCTTTGGTACTAGCATAACTGGACTAGACCATGGGCTGATAGAGGGTTCTTTTACCCTGAGATCAAGCGTCTTGTTGACCTCCTACTTTATGTGGGTTCTGACATTATCTGACAGTCTGTAACCTCTGCTTTTAACAGGTAAACAGTCACCAGTGAGAATATCATGCTGGCCCCAAGGGGTCAAGCCTGGTGATAGTGAAAACAGGGAGGCACACTGATTTAACATAAACTTTCACTCCTCCTGTTGTTCCAGTGTCAGGTTAGAAGAGAGATTAACTCCTATTTTCTCATCTAAAGGTTGTCCCATGAGGAAATCAGGTAGAGGTTCACTCTCTTCCTCCTCTTGAGCTGAAGCTAGAAGCAAAGCTCCCACTTCTGGTCTGGTGACATAAGCATTTAGACGGTTAGTGTGAAAGACCCTGGGGGCCTCCTTAGGATTGCCTAAGTCCACCATATAGTTGACATCTCCAAGTTTTCCCACAACATTGAAGGGTCCTATCCATTTGTCTTGTAAGGCCCTCTGCCTTGTAGGAACCATAACTAAAACTTGCTGGTCTTGAGTAACCTCAACCATGTTGGCCTTCTGGTATTGCCAATGCTTCACCAGAGCTTGACCTGCTTTTAAGTTATCAGATGCTTCTCTCATCATGTGTGTCATTCTCCTCCGGAGACCTAACAAATAGTCAGTGACTCTCACTGGTTTGGGAGAAGGAGCACTCACCAAGCCCTCCTGATTAGGCCTGCAAGTTGGGAAAGTTTCACAAACTTTCACTGCGAGAGTGGCGTTCTCTCAATCGGGTTGCACAGTACCTTTATATGAAGAAACAAATGATGCTGAAGTCGTGGTTCCTGGCAGTTCCCACAGATTTCTCTGTTCCTGAACCTCAGTCGTGGTGACAAGAGGGAGGACGTCGGGCGACTCTTGCACTGCACGAGATTGTTGTGATGCTGGGTATCCCCTGATTCCATGGTTAATGACCCACGTCAGGCAACCCCGGAACATCCACGAGCAGGCATGCAACCGTTCCCATGTACGCACTCGCTGCACAATTGAGCAGACTTTTAGCCTGTTGAAGGCCAGGTTCCACTGCCTCTGCAGATCAGGGGGAGCACTGATGTACAGCCCTGAAAAGGTTGGAAAGATTGAGCTTGCATGTGCCATGTTGCCCAACATGTGCATCAGGCGCAACGTCCCCCTGCCCCCACACTTGGACATGATATGATATGATATGATAGTTTATTTATATAGCGCCTATACACAATGTGTTGCTCTGATGCTGCCACCAGAGGCTGAGGAGGACACTGATGATGAGGAGGCTATTGCACAGCGTCGCAATGGCATGGATGGATGTGCCACACGTGGGGAACTCGTAGATCTCTACTTTTAAGCACCTGTTACACACACAGCACAGGCTGTTGAGCGCACTGGACAATGGGCACTGTAAATGAATAAATGCACTTACACTGAAAGATCAATGTCCAGTCATGACTTCTTTTCCAATAGCAAATATATTGTGATATGAAAAATGAACCATGGTGAAAGGCCTTAACTCCCTCTACTGTCCCACCCAACTATCCCTCCTCACACCCCCTCCACAACTGTCCCCACGCCGCCTCCCCAACTATCCCCACACCCCCTCCCCAGCTATCCCCACACCCCCTCCCCAACTATCCCCACATCCCCTACCCAACTATCCCCATGCCCCCTCCCCAACTATCCCCACGCCCCCTCCCCAACTTTCCCCCACATCCCCTCCCCAACCATCCCCCACAACCCCTCCCAAATGTTTCCAACGCCCCCTCCCCAACTATCCCTACCCCCCTCTCCCCTACTACCCCTCCCCACACACACCCAATCTGTGCCCTATTTTCGTCCCCATTTAGGCTGAGGGTTGCGCCCTTCTGCTGGGCGAGTGAAATAAATGCTAAGGCGGAGGGAGCGAGAGAAGCTTTATTTAGCGGCCCCCGGAGACCGGGGCAGTCGGAACACAAACTTCATACACAGTGTTCCAGTGGAACCGGGAGGGGAGAGCATTCTCCGTTCCGTGTGGAACGGAGTGACATAGGGGTAACGTATAACTTCACAACATCTCCTTATCTATGTGAAAAAAGGGTTGGGAAGGGGGGGGAAAGGGAGGGACGCAGAAGAGGGAAAGGAAGGGGTGGTTGGAGAGCTTGGCAGGTTGGGGTGGTTTATCAATAGTAGATGTAATCATTGCTGAAATTCCGGATGATCTTGCGATTCCTCTTCGACAAGTTGCCAGCAGAAGTTCCTTTATCATCGGGACGGTGTTCGCTGCTTCTTGTGCTTTCGGTGTGGTATGTCCCTTTAGGAACTCTTTAATTTCTTGACCCTGCGTCATCATGGTATGTCTCTTTAGGATTGAGTTCGTTCCTTGACCCTGCACCATCATGTGCGTTTGTGGAAGTGCTGGGTCTGTGTGTGTCGTTTGTTATTTTCACAAGATCATCGTGGGACCATCTCTTTCCATCATCTAATGTGACAGATTTTTGGTGGCAGTGTATCACTTTTTGTGGAGCTCTGAACTTGGATTCGCCCTTCAGTGTTTTCTTGGGTTCTCTGATACAAACCCAATCTCCTTCTTGGAGGGCCATTTGTTTTGCCCCATTCTTCTGGTCGTAGTATGTTTTATACTTCTTTTGTTTCTCCTTTATGGTTTTGTGGACATGTTCCATATCTACTCTTGGTTCTGTTTTCATTCTTCCCTCACCAGTATCTAAGAAGATCCATGCTGGTCTCAGTTGGTTTGTTGCGGTTCTGCCCCGCATTAAGGTGAAAGGCTCCAATTTGGTGGTGGAGTGTGGTGTTGTTCTGTATGCGTATAAAGCTTCCTTGAGGGTTTCTATCCATGGTAGAACATTCGCTGTAGCTAGCTGGATGACACTTTTTATCAGTCTATTCATTCTTTCTACCAATCCATTGGACATTGGGTGGTACAGTGATGTGGTGATGTGATGGATAGATTTGTTTTTTAGGAACTCTTTGAATTCCAACGAAGTGAACTGGGACCCGTTGTCTGATACCATTTCTCTGGGGTCACCTTCCCTTCCTTTTTTCACATAGATAAGGAGATGTTGTGAAGTTATACGTTACCCCTATGTCACTCTGTTCCACACTGTAAGCTGGGCACATTTTCCCAGCGTCGTGGCGTTTATACCATCCACACTTCTGGCAGCGCGTGGGGTTTTGGTTGTCGTAAGCTGATGCCCTTCCCCTTCTGGAGTTTCCTCTTATATTTTGAGGAGCACTTCTTACAGCAGCTATTAATGCTCCATCACGGTCGTGGTCAAAGCCATCTTCCACACATTTCACTTCAACACCCTCTTTCAGGACCAGCCTCTCTTTCATGCAACGGTCTCCAAATTCCATACTTCTCACTATTTCAGTGGCTTGATCTAATGAGGGATTCTTTGTCTGCCATAGTTTTTGCTGTATGCAGGGATCAACTACGTTGAGCACTAGTTGATCTCTCAAATATTCGTCACTGACACCTGTGAATTCACACGTGGACATGAGTACTCTAAGCGAAGCAAGGTATGCATCAACCGACTCGCCCTTTGTTTGCTTACGAGAAAAGAACTTGTACATTTCTAGCACCACATTTGTTTTGCTGCCGAAGTGCTTGGTGAGTTTGGCCAAAGCATTCTCAAACTTCCGATTTCCATCTCCCCCTGCACCATCTGGGTCAGGAAGCGCTCTAAATATTCTCAGGCCTTCGGTTCCTATGCAGTTTAATAGGATTGCTTCCTTGAGGTCATCGTTGAATTTACTTCCTCCGATGGCCCTGAGATATATCTGGAAGCTGTCAAGCCATTGCTCCCAAGGGCAGGTTGGTGTTCCAGGACAGGGAAGAAACTTAGTGGGGTGTGGCACGTTCTGCATGGTTGGTTGGTTGATGGAAGTCCTGCGTTTCGAATTTCGCTGCCGGGGCAGTGATGCGATGTGTGTTATGGTGCTTGGTGAACTGTCTCAAGCAGTATTCATAGTGGTGTGCTCAGTCGTGGCGCTGTGTAAGGCGTTGAGGATGGCTGACGGTGTAATAGTTCACTTTAATTCTCGGTGTGCGTTGCTGTGGTCATATTTAATTAATGTCACTGAGTGTAATTGTTGGATGCACGTTCAGTCCCGGGAATGTGCATTGTGCCTGGTGTCCCACCGTAACATCACTTGAATGCTGGTGTTTAAAGTTCTCTTAGTTGATACTGTTGTAACCTTCGCTTGGTGCCCCTTTTTATTTGGTGGCAGTGTAATTGTTGGATGCACGTTCAGTCCAGGGAATGTGCACTGTGCCCTTTTTGCAGACGTTATCTTTTGCTGTGTCGGGGCTGCCGAACACAGCTGATTACTATTACGGCGTCGTTGCCGTGGAAACAATGATCGGGCCTGCCAAAATGGCCGCACGTACGGCACGTATAGAGGTTCTTTCCTCTAAATGTCGTTAGTCGCGTTTCAAATGATGCACGCTTGCGCAATCCCATCCTCGTCGCCAATGAAATAAATGCTAAGGCGGAGGTAAGCGAGAGAAGCTTTATTTAGCGGCCCCCGGAGACCGGGGCAGTCGGAACACAAACTTCATACACAGTGTTCCAGTGGAACGGGGAGGGGAGAGCATTCTCCGTTCCGTGTGGAACGGAGTGACATAGGGGTAACGTATAACTTCACAACAGCGAGTCAGCCTCTCAGATCGACGCCTTGGGCTGCTTGGAAGGGAACTTCCTGTAGTCAAACTTGTGGAGGGTGCCAGTGGCATGGGCCACGAGTGCCTGCACCAACAAGGATATTGACTCCACCAGGGATGACATGACCCCGTTCCCCTCCCTCACACTCCGTGCCAGATGATATATGGCTCCTGTGGCTCTGCCCTGTGCCCGTGCGGACCTCCTGGAGCTGGCCTGAAGTGCCAGCCGCATGAGCTGGGCCTCATTCATGTATTGTTGCACCAATGTGGCCAGGGATTCCTGTCATGCCTCCATCCTGGTCAGGCACCCCTCAATATCCCTGATATTGCATTGGGGTGGTGGTTGTGTGGTTTGCGGGCTCATTGGGCCCATGGGACTGAAGCCCTCGGCCTCCGCATAGCTGTGGTCCCTATATAAACTTTCAACTCCACCGTCATCCCCAATGTTGTCAGGTGGACCCCCTTTCAGAAGGGATGCAGGCACCTCCTGGTCAGTTGTTGGCTGGGGGGCAGGTGCCACCTGGTGAGGTGGTGGCTGGGGGGCAGATGTCACCTGGTAGGGTGGTCGCTGGGGGGCCGGTGCCACCTGGTCGGGTGGTGGCTGGGCGGCAGGTGCCTCCTGGATTGTGTGTGGCTGGGGTGCAGAAGTTGTTGCCTGCTCTTGTCTGCTGTTGGAGGCAGTAGAGTCCTGGGTGGACGTTGTGGTGGTCCATCAGCGGCGTGGCCCGGTGGTCCTGGATGTGGTAGGCTGTTCGGCCTCATTGGCAGATGATGTGCCTTTTTGGGTCAGAAAAGCAGGGCATCAGTGACGGGCATAGATTCATCAGACAGACATAAGTGCTAGTACTTTCCGATATAAGTGCATAGTCATGGACATGGTGGTGGCCACGGCATGGTGCACACATGCATGTGTCAGGGATGCTGTGTGGGTTCATGTGTGGTGTGCAGACATGGTGTGTGCAGTGGCTGTTGCTTGGGGTACTGGTGTCTCCTGGTTTGGGTGTTATGGGTGTGCCACACAAGCTGTATGACATGGTGTTGTGTCTGATTGTGACACAGATGTGTTACACATGTGACTGCTGCCTATGGTTGTTGCTGCGTTGGTGATGATTTAGTGGGATGGGCCATGGTGGATTGGACAAGTGGGCCACATGTATCATTGATGTGTGCATCTTGTCATTTGCTGGTGGTGGAGGTGCTTGACACTAACGTGACTTTGGGCATGTGGTAGCACGGCGGTGACAACAGCAGTTGTGCTGTGTCAGGGGGATGTGTGTCTGAGTGCCTGCAGGTGCATCTTGTGAGTGTAATACAGGGGGCCTGTGTGATGTGTGCGTGGTGTATGGATGTGGGTTGCAAGCAAGTTTTATGTGGATGTGTGCAACCAGGTTGAAGCAGGGTGGGCCACCAGCAGGGCTGTACTGGCGTTGGGTACGACATACTTGACATGTTTGTCTACTCATTTGCATACAGGGTACAAGGTGTGTGATCTGACATTGGGCCTACAGGGACTCACCAGCCTCATCAGATGTTGCACCTCCAGCCTCCGCAGCTCCTACTCCCTCGATGTCCTCCAGGTGCATGACGGTGCTGCATGTTTCTTCCCAGGGCTGGAGTTGGATAGGTGATGCAGATCCACCTCATGTGGCCATGCCTTCGGTGCGCTGTGCAGAAAGGCGGTTCCGCACCTAGAGACGTAGATCGTCCCACCTCTTGCAGCAGTCCCGGACTGTTCTGGATATTGTCCCGACCGATGAGACCTTCCGGGCCACCTCATCCCAGATGGCCTTTTTGTGCAATTGTGGTTGCTGTTGTAGATCACTGCTGGACACCTCATCAGAGTTTTCCACAAGCGTGTCCGCCAGCATGTTCAGTTCAGGCTTGCTGAACCGCAGCCTGCGCCTCCGTGCTGCTGGTAGCCTTGAGGACATGTCTCTGGTTCTCTGTCAGTACTTTGGATGTGGCTCTGACTCCTGTGCACTGAGGATTGCAATGGATTGTGTGACCGCTGGTACATTTCCTGTTTCAGCGATCACGTTATTTCTGGTCACAGTAATACTGGTATCGGTTATAACGGTGCCAGTATGTCTGGGAGCACAGAGCCGGAATCGGAGTCAGCCGCAGCGAGGCTGCCAGTGTTTTTTTTGGGCGAAGTTTGGTGGTGTTACTGGCATGCCGGTGCAACCGTTTCCAAACGTTAACAACGGTGCCAGTGCTTCCATGCCCCCCTATGGACTCTATGGAATGGGGATTTACAAATTTACCAGCGCCTGACTTCCCAGCCGCCAGACTCGAAATGAGCTGGTGGCACTGCGAAGTTAGGCGCTGGTAATTTTTTAGGGATCCGGCGGCAACCCGCCGGTAGCACTGGCAGGGTTGCCGCCGGGCCCATAGTGAGGCCCAATGTATTTCAAGGTACATAATTGACCTGTTAGTGCATAACTATCCGCTACCTAATAGCCAGTTATACCCAGTTATACCCAGTATACTTCTGAGAGGTGTATAATACAGTTTCTAAGGTAAGTAAAAACTATTTTAGAATAGCACTAATGCAATTAAGGGAAAGCACAACCCAGTGTTACAACTTTAGAAAAGCAGCAAGGTAAGACCTATATACTTTTAAGAGGGGCTACCAGCAACGCATAAAACAAGTATTAACTTCCAGACTGTTTTAAATCTGCATAAAGCAGACCAGGGAAAGCAAAACCCAAGGGTACATGTTAAGAATGACAATCTGTTATTCAGCATAGGTAAACCTTATTGGTGAGCTTTTACACTCATTCAATTGAGAATACGAAAACAGTCTGAATACTTATTACTTTTCAGAAGACGAGAAAATCCCATTCAAAGCAACTTATATACCTTTTGGAGGGGTAGAATGCAACTCAAAGGTAAGCATAAACTTAACAACACTTTGTAACTTCTTCTTTCACATAAATGCAGTTACCACACTAACTTCTTTAGCAAGTAAGTACTTTCACACTTGTTATACTTTAAAGACAGAATCCTTATCTTATAAAGTCCTTCCCTATGCTAAGCATGAGTGATCTCAAAGGCAGAAGAGGGACCCTAGTGGTCAAGGAGCCAGCTGTAAGCAGGTCAGGATAGGGTTCAGTTGCAGGAAAGTCAGAGTTCCAGAGAATATTGTCTTTAACAAGTAAGTATTAGCTTCAGAGTTTGTTTCAAGTGTTTGGGGACTTCACATAAGGCTCCCTATATACGTTCCAGCAGGCCTGGGTAAGTGGTATGGGCAAACTCCAAACTCCCAACCACACGAATCACCCAATCAGCATCACAGGATGCACACCAGACTTAAGGTAAGTATTACCCAAGCCCAGACAGTACCTTAGCAAAAAAGGAGAGCTTCTGGCTGGATGCCTTCAGGATGCAGCAGCACAGGACCTGGTCCATGGATTCTTGGTCTAGAGACGAAACAACTGGACACTGGAAGGGAACTTGCAGCAGCAGTCATCAGCGGAGGCTTCAAACAAGGGACTCTTCATACTTTCTCGCGGCTCTGTGGATTTGGCGCCTTTTTACAGCAGCCAGATGAAGAACAAATATTGCCGGTCGGATTCTCTTCACTCTCTCAGTCCTGCACTCCAGTGAGGGGACTTCACTCAGGGATTCAAATCGTGTCTCTGGAGAGCCAACAGGAGTCCACCAAAGTTTTGGACGGATTTTGACTTCGGAAGACCATGCACCGCACTCAGGATCGTGGTCCCAGTGTATTGGCGGTTTGCAGCCCAGCAAGGTCTTAACACGTCTTGGGATGGCGTACAATGCAGGTCTTCTTAAGACTAGTGGATCTCACCAGCCTCTGGGTAGGAGTAGTTGCATTCGGGACTGACAGTTCGATTGGAAGGAAGGGTTGCATCAGGCTCCGGTTACACAGCAGACTCTCTGGAAATCTCGACAGATGTCTTTTCTTCATCTTCCTCTTCGGTTTCAGCTCCAGTGGTCGACTTGTCAGCAGCTTCAAGAATTGAAGTATTTATCAGGAACTACAGCACAACTTCTGCAAACTGTTCCTGCAGTTTACAGAAAGGGGTGGTCTGGCTGCCCAATCAGGACAGCCACCCCCCCCATTGGGACTTGGATATTTTCAGGCAAGATGAAAGACTAAGGGCTGCAGAGTGTTGGACTCCTCCCTCGCTTCCTGCCTTCTCAGACACTCTGGAACTTAGGCTTGGAATAGAAAGGAGTCCCAATGAAGACAAAAAACTTCACTGAGGGCGTTCCCATCTAGAATGGCAGGGGAAGAGCTCAGAAATAACACGCAAATGAGAAATGGCAAAAAAGTAGGCCACCAATCTAGCAGAATGGTGGCCCTTCTGTGCATTAACAAGGCTGATTTACAGCCTGCGAGTAATAAGACTAAAACGTCACTAGGGTAAAACCACTGCCATCATCTATTCAAGTAAACTTGGATTTGTAACAAAAATGTTACTAGGTAAGTAAAAAAGGGGATACGTTGTATCCCTCCAGAATTCCACATACGGTGTGCTGGCTCACTTAGATCAATGTTAAGGGGATGTAAATCCTGCTTTACCTCTTGGGAACAGTAGTTCACCCAAGAAATAATAAGAGAATTAAAAGGAAGCCACTGCATTTAAAATGATGTGTGCTGCCATAGTACATTACAGTCATTTCTAAGTTATAGGAAACTATAACTCCAATCACACACTATGGAGGGACATAAAAAGGTCACCAATAAAAAGACTAGGTGAGAGAGGGAAAAAGATTCCCACTCACCTAGGGACAAGGTAAAGTAATTACCAAGTAAGTCCAAGCAAACAGTTCTGTGATTTACAGATGTCAGGAAGTGTATCCAGTGATTTTAGGGAAAGAAATTGTTTGAAGCATTTTTTAGCGAATAAAATATAACGAAAAAACATCTAATTGTTGTGTAAAATATATATGGAGTATGGGGTAAGGGGTTAAAATGGGTGGGGAGGAGGTTGGAGTAGGGCTATAAACATAGGGAAACGGGGCTTGGGGTGAACCCTCCCACCCCAAATTAAACATAAAACTAATTATGTGATGTTTTCGTTATTATGTTTTTTGGTAAAAGTAAATGCTTCAAACAATTGTTTTCGCTAAAATCACATATAACCGTCAGGAAGATTTATCACTGAATTGAAAATCTTAACAAATAGGAGGCAGACAATTGGAAGGCAATCAATGAGCATCAGTGAATATCTCACACATTATTATAACCACAGTGTCTTGGCTGCTATCATTGAAATTGGCTCAATTGCACCAATACCTAAGCTGTTGGTAATCAGTGTGTATGTTCCCCTCATTTAGTGGAATTTAGGTCAATCACCACCATATTCATTTCAGCTTGAATAGTTGGATGTGTGACTTTAATTGTTCACAATATATTGTGGTTGGGGACTTTAACGCATAATGCCATAACATTGAAAATGTATGCAAAATGCCATAACATTGACAATATGTTGCCTGTTGATCCCAATTGAAGGTATGCTGGACCAGTTGTATGGATATATTTGGCCTGTGCATTTTGGAACGATCCATGGTTCCCCTAGGTTATGAAGTAGATTATACTTGGAAAAATGGTAGCATGTATTTAAGAATCGATTAAAATATTTATCACAGATTACTTGAGGAATATTATCTCCTAACTATTCCCACAAGGCTAACAAAGTTAGTGATCATGTGGTCCTGAGTTGGCAAATGGAGCTAGTGAACAAAGCCTACAAAAACAAACAAATAAATGTAAGCATAGGCATGGTTGAAACTAACCTTAGGGGAAACAGATTGAGATGGTTGTCTAAAAACATTAAGAAATATAAACAGATCTCAGAAGCAAGTATTCCAAGGAAGGTCCTCCTGTGCAGATCGATTGCTAAAAGTGGAGCTTTGATGGCACTTAAGAGCTTGCCTAATATTTACAATCTTAAATGAGAATGCGGCAGATACCAGGCGTAAGAACCCTTATTGTAAATTAAATTTCGGGGTGGTGCGCAATGTAGCTATTGTAGAGAGGACAAGACATTTTGGCGAAAGATTAGATACATTAAAAAAACAATATATATGATGGTGACATGAAGTATGCATTGATCAAGAGAGCAAAAATATTATATAAAAATTGGTTTGGAATGCACAGGGCTTCCATGCGGTTAGCTAATTAGAAATGTATATTCCTGGCTCTTAGGGATAGTGATAGCCACAAATGCAGGTACTACTTCAATAGATATATGAAGAATGAAAGTAATAAGGAAATGTGTGTGGTGACTGGATTGGATTGGCTGAATCATATTACTGATTGATTTTATAGTGATCTGCAGCGGGGAGGTGCTCATACTGAGGCCTTTGATGGGTGTGTGAAATGTGACAAGCATGTACTAAAGACAAATTGGAATTGGTACTACTTCACTGCAGACAATAGAAATCAAACTTAAATTGTAACCATCTAGGGTACCTGGCCCAGATGAGTTGACTAATTTGATGATCAAAGCAAACGCTGACTATTGGGCTGAGTTACTGCATGCTATGTTTATTGATATATCCTCATTAGACAGTATTCCAACCAGCTGGAAAAGAGCGATTCTAGGGCCTATTTTTTTTTTTTTTTTAAACTTTGTTTATTCGACTTGACAACACACAAAGACGCACAGGTCAGCAAATGCACATCGTGACATTAATTTGCGAATCACAAATACAGAGGTTTCACTGTACAATGCAGTATTAATAACACAGAACTTAACAGGCTTATAATAAGGATAGCATTACAATTCGAGTAGAAGAGAAAATACATCCCACACAGGTTCAATGAGGGGAGTGGGCCGGAGATGAAGCCTCCGAGTCTGAGGGACGGGCGGACAGGTAGTCACGGAATCTGCACCAGATATCCCTTGGCCTTGAGTGGGGGTGTTGTGTAGCCCCCCATGCCTCCTCAGTGTCGTGTGCCCAGGTAACTGCCCGGAGCCATTGTGCGTGCGTAGGTGCATAAGGGCGAAGCCAGCACAGTAGAATACCGTGGACTGCCAGCATCATACAGAAGCCTGCCAATTTCCTAGAATCGAGTTGCAGTCCTGGAAGGTCGTGAAAGAGGCATCGCATTGGGGAAGGGTCTATGGTGCAGTCTAGTATGTCTGATATAGTGGAGCATATGTCCTGCCAGTACTGTGTCAGGTGTGGACAATCCCAGAGCATATGAATGTAATTAGCTTGGTCAGCGCCACATCTGGGACAATTAGGCGAGGTCTCATGAAACATACGATGCAGTTTAGTTGGTGTGTGATGATACCTGTGTAAAACCTTAAATTGTAGTAGTTTGAACCTGGAGTTGTACGAGACTTCGTGGGTTCGCGCACACATTCGGGCCCAGTGTGCGTCCGCAATCTGGACTCCTAGATCTTCCTCCCATTTAGCTCTGAGTTTGACAAAAGAGGGGGCGGCTCTGGTCTGCAGTAGATTATATAGTCTACATATTTTCCCCCTGAAGGAATCGGAGTTGCAGAGTTCAGCTATTATAGGGTCATCTGGCGGAACTGTAGGAAATTCGGGGAATTTGGTCTTTAGATTTTTCCGAAGTGAGGAGAATTGTAACCATGCTGATGGTTTACGCCTAAGGTCAGGGGGGAGGTCCGACCACTCCAGGAAATTGCCCCGGACAAAGATATCCCGGATACTTAAAAAGCCTGCCCCCGTCCATCGGGCAACAATGGATTGGGGAATATACGGTACCTCAGGGAGAAAATTCCAGAGTGGGAGGTCCCCGTGTAAAGGATTAGGGGTTGCAACCACTGTCCATATTTTGCTAAGAGCAAGCGATGTGCTAATCACTGGGTCAGGGGAATCGGGATCCGGCGGGGCTGGTTTGAGAATGAGAGACCCAATCGTTCGCTCGCTAACCTTTAATTTTTGAAGCCGGACATGAGGAGGGGGGTTTGTTGTACTAAACCAGTAAGAGGCAAATTGGGATTGCGCAACCATCCAATATCTGAGAAAGTCGGGGGCACCGAACCCTCCCAGCTCCTTGGGAGCGGTGAGAGTATTCAGTTTGAGTCGGACTGCACCGGAGTGCCAGAGGAATTTGTTAGTAATACTGCGTAGTGTCTTAAAGAATCCATCACCCGGCCAGAGTGGAATGTTTGCAAAGCGGTATAGGAGTTGGGGCAGTACGACCATCTTTAATATTCCTATTCTACCAGCTAGGGAAATGGGGAGTCTGGTCCAACTTGCAGCTTTGGTGGACAGAGTAGCTAGATAATTTTGATAGTTATCGTTGCGTAGTTTCTCAACTTGACGGGAGACCGATATTCCCAGGTAGGTGAAGGTGGATTGGGACCAAGTAAAACCCATCAGGTCAGAGGGTGGTGGTGTATTGTCAGTAAGTGGGAATAAGGCCGATTTAGAGCAGTTAACCTTAAGACCAGATATGTGCCCAAAGCGGGTAACGTCGTTTAGGATTGGAGCGAGGTTTATTTCTGGAGAACGGATGTAGAGCAAGGCATCGTCAGCGTATAAGGAGACAATATCAGCTTGTCCTGCTGAGCGTAGGCCTCTATGAGAGTGTGATTGGCGCTTCATGTCAGCGAAGGGTTCAATTGCTATTGCAAAGATTAACGAGGAAAAAGGGCACCCCTGTCGCGTTCCTCTGGCTATCTGAAAAAGGGTGGAACATCTGTCTTCGGTGCGGACTCTTGCCACTGGGTTGGTGTAAAGTAGTCTGACCCAGGACCGAAAGTTGGGGCCAAACTTACATTTTTTCATGACTCGCCACAGATACTCCCAAGACACCGAGTCGAATGCCTTCTGCATGTCTAGAGTGGCCGCCACCGCCTGTGTTTTTGGATTAATCCTACTAACCACATTAAAAAATCGTCTAAGGTTTAGAGCTGTGGATCTACCCGGGACGAATCCCGCCTGATCGGGGTGTATGATATCAGGCATGAATGAGGCCAGGCGGTTAGCCAATAGTTTAGCAAATATTTTAACATCACAATTTATTAACGATAGGGGGCGGTATGAGCCACACTGGGTGGGAGGTTTACCAGGCTTGAGAAGGACTGTTATCATGGCCTCGCGGAGCGAGGGGGGAAGTGTGCCTTTTTCACATGCCTCCTCCCATAAGGCGAGTAATTGTGGGACCAAAATAGATTTGTAACGCTTATAAAAGTCTATAGGCAGCCCATCCGGACCGGGGGCCTTCCCTGCAGCGAGTGCTTCGATGGCCTCAGTCAGTTCCTCAGAGGTGAAGGGTCTGTCTAGAGATACAGTAGCGTCGATGGAAAGGGCTGTAAGAGGGAGTCCTTCCACATAGGAATCAATTTCTGAAACATGGGGCCCATCAACCTTCGAATATAGGGACGAATAGAATGTGAGAAACTCTGTGTTGATGTCATGCGGTGAAGTAGCTAACGTGCCGTCCGGTCTCTCTATCGCCGGAATGTTGGGGGCTCCAAACTCATGGCGAAGTAGCCTGGCCACCAAACGGCCTGGCCGCTCCCCCTCCCCGTAACGTCTAACTGCCCGAGGGTCCTCAAGGAATTTAACTTCTCGCTCAGCAAGATTACGGAATCTTGCCAATTCATGACTCAGTGACGCCAGTGTATCAGGGGAGTGATCATTAGAGTATTGGGACTCAAGGCTAGCAAGGGTCGACTCGCTATCAGCGATATCTTCCCGGATGTTTTTTAGGATGCCACCCCCTTTAGACATGGCGATGCCCCTGATATAGGCTTTGAATGATTCCCAGAGGGTGGCTCTAGAGGGTACTGAATCTGTGTTGATCTCAAAGAACTCCTCAATGGATAACTCGAGCTCTGAGGCAAAGGTATGGTCTAGGAGGGCATGGAGTCTCATTTTCCATTGCTTTGATTTTCCAAGATCATGTCCCCAATTCAGGGAGATGACCACCGGGGAGTGATCGGATAGAGTTCTGGGAAGAATCGCCAGATTGGACAGGGACCTAATTAGTATGCCAGACAACAACCATCTATCTATCCTAGAGTGTGAGTCGTGGACTGAGGAATAGAAGGTATAAGTACGGGAGTCGGGGTACATTAAACGCCAAGCATCGACCACCGCCAGTCGGGGGAGAGTTGTAAGGATCGTGTAAGCTGCCCTTGAGAGCTGGCGGGGTCTGGAGCCTGATCTATCTAGGGTGACGTCTAGAATCGTGTTAAAATCGCCGCCCCATATTATTGGAATCTGAGGGTAACTCTCAAGGATCGAGGCTAGGTGAAGATAGAATTCCGGGTCGTCAACATTAGGCCCATATATATTCAAGATAGCTACCTCTTGATTCTGCAATTTACCGACAATAAGTATGTATCTACCACAGGGGTCCACCAGTGATTGGGAGCAGCTGAATTTAATGTTTCTGTGAATTAAAGTGAGGGTACCTCTGCTTTGCGTAGAATAAGCTGTGTAATACCTCTGGGGTCCCCACTGCCTAGCGAACCTTTCGCACTGTTCAGAGCATGCATGGGTTTCTTGTAAACATAGGATTTGTGTACCATGGCGTTCTGCGTAAAGTTGTATCTGCCGCATCTTTTTGTGGTTACCCAGACCCCTAACATTCCAGCTCATAAAGGTTAAGTTTCTATCCGCCATTAGCATGGAGGGGTCGTTTGGTTTTTTTTATATAAATTTGATATGGACCAGTCCATTGCAGGCTAAGCCCGTGTTCCATACTATCTATAATTCTGTGTTGCAATAGCGTATCATGTGTGGTCTCTCTTGTGGTTGCCAAGACTTTTTTAACATAACTGCCCCTCCCGCCCTTTCCCACCCACATCCCTCCCCTAACTTGAGGAATGAATCCCAAACCCATCCATAACAACAACAAACTTCTCGGCATCAGCGCCTGGGGGCCTGTTGGCTAACCGAGCAGTGGCGCAACGGACTGAAGAGGGTGAGGATAGTGTAAATACAGCCGGAGTCTCTGGTGTATTCAGTTTACAGTGTACACGTGCACGTTCACGGTCCTGACACGAGGGGGCTGCCACAACATGTTGATGCATCACCATAGGCGCCAGGCATAACCCCCCGTAGTCACAACCTTCCCGGCCCCTGCAAAACGGCAGGAAGCCCGTGTGTATTTGGAGTCTGAAAACACCCATAGGGTATCAATAACCCGACCAAGGGGTCAAAGCCAAAAGGATCAATATTATAAAAAAAACAAAACAAACATTCGATAACTTTTTGAATAGCCACAACCAACGTGAATAAGGCTCAATACTATCCAACTCAACCTGGACCCACTTCTTAGGTAACATTACGGACTAAATAGCGGTGACTAGTGATCAGCCAGGAGAGTGTTCATCAAGGAATTTAGAAGCTTCCTCTGGGATCGTGAAAAAAAAGGTCTTGTTGGAGTGTTCAATGCGCAATTTTGCAGGGAACAGCATGGAATACTTGACTCCCAAGTCTCGGAGTCTTTTTTTCACAGCCGCAAACGTTTGGCGTTCCCGTTGCACTGCCACAGAGTAGTCTGGATATATGTGGATTCTGGCTGCTCCAAGTATAAGTTCACCCTTGATCCTGGCCGCTCGTAGGAGTGCATCACGGTCCCGAAAGTTTAAGATCCTGGCTATAATGGGCCGAGGGGGTGCGCCTGGTCTGGGTTTCGCGGTTAGGGATCGGTGTGCTCTCTCGATAGCAAACTGTGGGGAGAGTTTAGGGGAATCCAGGAGTGTCATGAGGATCCTTTCGATGTAGTCTTCCATGGGTTCTGTAATATTGTCCTCCGGTATTCCGACAATGCGCAGATTATTTCGCCTCGATCGGGATTCGAGGTCATCATTCTTCTTCTCTACCACCGATACTCGGTTGGTGAGCGTAGAGACCGCAGCGCGTAAAGAGCCCAGGTCATCCTCCGCAGCCCCCAGTCGAGTCTCGACCTCCGCGACTCGCCCATCTGTTTTCTCAATGTGGGCTTTTATGGAGGAGATGGTCCCATTCATGTCATCTAGTTTAGTGTGAAGTGTAGTAAAGCCATCACGTATGTATTCAAGCATCTTCTGTGAGTCGTCGGAAGTTGATGGGGCAGAGACGGGCAAAAGATCCTCAGGGTCATCTGGGGGAGGTTTGGACGGCGTTTTTGTGAACATGTTCAACGAACTTTGTTTTTTCCCAGTGCCGGCTCCTTTTGCCATGCTGGAGGCTGGGTCGGGGGACCAGGATCTTGGAGGAAAGCAGATAAATTAAGACAGTGGAGTTCAGGGGTATCCGGGTGGCAGGTGTGTGGCTCCTGTGCCAGTGGGTCAGTGTCAACGCACGTGGAAATGCAGCTGTCGGTGCCGCGGCCCCGGGATCGGGAACGCGTAATGCAGGCCCAAAAGTTCAGGACCGGGTTCTCCTCACCTCCAGTGCCCGTGTGTTAAATATGGTAGGTATGGAGTACGGTGCTGTCCCAGGTTCACAGGGCAGGCCAGCTGAGTGAGGCGTGGGGGTAAATTTGGATTATGGGCAGTGATTGTGTTGCATTCGCTACCTCCCAGCAGGTTCTTTCATATAAAAGGAGGGAGGGAGGGCTCCTCAGCCGACGTGATTAGTTGGTATGGGGGGGGGCAATCCCCCGGATCGACGGAGGTACTGTCCCGCCTGGGCACCCCGCGGCCTCACCAACTCAAGGGCGCTCTCTCCGGTGCACCTGGAGGAGTCCCGTGCACTGTAGGGTGTATTGGGGCTGAAGAGGGCGCCGCGGCGACAGCGACTGGGGGCAACAACCCCGCCGCAACTCCAACAGGATTCCACAGATTAGGGGGGAGGGAGATCCAGGCAACAGCCGCGGGGGCCAACCCAGGGGGGGGGTGTCCATCTGCCCTCGGCCAAGCGAGCTCCTCACCTCGTCGGGATCCCCGCTGGAGCACTCCGTCAGGGGGGTATGTGTGCCGGCAAGGTGGTCACGGCGGTTCCAGCGGCGCCGGGGCGTTCAGTCCAGAGCAGAGGGACCCGCGAATCCCGGGGTCCCGTCGCCAGCACGCAGTGTTGTAGGGCGATCCTCAGGCTGTCGGCTGGTCCGGTGGGCAGCACGGTACTCCGCTCGCCACTGGAGTCCCGCTGCCCCTCCCCCATGTAGGCCGCCCACGCCGGGGCGCCGGGTGGCAGCGTGAGTCGGCGATCCCCGGAACCCCGTACGGGACAGGATAGCCGGCGCCGCGTCTCCCACAGCGATAGCGCGGCTTGCAGAAGGTCTCCGAGCCCCAGAGTCGGGATGGTCGCAGGGGGCAGGTTTATGTCGCGGCTACAGCAGTATGAATCGGCACAGCTGTATTTTGGAGGATAAATCTGCGGATACGTGCCCTCGTAGTCCGGAGCTTCAGACTCAGGCGGCCATCTTGTTTCGGCGCAACAGCGCCCCCCAGGGCCTATTTTTAAAAACAGGGGATTGAGGCAACCCTAAGAACTACCAGCTCTTAGCACTTACAGATGTAATTTCTATAATCTATGCCAGCTGAATCTTAAAAAACTGAATGAGTTGGCTAATGTTAGGAAATTGGTATCTAGGCAGCAGACAGGCTTCCTTCCGCAAGAGTTATTGTGCCATGAGTAACATCTGGAGTTTGACCTATTTGATGCGTACCACCTTGGGCAATAAGGGGGGAAAATTATACATTTGTTATGTAGACTACTTGCCAGCATTTGACTCTGTATTACTTGACAGGTTGTGGTCCAAACTGGAGCGATGGGGATGCAATTCATCCATTCTGAACATGGTAAAACAATATTATCAGGACACAACTGTGGCTATTCATTTGGACCTTGAAGAAAGATTGACGGATGAAATAGAAACTGATCACAGAGTCCGCCAGGGCAGTGTGCTTGCTCCTCTTCTTTACAACTTGTATGTCGCTGATTTGGGCGTCTACTTAGACGGGTGTCGGAATTCCCCCACCCCCGCGGCCTTGGTGATAGCACGCTGCCCTGGCTCACTTACATGGTCCTTCTGGACAGAACACCATTAGGCTTGCATAGAAGTATTGATGCCTTGGTTGCCTACTCTAAGGAGAATGGCTTGTCACTGAATGCATGCAAAACTAAAATCATGGTAGTTGGTGATCAGGCCAGAAACTCAACCAGATATGTAGGAAAAATTGAGGGTACACCAGTTGAGGTTGTGAAGGAGTACATTTACCTAGGAGTTCCTGCAAATTCACGACTTCCGTGCCTTGCATTGGGTAGGTATGTCTCTTTGAAAATTATTAGGAAAATGTGGCTGATCAAGTCCTTTATTACTACAAGAGGAGGATATTCAATAGTGGGTCTTATCCTTCTGTATAGATCAAGTACAGTTCCCTGTTTTTTATATGGATTGGACACATTTGGAGAGAAGGAGGTCAAATGGTTATACCAAATTGAGGGAACAATATGGCGGGGTAATTTTGGGCTACCACAGTGTGTGGCAATACAGTTTATTTGGTGTGAGCTTGGGCTCACATCCTTAATGACACATTGGAAGATCTGGCGTAGCTTTTTCTACTGAAAAAACAATTAATCTTAGAAACAGTGATTCTTTGTACTCATATTTTGCTGCTATGATAAACGGTGAATTTACAGCCACAAATGTTATTAAGGGTTTTGTGGCGGAGATTGATAAGTTCCGTCAAATGATTGGTTTTGAAATTGATGTGCCATATAACTTCGGTGTAGCCTTTAGGGAGCTGAAGCAAAAGACATTGCTCTGAGGTACAGTTTTTATGCTGGAAAGATTATCCATCTTAAAGAAGTATTGTGTGTATTCCAGACAAGGCTTCTCTTTCCCCTTACCGTTTTCATATATTTTAAAAGAAAAATGTATTAAACTAAGGAAATTCATTATGAACTTGAGATTTGATTTGCTTCATACTCAGAAAGTTTTGGGTGCTTGGAAAAAAGTACCCTACGACTTCAGAATGTGTAGGATATGCAGGTAGGAGGTTGAGGCTGCGAGACATATTCTTAAAGGCTGCCCACTGCTTTTTGATAAACACCAAAGGGCCTATCTTACTTTTGTGCAGGCCATAGAAGCTATTAAGAAGGATCAATTTTGGATTTGCGTCTATTCAGGAGTCTCTTGTGATTTCCTCTGCTGCTTATTTTATATGGATAGATTTTGATAAAAAAAATTGTAATACTAAAGTATGAATTACCCTTAAGATGACTCTTAATGATATTATGATGTTTTTGTGATGTATGTTAATAAAATGTATGAAATTGTCATGTTTGTCTGGTGTGATTTTATGTGATTGCTATTATGAGAATGTATGTGATGTTTGTCATATTATTGCATTGTGTTTGACTAATTTTGAAATATTAATGATGTATAAATAATTGACCTGTCGTCTTTAACCAAATGCACATACAATTCAAAACAAAAGCAATGTCATTCATCTGAGTACTTACCTGTGTTTCATTGGTTATTTAATCACATGCTTTCTTTCTTCTCCTAAAGGTGAATGCCTATATCTGTTAATAGCAAGTGTATGACAATATTTGACTAGACATTTTACCTGCTTAGTGTGTATTTTAAAGGCCTAATAAATAATTTTATGCTTTTAAATTGCCTGTCTAACGTGAATAATTGGTGGTGTTTTGTGTGGACTCATTGTAACCCTAGACCACTCTAACAGCGTTCCTGAAACCAAATCTCACAACTCTGCTACCTTACCTCGATTGGGTATTGCTACTCCTCCATGTCTCCCCGTTCACCATAACAGATTGGCCTCTCAAAATCCATGCCACCCCCAGGGTTGATTTTGGAAATCCATCTTAACAATGGTTAGTTGTAGAGGTTGGAAGTTACCCATTGTTAGATAAGAATTGGTGCAGTCACACTGAGTGAGACTACACAAGACTTATCTGCTTGGTATTAGGTAACCAAAGGTTTGTATTACACAAGTTGGTAGTGTGACTGAGCAGCTAGGCCTATCTCAAGAGGGGTACATGTGAGCTGTAGAGCTGTACAGATGAAATCAGTCAATACAAGTAACCAAGTAACACTTACACTCTCAAGTTTTCAGTTATAAATATATATTTATTTATTTACACATCTAGTTTTAGTTAAGCGTTCTTTAAAAATGCAATTGCTTGTAACAGTCAAGCAAACTTTGCAATCACTTTGCAAAAGTCAATAAAGTTGATGAATACTCTTTGGATATACAAAACACATTTCTCCTACACCATCAAGTGACTTCAATAACAAGGATAGTATTGCATCTATCATAAACACCAATATACTTTTCAGACTCTTGGTTTCAGGAAGGAAGGGTTAAGGAAATAGAAAGGTTATAGCATACTTTCCTATAATGTGAATACAGTTTGAATCCCCTAATTAAATCTAGGTAAGCCTTTCACAGCAGTAAAACGTGTCCAATGAATTACAAACTATGAAGGGACAAGCAATGCCAAATTCCATAGATTAGAAGGGTGTCTTTAGGGAGCCAGAACAGCCAAAGTCAATTGCACAAAGTCTATAGTTCTGATGCACTTCTTCGATAAAGTCTTTCACAAAGTCAGTTAGTTCAAGAAAATCACTGAAGGAACACAACCTATTAAGCCTGTGCAAGGCGAGTTGGAACCAACTCAGAAAAAGTTAAGCCAATGCAATTCTCAAGTGAGGAAACATAATTTAGGGCAAGAAGGTAAGTACCCCACGCCCCAAAGTACCTCTCGTTTGAAGAAAGTGGTCCAGCTGGGTTCCATCTTGCTGCAGCCAAGCAGACCCTTGTTCCTGAGCCTCAGTAGTGGGCTCCTGCAGCAGTACTCAGGAAAGGACTTTGGCAGCTACGGGTTCTCTTCAATTCAGTGGCTCTTCGTGTTTTCAAAGTGGAGTTTGTCACGGGCTAGTTGGTCCCACTAGCCCAAGGGGAGAAGTCGTTCCGCCTGGAGCATCTCTGTCGATGCAAAAAAGGAGGTAAGCACAGCAACCGGGCATTTCGAGGTCCCGGAAGTTGCAGCGGGCTTCTCTTCACAATTTCTTCTTCGGATGTTTCTTCCAGTGGTCGACTGCCTGTATTCCCAAGAACCTCGCCTTTTAAGCTCGTTCTCACTCATTCACAGCCCTAGGCTGTCAATCACACAGCAGGGTGGCTGTCCTTCCCGGACAGCCAGCTGGCCAATCAGGTCTGGTTTTGTTCAGGCACACCTAAAGACAAAGGACAGGGGAGTTCTGGGACCCTCCCTCACTTCCTGTCCTTCCAGGCACACTGGAGCCAGGGGCAGGCTTCAGGGCTGAAGCCCGCCAAAGGCAAAACACACAAAGGGCTAAAACCTGTCTCAACGTACAGAGTAAAAGCCCAGAAAGACCTCATAGACAGAAACTGGCAAAAAAATAACACAGGGGCCATTTTAACAAAATGGACACCCGTGGGTGTTGTACTGCAGCGGAGGGTTCAGCCTGCGGCAAAAAAGCACACTGGTAGTAAAACGTAAACAACTTCCACCAGCCATTTAAAGTAGTGAGGGTAACAAAAAATGAAATGTTACATCAGAACGTAAATAAGGGGCTACTAGGTAACCCCCTAGAACTCCACATAAAATGGTGTGTGCTGGACCTACAAAGTAAAAAGGTAAGTAAGATCAATTTCACGGTAGTATTCTTGGGAACAGTAGTTCACCCAAGAAAAGATATTTAAACCTTAAGAGAAATCCAAAGGACTTCTCAGTGACACTGCACTGAGGGTGCTGTGTGTCGCTATACAAAAAGCAGATGCCTATGGAGTTTGTCAGACTTTGAAAACAGTGAAAACATAAAATCCTAGTCAGGGAGTGAGAAAAAGGCCCCACTCACTTTGGAGTTATAATTAAAAAGTCCCAAGTCCCAAGGCCAGCAAAAGAGCTGGTGGTCTCTAAGGTGGGAAGAAATTAGCACAGAAATGAAAATTCTCCTTACCACCCATAGTAGTCCCAGAGATTGGTGTACAGTCATTTGGTCAGATGACTTTCTTATGTTGTACAGTCAGTAGTAGATATAGGAGGTCTCATAGTAGATATAGCAAGTCAGGAGTTACACATCCTCAGTGCAGTGCTAGAGATGGCCGAATTGCCAAATGGGTCAGGGCTTTTCTGTATCTTCATGTTTTAAGTGTGTAAATCTGATGTTTTCAAGTCAAACTATTCCTTTTTGCAGTATCCTATGTGTAGATATTTTGCATTCAAATATAGTGGAATATCTCAGCCTCTAATAATAGCAACTGTGTGATTTGTTTTTCTGATTAAGCACATTCTTTCTCCTGGCTAACAGGTTTACCACCTAGCAAGCGTTCGCCTGCGGGACCTGTGCCGGAAGCTGGATATTGGTGATGAATTGATGAAGAAAATGTGGACATGTTTTGAATTTTCTCTTATTCACTGCACTGAGATGATGAAAGACAGACACTTGGATCAACTCCTGATGTGCGCAGTTTATGTGATGGCAAAGGTACATGTTTAATAAGTGTTTAAGACATAAATGGGTGTGACAATACATGTCTACAATGCATGCTTAGATTTATATATGCAACACATATGTATATATATTGTGTATGAAAATGGTGGGATGTGTATGAACTTAAAGGTGGCAGAGATGAAAGGGAAAACAGCTGTAAACCTTCTGATGAAACAAGAGACAAAAGGCAATGATACCTTCTCCGCTTCTCTATATCTCTTAGACAAATGAGTTTCAACTTGCATGGTGGTGGGTCGGATCCACTGGGCCACTGCAGCGTGTTTTTACATGCCTTTCGTTGGCAGACTGATTTTTTGTAATTAGTTTTTTAACTGATTTTTAATGTTAATTAACAATGAAAACAGTAAAAAGGAGACATTTTAGTAAGTAATGATAAAATGTTTTTTCCATTCTGGCATGTACGTGTAATGTAATGTGTTCTTCAGGATAACTTAGTCATTTTAGTAGTCAGTGGTTATGGTATTCTTTGGTGTCATGTAGGTGTGCTTTCTTCCCATATTGAGACCCTGCTGTATTTCTGAACTCATGTAAAGTCTCCATGGGTGGCAGCAGCTGGGAGTGTACATGGCAGTAGCAGAGCCAGACTGAGGCACGTGAGGTGTGCCCCCCACTCATCGTCTCAAAGGAATCCGGGAACTTTGGGGCAGTATTATGTTTTCCTTTGCGTGTGGGCACCAAGGAGTAGACACAAGGAAGGAGAGATAGGGCATGGCATCCGGAGAATCAGGTATTAATATTTCTGATGTTTGTTAATCTGCTTAGAATCACATGCTGTGCATAGGTCCGACATCCAGTGGTCACTGCGGAGTATTGCATTTTGTTTTTCGTAGTCGAAAAGGGGACGTCGACAAGGCGTGTCTGTAACACTACCCCTATAGTGACGTGCGTTGTACCCACAATCCCTCACGCGTCGAGGTCCCTCAGATTGTTTTTTTCCGCCCAGTTTCTGGTCGCCTTTCGCGGAGCTCCTAGAGAGACATTGCTATACTTGCCACGGACCTCGGTCCTTTTGTCATAACTTAATATACTGATAACGATCCCTCCCCCTCGACGTTAGCTGTGAAGCTGTTTCTCCGTCGAACTGATTTTCGACGGAGAGGAAGAGCGGAGGAGATCCTTCGGCGCTGCCGAACACGTGGCCTGGCCTCGACGGCCAACTTACAGCAGGGAGAGTGGGGGTTAGAACTTTGTCTTTTCTCTTTGAGAATGTCTTTCTTTCTCCCCTTTCTTTCCCTTGGGGTTGTTATCGCCAGCTATTATTGCCTCAGCTATGGAGAGGACACCATTTAAGTTTTGCCCACGCTGCAGGGGCAAATATACTTGGAAAGATAAGCACAAGCTCTGTAATCGTTGCTTACCCCTTGATCACATAGAGAACAGCTGCGCAGCCTGCAAGCTCTTAAAACCCAGGACTCTTAAAGAACGTAGGGTTAAGAGGTGGGCGGACTACGCGATGTCGAAGTCAGTTTCCTCACCCGCTGCCGCTGTTACTGAAAGTGACGAGGAGTGCGATAACTCGACGTCCGTTACGGAAGTCATGAACCCCCAGAAGGAGCGCTCCCGCTCCTCGTCGTCCGTCCCCGGCCCCGACGGGCTCGGCTCACGCCCTGCTTATGGGGATGAACACCCCGGCGACAAGGACGCACACAAACCCCATAAGGCTAAACACACTACCCACGGCTCTTCTTCGTCGAGAACGAAGGATCCATCAGCGCCGAAGGGGACGCAGGGCACTCCGGCGTCTACCGCAGACCGTAAAGGTCACAAGCCCCACCCGCAAACGCAGCCGCGACCAGCGATTGGGCTTCCATCTAACACGGGCGCTACCCCAAAAACATCCGACGCAACGCTCCATAGAGCGACCGTCGAGGTACAACGCGCAACGCACACAACGTCGACACCAGAGCCCTCGACGGACAAAATCGTGGTCGAGAGCCTAGCGAGAATTGTCGCCGAAGACAAACTTACGCGGACGACGAAACAAACGTCGAATACCGCGTCGAAAAAACATAAAAGTAGCCAGGAACTGCCCCTTTCTCCAAAGGACGCTTCCGAACTACCTGAAGGCTTTTCAGAAGGAGACGGGAACCTCTCGTCGACGTTGTGGGAGCGTTCTAAACGATTCGAAGGCGAAAACACTAATTTCCCCCCTCTAGACTATTCAGGGGTACCCCATGAGACCCTTGAAAGACTCCATTCTTGCATGGAGAAAATAGAAAAGTTTCTAGGAAACCAAGACCCACCCACTCACAAAAGACAAAGAGAATGGCCACAGGATGACCCTAGAGTCAAGATTCCTAGGCTGGTTGACCTCACTGAGGAGGAGCAATACCTCCAAGAAGATGAGGAGTGTTTGGGTGGAGAAGAAGAGGTAGAACTTGAGGAAGAGGGGTTCGAAGAAGATCCTTACACCACTGCTACAGGTTTTGAAGAGGATACAGCTACCTCGCAGCCCTGGCATTCACCGTCAGTGCAGCCTTGGCAATCCCCATCAGTACATTCAGACCCTGATGCCTTTCTCCCTTCTCCTCTCAAGGATTCACATGGGAACTCCTCTCCCATAGATGACCAACCTTCCCTCAATGCACTATTGCGCAAGGCAGCAGCGCATTTTGAAATTGATACAGGGGAAACTCTTCCAGACATTGACTTTGTAGAAAAAGTCATCAAAGAAAAAGCCCCTGTTAGCCAATCTATTCCACTCCTGGCTTCTATTAAAAGAAGAATTTCTCCTTCCCTTACTAACCCAGCTTTAGTAAGAGGGGTCAACCCTAGAATAGAAAAGCTCTTCAGCCCTTCATCCTCTGACCCTTTATACATCAGAGGACACTCTATTCCGGACTCCCTTGTGGTTACCAACACAAGAAAAAGAGCAGGGGTGCCACTATCCACTAGTGAAGCACCTCCAGACAAAGAAGGCAAAAAACTCTACGCACTGGGGAAGAGAATCACGACCTCCGCCGCCTTCTCTACTAGAATTGCTAATAACAACTCACTTTTAGCTAGCTACGCAGATGCACAGTGGAACAAGCTGCGCAGCGAAGCAGAGGAAGCACCTGAACCTCTGCGTTCTCGCCTGCTAGCTATAATATCAGAGGGCACACTGGTAAACCAGGGCATCGTTAAAAACTCCCTAGATGCCGCTGAGACGGCTGGCCGCTCCCTAGTGCAGGGAATACTTCTCAAACGCCACGTTTGGCTACGCAATTCAGGTTTTAAGCCCGAAACCCAAGCCTCCCTCATAAATAAACCCATTGAACAGACGCATCTGTTTGGGAAAGCAGTAGATGAGGCCCTAGAACATGCTAAAAAAGAGTTTGATACCATCAAGACTCTTGATCAAATTTCTAGGCCCCCTAACAGGCGAGGCTATGGTAATAAACGCTCCTTTCGTGGCCAAAGACAGCAGCAGAACCAACAACAACAATATTACTCTGGCTCCAACTGGCCCACTAACCAGGGTAACACCCAGTTCAGTCAAAGAGGCCAACGCCGTGGCAGAGGAAGAGGTCATGGCTCCAGCCCCAGAGGTTCCACGCCCAATACCAGCAAATGACCCGAAAATTCGGGTCCCCTCCCATGCATCACCGGTCGGGGGCCGGCTAACATCGTTCCTTTCAGCATGGGAGGGAATCACGTCAGACCGTTGGGTATTATCCACCATAGCCCACGGATACTGCATCGAGTTCAACAGTTCCCCGAAGTACAAACCCCCACGGAACCGACGCATGACACCGCAACGCCTCTACATTCTTCTTCAAGAGGTGGAAGAACTACTAAAGAAAGAAGCTATAGAGCCCGTCCCCCTATCACAGGTAACAGAAGGTATTTATTCAGTGTACTTCCTTGTACCCAAAAAGGACTTAACCATGCGCCCTGTATTAGATCTGCGCCCAGCGAACATATTTGTCAAACCCCAAAAGTTTTGCATGGTGACCTTACAGGAGGTAATCCCACTGTTATCACAAGGGGATTACATGACAACACTGGACATGAAAGATGCATACTTTCATATTTTAATGTTGACATCGCACAGAAAATACCTCAGGTTCAAGATAGAGGACAAACACTACCAGTTCAGAGTACTACCCTTCGGGATAGCATCTGCACCAAGGGTATTCACGAAAGTACTGGCAGTGGCAGCGGCCCACCTGCGCAGATTATCCATCCCGGTATACCCTTACCTCGACGACTGGCTCATAACAGGGGATTCTTACGAAACATGCTTCTCCAATACCCAAAAGACCGTAGACCTTTTGTCCCAACTGGGCTTCTCCATCAACGTAAAGAAGTCCAGCTTAGACCCCAGCCAAATCAAACAATTCCTAGGGGCTCTAATTCGAACAAAGGACGGCCTCGTATTCCCCTCCAACGAGAGGGTCCAAAACATGCTGTTTCAGATTCCCCATTATGTAGCAGGCCGAGAGGTGACGGTACGCAAAGCAATGCGCTTGCTAGGGATGATGGCGTCATGTATTTATTTGGTACCTCACGCGCGCCTGCGCATGCGCCCAATGCAAGAGTGGCTCTACAGCCAGTGGTGTCAGGCCAGCGGACAATGGGACGATCTAGTGGTGGTCTCGCAGGCCTTGGTTCTCTCGCTACGGTGGTGGACAAAAGAAAACCTGTTATTAGGGAAAACTTTTGCCACACCCGCAGTGGAAGCCACTCTAACCACAGACGCATCCCTTACAGGATGGGGGGCTCACCTATCCCATCAGACGGCCCACGGAGTTTGGACTCCGAGCTTAGCATCCAAGCATATAAACCTGCTGGAACTACTAGCGGTGTTCAAAGCACTGAAAGCCTTTCAGAAACAGCTACAAGGAAAGACAGTGATGGTCCTCACAGACAGCACCACAGCCATGTACTACCTCAACAAGCAAGGAGGCACTCACTCTCCAGGACTGTCCAAACTGTCCCAGAATATATGGAAGTGGGCTCTCAGACACAACATGTTCCTACTATCACAACATGTACCAGGGGAACTCAATCTTCTAGCAGACAAACTCAGCAGAGACTTCCCCCTGCCCGGAGAGTACGAATGGCAATTACACAAAGACATCGTCTTAGACGTCTTCACTCAATGGGGATTCCCGGAAATAGACCTGTTCGCAACTCTGGAAAACTCACAATGCCAAAGTTACGCCTCCAGGTACCCCCAGAACCAGTCCAAGGGGAACGGTCTGTCGATTCTATGGTCAGGGAAATTTGTTTACGCCTTTCCCCCGACTCCCCTTCTCAACAAAGTGGTGCACAAGATGCATCAGGAGCAGGTTACAATGATACTAGTGGCCCCAATGTGGGCCCGGCAGCCATGGTTCGCTCACTTGATGGAGATGTCCCTATCTCCCCCAGTGAAACTTCCCTGCCCGTACAACATGCTGTCACAAGACAAGGGCAGAACACTGCATCCATGCCCCCAGACCATGAACTTAGCAGCCTGGCTTCTGAGATCATAGAATTTGGACATTTACAACTCCCACAGAGATGTATGGACATCCTCAGGGAAGCCAGAAAACCTAATACTCGACACTGCTATTCTAGTAAATGGAAAAAATTCGTTATCTGGTGTAGAGGTACTAGCATCAACCCAGTTGACTGCTCTCCTACTGACATTATTCTATACTTGACCCATTTACTGGATTCATGGAGGGGGTAAAGAGGATACACCCTCCGATAGCTAACCCAGCTCCTGGATGGGACTTAAATGTGGTACTTTCCAGACTCATGGGCCCTCCCTTCGAACCCATGCACAAGGCAACTCTTAAACATATCACCCTTAAGACTGCTTTCCTAATAGCTATCACCTCCATTAGGAGAGTAAGTGAACTACAGGCTCTTTCTGTACTAGACCCCTTCGTAACAGTTCACAAAGATAAGGTGGTTCTACGCACACACCCAAAGTTTGCACCTAAATTCATCTCGAAATTTCATGTAAACCAAACTATAGAACTATCAACGTTCTTTCAAAACCCTTCCAGCTCGGGAGAAAAAAGTCTGCATACACTAGATGTACGCAGAGCTGTCATGTTCTACATGGAAAGAACCAGACCACTGAGAAAGACTAATCAGTTCTTTGTCTCGGTGGCAGCAGGAAGAGAAGGAGATGCGGTCTCAAAATCCACTATATCTAGATGGATTGTTCAATGCATCACTCTCTGTTACACTCTTGCTAAGAGAGAACTACCCTTCAAGCCAAGAGCACATTCCACTCGAGGCACGGGGGCTTCCATAGCATTCATTGCAAATGTTCCCCTTGAGTCCATCTGCAAAGCGGCAACCTGGAGTTCTGTGCACACCTTTACAAAACACTACTGTCTAGATGCACACTCTAGATCTGATTCCCAGGTTGGGCAGGCAGTATTAAGACATCTTTTTTCTACTGTTCCTTCTCATAACCCACCGCCAACTCCGGGTACTGCTCGCTAGTCTATGCACAGCATGTGATTCTAAGCAGATTAACAAACATCAGAAGACAATGCATTACTTACCGTAAAAGCATTTCTGATGGTTGTATCTGCTTAGATTCACATGCGCCCACCCTTCCTCCCCGCTCGGATGGAAGGAACATAGACATCCTTTTATATATATTTCTCTCTTTTCTGTACTCACTCACGGCTAAAAGGCTCCCTCAGGGCAGAAAAATACAAACAGAGGGACCTCGACGCGTGAGGGATTGTGGGTACAACGCACGTCACTATAGGGATAGTGTTACAGACACGCCTTGTCGACGTCCCCTTTTCGACTACGAAAAACAAAATGCAATACTCCGCAGTGACCACTGGATGTTGGACCTATGCACAGCATGTGAATCTAAGCAGATACAACCATCAGAAATGCTTTTATGGTAAGTAATGCATTGTCTTCTAACTGAGTAAAGTGAGTTTAATGGGACAACAAAGGATGACAGGTGAAATTGACAATTATTCTTCCTATTTGCGAGCAGGGGCAGGGATAAGCTGACGTATGGGAAGACAGCCAGATATTTTGTCTATCTGGGGAAAGCCACATGGGTGGGAAGCGCAGCAAAACAGCTTGTTTTGTGGAAGTTTGAGAAGAAGGATGGGGCTATTCAGGGATTTGACTAAGGGAGGCAGGAGACGCTATGTACTTGCTCTTAATTAGATAGTTAATTCAGGAGGAAGGATTCGGGAGGTGGAGTTGCATACATATCATTGTGCCTGGCTTCACCACAAGCTTTGTAGTTTGTCCAGAACTCTTGGCGTAAAACATATAATGTGTGCATGGTAAGTCACAGTTCGACATGTTTGAGTGTGTTTTAGGAAAATTATTCATTTTATTTCATCATGCAAAACATTTTTCATGGTCAAATGTTTTTCTTCAGCAGAAAATGGCTAGGCTGGCTGGGCCTCTGCCATGAGCACAGGAACTCATGCTATTTGTCTGTTCTATGCCTCATCAGTTAGGTTTTGCTTTATTCCCTATGTACAGTGCTGAGCATACTCATAACCAATACAAAGGTGCCAGGCTTAAACATAACTACTGGGAATACCCTTTGGCAGTTTTTAGTCTGTTCTGACCTATCTTCACCATCATAGAATGAATACTGCCATATGAAAATCAGTCTTGGTCCTGCCACCAATGGGAACAGTCGGTGCCTGCTGCCTGGGAATCAGTGGTACATTTACTATTTGTCTATTACTTTAAAAGTTACAATAAAACATTGTAAGGTAGTGTATTTCACCCTAAATAAATATTCTAAAGTATATACATGTTCTCCCTTTAACTGCGTGATCAGGGATTGTTTATGTGATAACAGTGCATCTTTTATTATTATTCCAAGTTCTTAGTTTGTTTATCTTTTGTTTCGTTTTTTCATCTGTTTATGACATGTTGAACCCCTCCCCCCTCCCGTTCCCACATATTGGGCCTCATTACAATCTTGGCGGAATGGGTTAACGGGTGCCGCTAATGGATGCAGACCCTTTAAACCCATTCCGCAAGATTACGAGGTCCCCTCGCGGGACCCGGTAAGGACGCCTGGTAAAACCAGGCGTTGTTATGGGGTTCCGCGAGGGGACCAGGGAGCTAACAACGGGCCAGTCGTAATCGGCCCGTTGTTAGCTCCCTGCACCCATTCCCATTGAGTCCTATGGAGGCTCAAAAGGGAATGGGGAAGGTCTGGGCCCAGGTTCCCTGAGGGAGGAATTACTGGGCCCTCCAAACTCGGAATGGCCCGGTAATTCCCCATTCGGGGAACCCGGACCCGGTTTTGGAGGCAGCCATGCCGCCAATAGCGCCATGGCTACCGCCAAAGCCGTAATGAGGCCCATTGTTTAATTGGGTACAGGTTGTATGCTAGGTACATTGATCTCCTTTTGTGGGTGGAAGAGGATATGGTGCACTGGAAACTTCAAATACATTCAAAATTCTCATATGATATTGTTTCAGGACTGGGAGGTCCCATCCAACGGCGAGGCTCCCAAAAAGGTTATGTATCGTATACACCAAAACTAAAAAGCAGCGATATAATACCCATAGCAAAAATTGAAGAATGCTACAGTGATATGTAGAGAATCCTGTGGACCCCCCACTAAAACCCTACCTAGAGTCTCCTCCCAGGTGGCCAGGAGAGGGCAGGCATTTCCTGATCCCAATCCTGCAGGTGGTGTACAGCGGGAGTGTCACCTGGGTGGAGACTAGGCCCAGGGAGGTGGGAGATTGCACAGGGTGAGACATTGTATTTTCCCTTGAAGAGGGATAATGCTAAACCAGACTTGGAGGAGGAATTGGCTTATTGCCATTTTGATACATCTCAATCCCCTATTAAGGATGAAAAGGTAAAACTTGAAAAGTGACTCCGCTTCGTGTTGAACCCAACAAAACCTATCTTTTATACGCCTAGGTTCCCATATCCTCCACAATATCAAAGGTATTCTGACAGGAACGATTAACATGTGACCTTTTGTGTCTCTTCTGTCTCAAAAAGGACTAAACCTTATAATTCCTCTCTTAATACAATGTGGTGGAGAAAGTCCATTTTAAAACCTTTTGAAGAATTGGAGAAATCACATTTTCTCAAATTAAACAGTCATTAAGCAGGCGAGCCTAATGACACTAGACAGGGTCAGGCAATTAATCACAAGGGTCTGTACCTGAATCTAATTAGCCCACCTGAGGGGCATAAAGGGCTGCAGCAAGGAGGAGTAGTAGAAAGAAGCTGTGGCAGGAGCTGGAGCTGGAGCAGAAGAAGCATAGCACGTAGCCAGCAGTTCACAAGGAAGTGTGACCACAACAGGGACGCTGGAATAGAGAGGGGGAAGATTTCACCTGCAGACTCTGAATTGGTCCTATGCTCACAAACCCTGAATACCTGTGGCAGCACTTGAAGGGGCTGAAAGCAACAGGCATTCTTTCCAGGTGCGCCTCATTGCTGTGAATGCAGAGCAGTAGTCGTGCATTCTCCCAAGGCCTGTGTAGCAGAAGCAAGCCGAGGGAAACTGGAGAGTAGGAGACTATTCCTTGGAGACACCCGTGCAGCAGAGGGAGGTGGATCCCAAGAGTGCTTGCAGTAATAGCAGGAGAAGAAACAAAGTCGGGAAGCAGCAGCAGCCCGCAGTCGTCGTAATTGGGAGTCTGAAAAGGAAGCTCCCTGCTCCTGAGCAGCAAAGGTTCATTGTCCGTAACTGTAGCCAGCTTTTAATTGCACTTGCGCTTACATCTAAGCGAGTAGAAGTTAACCACCGAAGTGGGAAGTTTTTTTATTAATGGGTGAGCAACTTATGTGAATGCTCATGTGTAATAAAAGCCTTTCTTTTCTCTAACATAGCATTACTTTGTTGCTGAGCGGTCGCGTATTTCCTGTTAACACAGAGAACGGTGTGGGGGCATGGCCTGCAGCCTGAGCATGAGGACCTAGCTTACTGTGTCAACGAGCCGACCACGCATGTCCTGATCAAAATCCTGCTCTGAGCTCACAAAAACAGTCCCCCGGCATAGGCTTGGTCGGGGGAATGGCACACTAACAATGGAAACAAATTTCGGTGGAAGAGAGGTGTAGAATAACCCCAGACAGTGAGGACGATCAAGGTGCGAGTCCAGAAACAAATATGGCCACCAGAGGCTGCGGGGAACACTTGGCCTGAAGGAAGGAGACACTGGCTGGGTTGAAAGCCGAGTTGGAGGAGATGGACGTCCCGCAGGGGGCAGAGAGGTGTCACTAAGAGATCGGAACAGATCTGACAGGACCAGTGAGGTGTGGAGCAGGAGCAACCCGCAGTCGCGAGTGTCGAGTGGGAGCACCGCCGGGCTGCTACTGAGCCAGGAAAGCAAGGTGTTCCAAGAACAGAAAGTGATGTCAGGGGGAGACCAGAGTGAAGGATCCGGCAGGGAAGCAGAGGTGCCACCTGGCCCAGAGGTGGAGGAAAAGGCGTCAGGCTCCGACGGCAGAACATTGGGAGACGTACGCCCTGAGCTCCCCTTGAGCAGGGGGAGCGTCAGGGGAAGAGAGGAGGAGTTGACAGTGGCCGCCGGAGAGATAGGAAGGAGAGCGAGGACGGGCGGGGGCCCAGGTGAGCCCGGGGGAGGAGGAGGAAGAATATGGTCGGAGGTATTGGGAGAGTCCCAGAGCCAGGGTGGGACCCAGAAGCAACCTTACACTGAGGTGAGGCGGGGGAGAGACAACACAGAGGTGGAAACCAGGTGGGGCCCGCAGAGGGAAGGCCGGCCCGGGTGGTGTAAAAGTGTTGCATTGCTGGTGGGGGGAGCTCCTCTCCCCCCTCCTCTTCCTTTTGACTATATCCACCCGCCCACCCCCATGAGAGACAGATAGAGTGCCCAGAAGGGGCGAGTACGGAATGGCACATCAGGGATAGGGGGGATGATGAGTGAGACTCCATAGAACCTTCAAAATAACAGCAGAAGAGCTACAGACACATCCAGGAAACACTATGAAGACACACAGCTCAGCTGAAAGGAGTAGAGCACCCAGAAGAAAGGAGTATCAAGGACCCCACGGAGCGGGGCCCCAGCGGGGAGGCGATAAATGGAACGGTTTTTTCCTGGAGAGGGGGATAATTGGTTGGAAGTGGACTAACCTCATGGTGGCTGGTCCCTAGGAAGGGGGACCTCGTGAGGAGTGAAGATATGAACTGAGGTCGATCCTCCCAAGAGCCAAAAAAATGGTAAAGAGACAGCAGAAGATGGAATGGTACACAGACGCCGCTAAAAAGCACCAGAAACAAGAGGAAGCGAGTCGAGAAGCAGAAGGCGCCAGGGGAAGAAGCCCAGGGGCGGTGACTTTGAACGCTCTGATAGAGGCAATCCAGGCCACAAGATCTTCCCTGGAAGGGAGCATTAATGAGGTAGGGGTGGATGTGTGCCTGGTGCAAGCTGATTTGCGGAAGGTGTGCGAAAGAGTCACGGAAGTGGAGTAGAGAGTAAGCAATGTGGAGGACGACCTGCAGCGATGTAAGAACCAGGTGCCGGGATTGGTTGGGGCGACCAGGACTCTGGAAACTAGGGCAGAGGACGTGGAAGGGCGATCATGACGATGTCACATCTGGCTGATAGGGGTCCCAGAGAGAGAAGAAGGCCCTAGCACTGAACTTTGTGGAACAGCTCATATTGGACACCTTGCGGGTGAAGGGGCTATCGAAACTTCTTACGGTGGAGCGAGCGCATAGGTTTCCGGGCAGAGCCCCGCTCCCAGGAGGACCACCGAGTGCCATAGTGGTGAAGATCTTGAACTGTAGGGGCAGGAATCGTGCAGGAGTCCCGGAAGGTCGGCTATTATGAAGTGGGGAGTGCATAATTACAGATTTTTCCAGACTTTACTCTGAATGTACAGCGGCACCTTAACACTTATGATGGAGTGAGGCGCTATCTCAGAGAATTAAATATTAAGTACATGATGTTCTTTCCGGCCAAATTGAAGGTTATAAAAGGGGGAAAGTCATGGCTCTTCGGAACGCCACAAGAGGTGTGGGCCTGGCTGGAAACACAGCCTCAAGGGCTGAATGCCCAGAGGGAAGAGGCGGGAGATACACAGCGATATGGCGACAGAGAGGGGGAGGGGGAGGAGAGGGGACTGAGAAGGGTCAAATAGGGACTGGTAGAAAGGAAGAGTACTAGTTGGGGGTTAAGAGTGGGAGAGCGTGATATAGCTCTAGGGATGGGTGGAAGGGAGACGACAGGGGGAGGCCCCTGAACTGATGACCAATTGTCCACTGGAGGAGTGGGGGGAAGGAAAGGACAGGTCTAGGTCAAGAGATTGGGGGGGTCTCTGGGCCATGGTTGGGGACAGCCTGGGGAAGAGAAGGAGGGGTGGGGGGGTTGAGAGGGGAGAGGATGAGAGGGGTGGGGGGGATTGGATGGGAAAGCAAGAAAGGTGGGAAGGCGTCAGGAGGTGGTGAGGGGGAATCGGGATGGGGTGGAGGGAGGGGAATTACATGTTGGGCACGGTTGCCCGGTTGGTTTGAGTTGGAAGTGGGGCTAATGGCATAGAAGGGGACGACCCGAAGGAGATTGGAAGGAACTATAGTGGCGGTACCGGAGGGATGGGAGAAAGGAGATGACTGGAATCGGAATAGCGGTTGACCATCTGAGGATTGGGGCATGGAATGTCCGAGGGTTAGGGAAGAAGTTGAAATGTCAGCGAGTGGGGGGCTTTTTGAGATGGCATGGAATACAATTGGCACTGATACGGGAAACCCATATGGTACGTAGGGATCCGGACCTACTTAAGAGGTGGTGGAGAGAAACTGTGGTAGGAATGACTTACTCCAAATTTGTAAAAGGGGTATTCATCTGGGTGTTGGTGGGGGTGCCCCTGCAGGTGGTCAAGGTGGTTACGGACGAGGAAGGCAGGACGGTGGCACTGCAGGGGGTGTTAGAAGCTAAGGACATCTGTGTCGTCAACTCCTATGCCCCTAACGTGGATAATAAAGAATACTTCCCCTTGGTGATGCAATTAATGGGAGGTTACCGAGAAGGCTGTTCATATGGGCGGGGAGATTTTAATTGTCTACTAGACCCGAACTTGGATAGTACGGGATGCTCAGGCTCATTGAAACAACAGGCGGCATCTGCATTGCGAAAGATAATGGGGGATTGGGACCTAGTGGAGCTGTGGAGGGGGTCACATGGGCAAGAGAAGGGGCACTTGTATGTCTCGGGGGTGCATGGGACATTCTCCAGGTTGGATTACTTGCTGGTTCGGGCAGAACACTTTAGCACGTTCAATGGTATGGAATATTTGGGAAGAACCCTATCGGATCATTCACCCTTGGTGACAAACATGGAAGAATACGGCAGAGACCGACCCCATACTCCTGGAGACTCTCGGTAGTGGCCCTAGAAGATGAAGCATTCCAAGATGCATTAAGGGAAGGAATAGAAGATTTTTTAGACCAATGAGGGTATGGTGGAAAGATGGGGGACCTTATGGGAGGCCTTTAAGGTCACGATTAGGGGAATATGCATAGCTAACATGGTAGGGGTTAAGAGGACCCTGCAGAAGACATTGGAGAAGCTGGAAAAGGAGATAGCAGTTGTAGAGCAGGAAATAGGGGTGAGACAAGACAGGGGGGCGGAACTGGCTGGTACCTGACGGCTCACCGGGAGGTGCAGGATTCGATTTCAATGGTTGAGGGGCGACAAAGGGACATACAGATTCATGGGGAGGGGGATAAGGCAAGGTGCCTGCAAGCCTGGCTGATCCGTCGAGTACAACCACGACATACTATAACCCAAATTAGGCAGAAGTCGGGGGAACTAACCACCAGCCAGGTGGGAATCAATGAAGCCCTTCAGGACTTCTGCCGGTCCCTATACACGAGCGAGGGGACGTATTTGGACGAGGACGCACAGGAGCTCCTCAACATAGTGCAATTGCTGATAATCGTTGGGGAAATCAGGGAGGAGTTAGATGGACCGATAGAAGAGGCTGAAATAAGTAGGGCATTGAGGGCAATGGGGAAGGGGAAGGCTCCAGGAGGGGCTGGACTCCCGGTCTAGTTCTACAGCAGGTTTGAAGGATTGTTGGTTCCCCGGCTTAAGAAAGTTTATAATGAAGCCTTTGAGGCAGGGCTTCTACCAGAATCCATGTGGGAAGCGGGGATAACAATTCTAATGAAGGTTTGTAAGGACCCCCTAGAGTGTTCTTCCTACTGACCAATTTCATTGTTAAATGTGGACGCGAAAATTCGGCAGAAAGTACTAGCCGATAGGCTTTCCGGGGTGGCACCAGGTTTGATACATCCGGACCAGTGTGGGTTTGTAGAAGGACGCAGCACTACAATGAACCTTCTCCGATTGCACCATGCAATGGATCAGATTGAGGATTCCCGGGAAGAGATGGTGGTGGCCGCGTTTGACGCCATGAAAGCCTTCAATTCAGTGGAGTGGGAATGGCTGTTACAAGTGCTGGGGGCCTATGGGTTTGGGGGCTCCATCTGCAGATGGCTGCGGCTCATACAATAAACTGATGGCCAGGGTGAAAACTAATAGCTGGGTGTCACAGAGATGGATACTGAGCAGAGGGACGAGGCAAGGGTGTCCGGTTTCCCCAATATTGTTTGCAATGGTGGTGGAGCCCCTGGCGAGGTATTTTAGGAAGGAGATGAAGGAGGCAGGCATATTGGTGGGAGGGGTACGGCATGTGGTGTCCCTAAACGCCGACGATTTGTTGTTGTATGTAGGTAATCCAGTGGATAATCTCCCAGTGCTGAGTATCTTCCGTAATTTGTTAGGATATCGGATTAATATTGATAAATCAGTATGTTTTCCATTGGGAGGGGGCTTAGAAACTGGGACTTAGCCACCATTCCAGACTGGGGATTGAGATGGGAGGGGGACTCGTTTAGGTATCTGGCATCCAGATCTTCCACAGTATGGAGGAGACATTTGTGTACAACACGGCAGGGCTCTCTCAGGGATAGGGGAGTCAGTTCAACTATAGAAGGGATTGCCGCTGTCACTAATGGGCAGGGTGGCCCTATGCAAAATGGTTATTCTCCTGAGACTCCTATTTTGCCAATATAGTGTATGTAATAAAGATGCTAGACGAGCGAGTGGGGGAACTATTGTGGAATCCAGGGAGGAGGAGGGTCTCTCTGGCAAAGCTACCAAGCCTGCGCCAAGACGGGGGGTTAAATTTACCCGATTACGAGTGATATTTAATGGTGGCCCAATTGCAGGCAGTGCTGCTATGGACTGACCCCAGGTGTGCGGGGGCTATTACAGGGACTATTTGGGGGCTTACCATCTAATCGAGGGGCGGCAGAGTTATTGTGGGAAGCTGTGGGGGGAAGGGAGAACCACAAATGTTTTCAGGGTGGTAAGGGAGATCTGGAAGAAACTCTTAAGAAGAAGGAGCTAGGGCTTTATAGTGCAGACCTACCATGGAGTGTGGATCGGGAGCTTTGGGGGGTGGCATGAAGAATGGGGTTCTCCAGATTGATAGGGGGGGTGTACATCAGTGGGGGCCTTATTTGAGGGAGGCAAAGTACAGCATTTGAGGAATAGAGGCAGCGATATGGGATTCCCAGGGACAATTCCTAGCCTATGGAGCGATAGTGGCGTGCTTAGCAAAATTTTGGGCGGATATCCCGGAGGAACCAGACACAGTCCCGCTGATGCAAGTACTTTTATCCCAAGGAGGGAGAAGGGCTAGGGTTTCCCGTATTTGCCAATCAGTAGGGGAATTGTTCCCTACGGAGGAACTGGCAGTCAAGGCCAAGTGGGAAAGAGACACGGGGGACCACATCTGGAAGCAGACTGGGCAAAAATGTGGGAAAAGATCCGAAAGACGTTCAGTAATGCGAGGTTCCAGCTGATGCAATATAACGTCCTACACAGGGTATACTTGACATCTGTGAAGCTGCTTTCGATGAATGGTTGCTTAAGCGTAGACTGCCTGAGACGCGGGACTGGACAGGCAGGGATATGGCATATGATTTGGGAATGTTCGGTGATCAGAGGCTACTGGCAGGCAGTGGTGGAGAGAATTAATGGGATACTGGGTAGTGTGTTTGTGGGGACTATTGTCAAGTGGGAAGCAACACAAGTCGTGGAGGCGACTAGCCCAGTTCACGTTAGTACTGGCTAAAATGGAGGGTAGCCATAGCTTGGAAGAAACCCATGGGGCCGGCCCTAAGGCAGTGGTTAGACTATGTCCGCAGATGGGGAAGAGCGAAATGGGGAGTTTTGAAGAGGACACACGGCTCACGGGTGGGGGAGGGGGTGGAGATGGATTGGGGTCAACTGCTGAATGAACTAAACTCCTCAGTGGACCTAAAACCCCTGTGGGGGTGAGCAAGAAAAGTTGCTGGAAAAGGATAGTATTAGAAAGGAGGAGGAGGGGCGGGTGGTGGTAGCCTGATAGGCAGAGAGGAAGTGAAGCGAATGTGACTCAGACTTGGACAACTTCGACCCCATCGAAGTCAGGAACCCCGACTCCTAAAGTGTGAGGAGATGTTAGGTAATGATTACTTATAATTGCTTTTAAACTCTTATCTAGGATCTGGAGGCGGGGAGTGCCCTGGGAGGGGAGAGAGGGGAGCAAAAAGGTCTCGCCGGTAGCTTAATTGAAGTTAAAAAAACTTTTCCAAAGAGTTGCAAGTACTCTGTAAAGGGGCTGCGCGTGAGACAACGTTTCCCGATACCTTGGAGGCTGAGTGCTGACCAAAAGGTGGAAACGTGTCTCTCTTTGAAGTGGCAGTGCAACAGTGAAACGAAATCGCGTGTGCCTTATTTTGTTTTCAATCAAAGGTCCACATCTTGCAACACATCAAGGGCTGAATCCGAGGTCATAGAAGTAGTTGAAGCTGAAACCTGAACAAGTATTACCCAAGCCCATAGAGGGAACGCTGTAAAAGTAAATCCCAGACTTGTAAGAACTGTAAACCAGTGTTCTGAAGTTGTTGAGTTCATTGTTACTGAGTGGCACAACAGCTTTGGGGTAACCGTTGGAGGAAAGGTGTATACAAAACTGGGGAAGGGAGCTGGGTACTTCTTCACACATTTGTTTTCAAATCTGCATGGTGGAGACTATTTGGAGGAAGAAGCAGTCTATAAACTAGAAGCAGATTGTATGGTAGCTGCAAGACAGGCAAAGAGGCTACCCTTTCTTATTGCATAAAAAGAAGAGTGCCTTGCCAACCTGTTGAGGTAGAAGATGTCTTGTGGAAATTACTTTCCCTTGAAGTTGCCATTCTAGCAGCAAATTACCTAATCACAGAAGTTGCACTAGCAGGATTGTGGCTGTCAATATTGTTTCAGAACTATAAAGTTGAAGATGTCGAAGCTGAAACTAACTGTGGGGCAAGGGAGCCTGCTCTCACAGTTCTATCGCAGAAGGAAGTAGCTGAGAGAGGAGCAAATCTTAAGCGAAAGCATCCTGACAAACAGTTTATATAAGACACTGCAAAAGTGGAAAGCAGCGAAGTTGTTGTCAAAGTGGATTGTCTTCAACTTCCTCTATACTTTCCTGGAAGGAAGTCATCAAGGAAACTCCATTGGTGCTGTTATTTTCTTTGTGAAACCGTAAAGGAACAATCTGTTCACCAAGCAAAGAACAGACGGTTGCCAGTGGATTTTATTTGTCTTAACTTTTGTTTGTTTGCAACTTTTCAAGACTTTGGTTAAGACTTTTTCGTTCCTTGGAGAAAATTGACTTTGGGGCATTCCTGGGGGAGCAGGATCTGCCCAGGACCACTAGAAGTCACCCAAGACACTGGATGTGTGGTAGCCTTTTATTTATGTTGCATTTATGTTGTTTTGAATGTTTATGTTGTTTAGTGTGAGGGTTTGTTTTGTGAACTCTAAGAGGTTTTCCCATAGTACTTAGAATAGGTAGGAATCCCCTAGTAGAGTAGGTTTAGTTAGGATTTCTGTTATAATTGTGTGTAATATAAAATGGCAAATCCTGAGAAAACTCCTGAGTCTCACATTACTGACCCCTCACAGATAGTTGTGTAAAAACACCAATTTAGATGTTATTAGACCATGGGCCTCATTACAAGTTTACCGGTCTGGTAACTCCGGTAATGACCCAGTAATTGCCCATTCGCGGGTGCCATAAAGAATTGCAAGTTTGGCAGTAGGCTGTCGGTTTTATCGGCAAGGCTACCGCCAAACTTGTAATGAGGCCCATGTATGCTATAGTGGTCAGCAGGTTACCATTTCCTTGTCAAGATAAGACCTGTTTCCTATGGTTACTCTACATATTATTCCTACAGTCAAGCAAAATTTAACTCAAAGCTGATCAACTTTTTCGTGATAGAAAATCCTAACTCCAACTTGACAGGTTGTGAGCTTTGCTGGGTATACAGTCAATATATCTAAAACATTACAGAGTGGACCATAACACCGAAAAACACTGCAAACATTAATTGAATAAATAAAGGGTAGTGGGGTAAATGGGTTAAAATTGGTCGGGATAGGGTTGGGATGGCGTTATAGGGGTTAAAAAAACAGCGGGCTGGGAGGGACCCCCTGCCACACAATTAAAAAAAACAAAAAGAAATGCAGTGTTTTTCAGTATTGTGTCAGCGATTAAATTTACCACTCTGTTATTGTGGTCGGTAAGATCACATATAACCGCTTTGCTGTGAATAATAACAATTTTATTCGAAAATGTTAACTTTGGCACAATTACTTTTTTAAACTGCACTTGAAATTACATTCAGCCAGCATCTAAGAATAGGTGCTCCCAGAAAATAAAATCAAAGTTGGCCGAAATAATAAAGTTTATTTCCTGTATCTTTTTACCAAAATAATAGAACTTGCCAACATCCCCCAAGTTATAATGTGATGAAACAGCAGTAAACAAGCCAACACCTTCTTAGGCAGGATTGAGGAGTAGCACATTCACATCCACATTTTCTTTATTAAAAAAGGGGCTATGCTGTGTGTCTTGTAACACATTTTGCCAATCATATTTGTTTTTTAGACACATTTCTAAAGTGGCTTTGTTCAAATAATTCAGCGTCTGCTACAAAAACATTAGAGATATTTTGTGCCCAGCTCCATTGTAAAATTCTCTGCCAGTAGAAATACTCTTACATTTTATAATTATGCAGAGACATAGCAGTTTAGGCTGAAGCAGCTGCACTGCTGCATGAGCACTAATGAAAAACAAAATAAACAGAAAGAATACTGTACACCAGTGTTTCTTTGCTAATAATTACACTATTAACATTCGATGCCCAAATGAAATAACAACACATGGTAGGGTGGTGCCACTATACGTCGGGGTCCTTCCAGATGTAGCTGGGTGCTACTCAAATATACCAGAGTGCCTGCATGTTCCATTTGCAAGAGTGCAGCTTCCTACAAAAGCAGTTGGTAAATCTGTAGACTTTGCAGGGATACTGGTAAGCAGGTTGTAGTCCTTCTGGACAGATGGCTTCAAAATGACATTACTGCTGGAGAAATTCCTATTCATCAGGTCTGATTTCTTGTGATAGTGCGTGTTGGAATTCTTTTGCACTGTAGTTGTTGAGATGTGTGTCAGGTTGAGGTGTGGTAGATCTATGGAGGTGCCTATTGAGGAGGAGCAGAGGAGGTGGATAACAGAGGAGTGAAGGTGGTAGTGTGGTGAGAAGGGTGCACTCAAAGAGTGCTAAAGGAGTGTGTCAGAGTGGTAAGAGGCGGTACACGCACATTGTGGGACATTGATGAAGTAGTTGAAGGGCCAGTGGAGACATAGGTTGCAGAAGTGTTAACAAGAGGCCCCTAAGTATGTGGCTGCAAGGGTGTGAAGTGGGAGAAGATTGGGGACCCGTGCTCCCTCTGCCTTGTATCAGGGAGGTGGTCACACATTCTGTGTCCAGTCCATTAGACTGCTTCACCTCTAAGAAGAGATGTGTGCCACGTTGAACCTGCTAACATACACCTAAGACCCAAACCTGACTGGAGACCACAAACTCAACTATTATTGAAAAGTGAACTGAAAAAAGACAGACCAGGACTGTGAGTGAGCACCAATGGTTAGGGGACATTTCCACAATAGCTTTCTGAAACAGCTTCCTCGTCTCTGCAATAGCTACAGACCCACACTGGATCTGGACATTTTAAAACAGCCAGGATGTGGCATGGAGGTGACATTGTGACTGGCTCCATCACAGCGCAATGGGTGCCGGACTTGACATACCATGTTCATATATGGCTATTTGGAATTTCTGCTTGCCATCTTCCTCCAAACCCTGTCCTTCCTCTACTCCATCAACCCACTAACTGAGCTGTGTTGTCTGACTTATTATAGTTTCTTGGCCTCTACCCGCAACTCATGCATGGGTTGTTCTGTTCTGAGGTCTACTATTAGACCTCAATGTTTATGGGTTTCTCTGTTACATATGTATGGACAATTCCATATATAGTACTACGTCCAGGCACATATTGGTCATGGCATGACACTGGGACACATACACAAACGGATATGGTGATAGGACTGACCCATGTATGGACCTCACCGGAGAGATATATATACACCAAACTCCATATGTATGCTGGTAGAGGCTCTGCCACATCACATCTAGTTAGACAAGGGTACGAGACATGAGGTGATGGCGAAGTCATGGGGGCTATACGATCCTTCCACCTGATCTTAGATGGTTACTCTTAAATGTATAACACTGAATACACAGGGACTGGGAGACCCGATCAAGAGGCATAGACTATTAAATACCACGAGACACAACCAGGGAGATCTCTTCACACCCAGATACCATAGAATCAGCAAAGCTATGTAGGGCATGGGTGGGCCAGGCATTACACACACCATACCATAAGAAATGAGGCGTCTCATCCTGATACACAAAGTGTCCCCCTCAAGGTTCTCAATAGCATAGCTGATTGGGAGGGAAGATATGTCCTAGTACACGGTATGCTATTTCAACATCTCCTCACCCTCCTCAACATATATGGTCCGACTGAAGACAATCCTGGATTTTTTACACATGTCTTTGCAACATGTGCATCCTTTATGGGTCAACTCACAAGTATATGATTGGACATCAATATTGCTCTATCACATACAATGGATGAGAATACTACAGCCCACGGCAATGGTGGTCAGAAACAGTCACACATCATCTACATTTTCATTATATACGGGTACACACCAAGGCTACCCATTGTCACCATTATTATATGAACTCATCATAGAACCAATAGCCTGAATACGAGCAGAAACTGGCTGAGAGTCATTACCAGGACGAATACAGAAGATTCTATATCGTCATATGCTGATGATGTGCCCTGGAGGCCTAATTAAATGGAACTTCCTACCATTATCGCTCACAGGTAGAGTTAATGCAGTGAAAGTGAATACTCTGCCTAAACTAATTTACCTGGTACAGATGATTCAGTTGAAAACGCCGGCACCCATGATTTCCGGATCTAGAAAGACAAATTGGGAAATGTATGTGGCACCATAAAAAAGTGAGACTCTGCAACAAAATATTGCAGACAATGAAAAATTATGAGGGGCTTGCGCTTCCATCGTGGAGGGCTTACTATCTTGCGGCGCAGAAGAGCTGGGTCAAAAGATGGCACATTGAAGAGGATAATACTAGCTGGCAACTAACCAAATTAGCCCTAATGCAACCCTTTACCCCTCAGGAGATACTTGCCATGCCGTTCACGAAACTACCGAAACGTATTGAGATACATCTCATTCTAAGCCCCACACTATGACAATGGCATCAAATGCTCAGAATGACAGGGACTGGCACGAACTGCATTCCACTAAGTCTTAGCAGACAGGCATTGCTGTCCTTATGCAAAGCCGACCAGATGTAATTTAGAGAGGAAATTGACTGGTATAATGTCCGGAGCATGGACATATACAACAAAACCACACCATTATCATTCCCCAGGGTCAGAGAAACACTGATCTTTACACCTAATGAATGGCTGCCACATAGGCCGCTAGAATCGTTGGCGACATCACACATCTCAGACACCACACATATCAGAGAAATATCGACCTGTGAATCTGAGTTCATTATGGCTATCACCTACTTTTCCCAAGATTAAGGCGTTCTATATACTATGAATACTTAATAATCTAGGTAGGAACATTGTCCTCGCCGCCAAATGGACTGAGGATCTAGAGATGTCACTGGACACAGAAGATATATACTCATCCTACACACTAATTAATGAGGTCTCACTCAATCTCAAGAACAGAGAAATCCAATATAAATGGGTAAAACAATTATATTACACTCCAGTCAGGCTCTCTGCAATGAAATAAGTGAAAGCTCGCACATGCTGGAGGGGATGCGGGCAACTGGGCACTATGGCACATGTATTCTGGACATATCCTCAAATTGGACTGTTTTGGGAATTGGTCTTCGCAAAGATCTCATAATTACAAGGTTCCTCCATGACAAATTTGTCTATATTGACATTGCTCGGATAAGAAGTTGAGGATTGGCATTAATTTGTCATGGTGAGAAAGATTATGCATATCATGCTATTCTGGCCCAAATTTATCCCTCTGTGCAGGTGATTGATGCGCTTCTAGATATGGAGAAGGCGTTTCACTCTGTTGTTTGGGAGAATTTTTTCACAATTCTGGAGAAGATTGGGGTGCCCACATACTATTTGCAGTGTGTTAAACTGAAGAGGAACCAGAACAGGCCATAAACCCAATAAGAAACCTAACCGGCCTGTTCAACGACAAAACAGGAATCAGTGAACATGTTCAACAACCTACAGACGACAGGGAGAATCACCAACAAAACCAGCCAAAGACACAAGCCAGAACAAAACAAACAGCCTTAAAGCGGAAACTGCACTGCAACCTAATGAACACCAGATCGATGTCCAAACACGTGACCAAGATATACGACCTACTCTGCGATGGGGGAATTGACATCCTATTCATCACAGAAACGTGACTAGCCGAAAACTACAAAGGGATCCTACACAGCTGTCTACCTGACAACTTCAAATGCAAACAAGCGAACAAAAAAGGGAAAAGAGAGGAGGACTCACAGTAGCCTACAAAGAACACCTCAAAATAAAAACAGACCCTTTAAAAATCCTTCACTGCAAATCCCTCATCCTTCAACTTACCACAGATCCACAATCAAACATCACATTCATTCTAATCTGTAGGCCACCAACCTATGACGCAACCTTTGCAGACACCTTCGTAGAAGCAGTCACACATCTAGCCATACAGCATGAGCATTTGATTATTTTGGAGATTTCAACATATGGTTAAAAAATGAGAACCCCAACTCGCAGAAAACATTGATCAAGCAACTCGAGACCATGAGCCTCTGACATATGGTGAAAGGAGCGACACACACAGCAGGGCACACACTGGACTTAATCTTTGCCAATAAAAACCTGATCACAACAGTACCACCCATCCAAATACTATGGAGCGACCACCTCATCATCCCTTTTCGTGATCCAAACACCATCAAATCAATCTAAAAAACCTGAAAAATGCCCACCAATTTGGAAAAGAAACTGGAGAACCATCAAGAACAGAAAATTAAACGAGCAATTTGAAATATCAAAGCCACAACCACATCACAGGATGCAATAGACATAGATGGGAAAGCAAACCTAATCCAGAAATGGATTGCAGAAACAATAAATGCCATCTGCCCAGAAAAAAATGAGTAAAATACCTACTACAACTCCCAGCATACAAATTCAAAATTCCGAAAGCAAAAAAGAAGTACTACAATGAGCGGATCGCAAAAACCGCCAGCACTCAAAAAGAATTATTCAACATCGTAAATTAGATGAGAAATCCACTGTGATGCAACAATTCATTGATACCCTCCCAAAAATTCTGCGATGAATTAGCAGACCATTTGAAAAACAAAATCACCAACATACATAGACATACAAAACAGACCAATCAACCAAACAATCCACCATCTACCACCAACCCTGGAACTGGCAAGCAAAGTGTACTGCTTGTAACAGATGTCTAGAGAAAAACTACTAGGTTTGGTGAATAAAAGCAACAAATCAGGTTCCCCGATGGACCCCTGCCCTCCATATATCTATAAATCTATCCTCGCACAGGACACACCATCTGAATACTACATAAACCTCCTAAATCGTTTTCAACAGGGAAAGTACTAAGAGCTTTCAAATGGCCTACATCAAACTTCTACTCAAGGACGCAACGGCGATGTGGAAGACCTCTCAAATTATAGGCCCATCTCTAACATTCCCTACCCGGCAAAACGACTAGAGGCCTATGTCTGCGAACAACTACTGGAGCAAGTTGAAAATCACCAACTACTGGACCAGGCACAAGTAGGATTCAGACCCTTAACAGGAACTGAAACAGCACTAGTCTCAATATGGGATGACCTGAAGATGAATGCAGACTCCAACACCAAATCAGCACTGATATTACTGGATCGCTTAGCTGCCTTCGACACAGTCAACCACATCATCCTAATAAAAAGATTGGAAGAAATAGGGATCACTGACAGAGCACTGCTCTGGATCAAATCCTTCCTCGCGGAAAGGACAGAAACGATCGGGTGAAAGCCTCTCAAATCCTCACCACGGGACACCTCCTGTGGAGTATCCAGCTCCTCACTATCCCCGCTCCTCTTCAAAATCTACATGACACCGCTAATCATGCTCATCAAAAGACATTGACAAACATGCTACAACTGCTCAGATGGTACTCAAATCATATTCACATTCGGTGACATACAAGAAGAGAATGCACCCCTATTAGAGTGTCTGAAGGAGCTCTACAAATGGATGAACATTAACAAACTCAAAATCAATCGAGACAAACCAGAAATCATGATTACACCGGAATACAAAGGAAACAACCAGCACTTGCCATGGCCGATAGAACTGGGATGCCCACCGACGCCATCTAAAGTTGTAAAAAACCTTGGAATCCTCATGGACAACTAGTTAAGACTAGAAACCCAAGTCAATGCAATAATCCGGAAATGCTTTTTTTCCCTACAAATGGTAAAACAGATCTTACCATTCCTCTCCTTCACGTATAAAACACTGGCCATCATATCTCTCATTATGTCCAGGATTGACTATGCTAACAGCATATACCGCGGAATGCCAGATACCTACTGAGGAAACTACAACAAATAAAAAACACGGCAACCAGACTTCTCCTCAAACTCACCAGAATGCTATACTGGCTACTGGTCAAACAGAGAATCTCTTTCAAACCCCTGTGCATAACACACAGAGCAATACACAGCCAGGGAGCAGACTTTAGCCCAAAATAAATTCTCTGTCTACAAACGAGCCAGAACCCTGAGATCCTGCAACGACATCCGCCATGAACCCAAACAGTATACAAAGAAAAAAACTGGGCGTATCAGCATTCTCCTGCTTACCTGCAAATCTTTGGAACTCCCTTCCCACGGAATCCGAAACATGGACGACCATACAAACTTCAGGAAACCTCTGAAAAATTGGCTCTATAACTGCGAACACAATGAAAGCGACTAAACAGCGCCCACACACCTCGCAACCAACCAAGAACTGGTAAAAGGAGAAGTTACCAGGAAACCAAGAATGAGGGATAGGACCAGAATAAAAGCACCCCTCCCCACCCCTGGGACCAATGGAGAACACCAGGGAACAAGAGAAGGTGAAAAAGCTAGAAACACCAGGGCCAGCGAAGAAGGCCAAGGGAAACCCAGTAAGGGATATGGGGAAAGGGAGGCTCACCACCAGTTATGCCACGAATAAGGGCAAACAAGAGGGAACTGGATAAAGCACCAGTTCCGCCCTACGAGAAACTTAAACTCCTCAAGGGAACCCAGTTAAAGAACCCCTGCTGATCACTGTCAGGGTTGGAAACCTGGTACCTAGCCAGAACAGGGCCTGCACTCAGAGTTCAGACAACCATCAGAGTATCAGAGTAGCTCTAGTACCCATCACCCCAGAGGCAACTTCTAATACAACTACAAAGGGCAAACAGAAGAAGGCAAGGTACAACTAATCAGCTGAAAAAGTTGAAGAAGGACTACTACTGCCACTAACACCCATACTAATACTAATACTCAACCCTCCGCAGACACCTCTCACATACTGTACTAAAGACCTCAGCACTGCAAACCGCACATACTTCACACCACCACGGTATTGTACAAAAGGACCAAATACCAAATGTTTGACTCCCAAAAGTCTGACCCCCAATTTTCTGCATATATATATATATATATGTGTTGAAAAAAAGAGGAGAGGGGCGCACTCCAGTTCCCTGCACAGTAAACCTTCCCAGCCACAGGTGTTCTCCTCCGACCGGTTTCTGTGCCAATACACGTCATCAGGGAGGCTGTCTTAACTTGCAGCTCACAGCAAGTGCAGGTGTTACCACTTAGTGAGGATTCTGCTGCAAGGACTTCTGGTAGCTGTAGTCATCAGGTTAGCAAGGAACAGACTCACACCCAATCCCACAGTGGGGAAAGGGGGGGAGTAGCCTACAGTGAGGCACTCCAAAGTTGGGCATAAATTACCCCGGTGCAGCACCCTATTAGATTTCTGAAGATTCCACCCTTCAGAAAACTTACAAATGTGTTGAAAAAAAGAGGAGAGGGGCGCACTCCAGTTCCCTGCACAGTAAACCTTCCCAGCCACAGGTGTTCTCCTCCGACCGGTTTCTGTGCCAATACACGTCATCAGGGAGGCTGTCTTAACT